>NC_058134.1:217390924-217443859 GCF_016433145.1 Gracilinanus agilis | reverse complement strand
GGAAGGAAGGACAGAAGGAAGGAAGAACATTGGATTCAAAACCGAAGGACCTCAGTATAAAGTCCTGTTGTTCTATTGGTCTGGGCTCAATAACTTCTAAGGTTTCCTCTAGCTCTAGAACTATGAGCCCAAATCACTTTCTATTCCTGGGCCTCAGTTTCCTTATCTGTAAAATAAGAGTGCTGGCTTGAATGGCCTCTGAGGTCCTTTCCAGCTCTCAATCTACTCTCCTGGGATCTCAGGGGTCAATGTCCTCACCAAATGTCCTCTTCTGTAAAAAGAAATGCCATCCCTGCTAATTCAATGAACAAAGATATTCTCCAACGTACACAGCAGCCCCAGTCCTGAGGCTGGGGAACATCTATCTGCCTTCCCTGGTATATTTCAAAGTTTCATATTTAAGAACTTTCCTTTCAGCTTTTTGTGGGGAGAGAGAGTGAATGTATTAATTATCCTCTTTTAAGGATAAGGAAACTGAGACTCAAAAGCAAAGTCTGATGCCAAAGTTTCATAGCTAATAAGTGGCAAAATGGGGTTCCAAGCCCAGATGTCTGCATTCTAATGTCCTTTAACCTACTCTGAGGGAGGAAAAGAGAGGAGGAGAGAAGGGAGAACAGGAAAGAACAGGACAGAATAAACAAGAAAGAACAGAACACAATAGACCAGAACAGAACAGAATAGGACAGAACAGAACAGACCAGAACAGAGCAGAATGGACCAGAGCAGAACAGAACAGAACAGACCAGACCAGAACAGAAAAGAACAGAACAGACCAGAACAGAGCAGAGCAGAACAGAACAGAACAGAACAGAACAGAAGAAAAAAGAACAGAACAGCACAGAACAACACTATCCTTGGACTCTCGTCTCCCCCATCACCAGATTTCACAGAAACAGAAAAGGAGGTCCTGGCCCACCCTGCTGCTTCCTACCCAACCCTCCAGGTGAGCACTCAGGACCTGCTTTAGGCCTTCCTGAAGCTCTCGAAGGGAAGTCGCCAGTCTCTGATTCTCCGCCTGCAGCTCGGAAATGAGGTCTGGCACCTCAGGCTCCTTGTCCTCTGTCTCCTGAACTGAGGGGGCTGGGCTTCTGGCTTGCCCCCGGAGCATGGAACACTCTTCCTCCAGCCGGCTCACCTTGCACCGAAGCTGATCTACCTGGGAGGAGGAGCAGGAAGGGAAATATAGTCAGAAAAATCCTCGGAGCCCCAGTCATGCTCTAAGCCAGGATGCACAAGCAGGTGTAGTTCCCACTTGTGTCTCAGCCCTTTACTATTAAAAAAAAATTTTTTTTTTTAATCCTTACCTTCTGTCTAATTGGGGATAAGTGACTTGCCCAGGATCCCACAGCTAGAAAGTGTCTTAGGCTAGATTTTAACTCGGGTTCTCCTGACTCTCTGCCCACTGAGTCACCTGGCTACTCCACTATTTCCTTTTACCACAGGATCCCCAGCTTCCTAGAAGCCTCAACAAATATTCCCCCTCTAATGGGAAGCCCTTCCTGGGTCCCCAAGTTAATAACAGCCCCTGTCTCTTCAATTTATCCTGTACACTCCTGTGTTTGTCTGAGTTGTGTCCCACCCCACAGGCCCAGGATGAAGTGATCACCTTGAGGAAAGAGACAGGTTCATTTCTGTCTTCATATGTCGAGTGCCTCGACGATGCCTAGCGCACAGTAGGGATGTTGGATGGACTGAATTAATGGCACATGGGAGTGAGAGGAACAGCATTGAACCCTTCTAAAGAGGCAGAAGAATCCTGGCCCTCACGCACACAGTAAGACAATTCTTTACAGGTCTCATGGGCCCTCAGTGCCAGATATGGAGTGGATAAGGCACGAGTTCAAATTCTGCCTCGGGCAGACGGGGTGCAGGCCTGGAATCAGGAAGCCCTGAATTCACATCCCACCTCAGACACTACCCAAGGAAAAGTCACTTTACCACTGTCTGCCTCAGTTTCCTCATCTGCAAGATGTTCATCATGAAAACATCTCCCTCCTGGGTTCGTTGTGAGAACCAGATGAGGTGACATTTGGGAAGTGCTTTGCAAACCTTAAAGTGCTCTATAAATGCTGTTTATTATTGCTGATGTGTGGCACACGACAAATCCCTAACCCTACTGCTAACACTAAAAAGAAACAAGAATAGCTTGAAGGACATTTTCTTAAATGCAGGACATATTTTTTCATCCTTGCGGCAAATAAAATAGAGGTAGTAAAGAAACATTTCAGAGCAAAAGTATATTCATATAACCTATTGATATGTTAATAGAATTATATTGATATAATAATATTCTATTACGTTAACATATCAATACACTGTTAATATATTGACGTGTTAACCTATAAAATATATTATTTCAAAGTAAAACTATACTTTTTTTAAACCCTTACCTTCCATCTTAGAATTGATACTATGTATTGATTCCAAGATGGAAGAGTAGTAAGGGCTAGTAGTAAGTAGTAAGAAAAATTTGAACCCGGGACCTCCTGGCTCTCAATCCACTGAGCCACCTTGCTGCTCCAACTATAATATTTTTTCATTCATTGATACACTTGTTTCTTCTAATATTAAGCCCCTTGCAATCTTGAGCAAATCACTCTTCTTTGGGTCTCAGTTTCCCCACTTGTAAAATGAAGAGGTTGCAATCAACAATTTTGTCAGCTTTGATATCCTACATTCTAAAAGCCCTCCCAGCTTAGGTATATTCTGCATTCTAAGATCCCATCCCATCGTCTGAATCTACATTCTAATGTTCTATGTTCTAAGGTTCCTTTCAGCTGTGACCACCTATGACTCCATGATTCTGCTCACGGCCCCACTAAATCCTTGTAAACTGAACCGGACCTTATCAGAGACTGGAAGGAATTCCCGGCAAAGCCTCCATACCAAAACACCCAGTTAACAGGTAGGCAGAATGATGGTATGTCCTTGAAAGTTAGAAAAGTGCATGTTAAAAAGGTTTCCCAGAATTCCGGGCTGCCATCAGGGCTGGCTGCGGCTCCCACGAAGAGCACAACCAAAAGGGCATAACCGTGAAGGCCTTAGAAAAATGTCAGGTCAGGAACGGGGGCAGACAGAAGAATGTGATCATTGTTGGCCAAAGGTCTCTGTGCACTAATGGCACGGCACCCCCTCCCACCCACGCGCCTGTCTTTGCCCGGCACATAGCCAGTGCGTGCCAGAGCCTGTACCCTGAGGGTGCCCAAGGCGCAGAAATCACCTTGGAAAAGAACACACCCATGGAGCAGACACTGAACTTCTCTCAGGAGATCACACTGGCAGAGCCAGCTAATTCCTGTAGCTCTCAAAGGACCCGGGAGCTGGATATTATGTTAGGAAGGCTAGAGTCCCAATTCTGAGTAAGTCACTTAACTTGTCTCACCCTCACTTTCTTAATCTATAAAATGAGAGAATTGGGACTAGATGACCTATAAGGTGCCTTCCAGCCCTAAGTTTACAATTCCATGAGCCCTAGGAGAGCCATTTGACCCCCTTATTTCCTCTCCTATAAAATGGGGATAATAACACTGGCCTCCTTGGTAAGGAGCAAATCAAATGAAATCAAAATACAAATAGCTGTAAGCTATATAAATGTTAGTTAACATTGTTGCAGATGAGGAAACTGAGGCTCAGAGACGAGGAGGGACATGCCCAATGTGAAAAATGGAGGTCGAGTCAGCACTAGAACTCAGGGCTCCCACCCATCAAGATTACAGACATACCGAAGACCAGACGACTGAGTGGCAGCCCACTCCCCATGTGAGACTCAGAAAGAAATCTTCGTTTTTGCTTGTGAAAGGCAGGCTGAAAAAAGGAACCATTGGAATCTGACTGCAGATCAAAGCATGCCGTACCTCACTTTATTTCCTTCCTGAGTTTTTTATCGTATATGTGATATGTGTCTTCAGTCACGACATGGGAAATATGGAAATACATATTACATGAAAACCCTGGCATAACCTATATTTGACTATTTTATGCCTTGGGGACAAGGGGAAAGAGAGAATCTTAATCACAAAAATGTCTGAAAACAATGGTCAAAAATTATTTCTACATGGAATTGAAAAAAAGAAAAGTTAAGAGAAAAAACAAAAGACAGGCTGTTGAGGGGCAGCAAGTAGCACAATGAATAGAGTCCCAGGCCTGGAGTTGGAAGGAATCAGTTCAAATGTGATCTCAGATACTTCCTAGCTGTGTGACCCTGGGCAAGTCACTTAACCCTGGTTATCTAGCCCTTGCCACTCTTCAGTCTCAGAACTGATACTAGACAAAAGGTAGGAGTTGAAAAAAATAGGCTGTCAGTACCTGATGTCCATTTGAGTCTAAACACACACACACACACACACTCCAAGTAGTCTCCTGCCCTGCCTACAGCCTAGTACCAATATAGCTCCCTGCAGCCACATATTGATAGGCAGAGATCTCAGAGCAGGAGCTAAGGTAGGGGGCAGGAGAGAGTAGTGAGGTGGCTGACAGCAGAGCAGAGACTACTTTCCTTTTGTCCCTGTATCTTCAGTGCTTAAACACACAGCAGGTACCTAATAAATGCTCTTTCATTTATTTACTTATTACTCATTTATTGATTCTGACAGCTCAGAGGTCACCAAGTCCCTGGATCCATGATGAAGAATCTCCGCCACTTCTCTTGTGATGATCCCAACCAATGTACACTCTCATGTACAGCCAATTGCACAGACACACAAGCCAAACTTCATGCGAGCTGCCTAGAGCCACTTACGAAGCATGACAGTCAGCCTACAGGCTCCTAGACAGCTCCTAGACAGCCACAGACTAGCCCCAGGAGATCCATTAGTGCACACCTAGCATCACAGCCCAACCTTGGGGCCACACTGCTATACAGGCAGGACCCTAGAAGCCCCTTTGTGTGTGATTGATGTTTCAGAGTCAAAGGAAGTGCATTAGGCTCCATCCCCAGGAGAAGCATTTGGTCTGAGCCAGCTACGATCTCCACCCCCATCTGCCGAATGACTCATGTCAGGTCTTTGTAATAAAAAAAAAAATAGGGGGGAATAAAGGATAGAGGGAAGGAGGGCAGAAAGGCAGAAAGGCCTTCTGTCACTTTCAAATAGTAAAATGGTCCACAGTGGTACTAAGGGCCAAGACTTTGGCATAAATGACATGATGCCCTAGCCAAATGAGCCAACTGCAGTGTTACAATAATAACAATGAAAATAATAATAATAATAATAATAGGGAGACAGCATGATGTGTAAACAAACAGAGGGCTGACTTAGCATCAGAAAGACGTCGGTTCAAATCCTGTTTCTGTCACTAGCTGTGTGACCCTGGGTGAGTCATTTTCCCTCCTCTGAGCCTCATTTTCCTCATATGTAAAATGAAGGGGTAGGGTCGGACTTAGTGGCCTCTAAGTTTTCCAGATCAAGATCTAGGAATTTTAGTCTCATTGGATTGAGAGCCAGACCTAGAGACGGTAGGTCCTAGGTTCAAATCTAACCTCAGACACTTCCCAGCTGTGTGACCCTGGGCAAGTCACTTGACCCCCATTGCCTACCCTTACCACTCTTCTGCCTTGGAGCCAATACACAGTATTGACTCCAAGACAGAAGATAAGGGTTTAAAAAAAATAAAAAGATTTATAATGACATATATGTTAACAGCAAAACTCTAGGCAGATAACAGCCTTTCCATGCCCTAGGCAATCCTCTAAGAATATAATTTACAATTAGTAAGGAGAATTTTCATTCCAAGAGTTCCCAATGAAATCATGGGTCTGGATCCTGCCAAAAATAAAATACTTAATAATCATAATAATTCCCAATTCCATAGATCTTTAAGGTTTCCAAAGCACCATATATATATATATNCTTATCAGAGACTGGAAGGAATTCCCGGCAAAGCCTCCATACCAAAACACCCAGTTAACAGGTAGGCAGAATGATGGTATGTCCTTGAAAGTTAGAAAAGTGCATGTTAAAAAGGTTTCCCAGAATTCCGGGCTGCCATCAGGGCTGGCTGCGGCTCCCACGAAGAGCACAACCAAAAGGGCATAACCGTGAAGGCCTTAGAAAAATGTCAGGTCAGGAACGGGGGCAGACAGAAGAATGTGATCATTGTTGGCCAAAGGTCTCTGTGCACTAATGGCACGGCACCCCCTCCCACCCACGCGCCTGTCTTTGCCCGGCACATAGCCAGTGCGTGCCAGAGCCTGTACCCTGAGGGTGCCCAAGGCGCAGAAATCACCTTGGAAAAGAACACACCCATGGAGCAGACACTGAACTTCTCTCAGGAGATCACACTGGCAGAGCCAGCTAATTCCTGTAGCTCTCAAAGGACCCGGGAGCTGGATATTATGTTAGGAAGGCTAGAGTCCCAATTCTGAGCAAGTCACTTAACTTGTCTCACCCTCACTTTCTTAATCTATAAAATGAGAGAATTGGGACTAGATGACCTATAAGGTGCCTTCCAGCCCTAAGTTTACAATTCCATGAGCCCTAGGAGAGCCATTTGACCCCCTTATTTCCTCTCCTATAAAATGGGGATAATAACACTGGCCTCCTTGGTAAGGAGCAAATCAAATGAAATCAAAATACAAATAGCTGTAAGCTATATAAATGTTAGTTAACATTGTTGCAGATGAGGAAACTGAGGCTCAGAGACGAGGAGGGACATGCCCAATGTGAAAAATGGAGGTCGAGTCAGCACTAGAACTCAGGGCTCCCACCCATCAAGATTACAGACATACCGAAGACCAGACGACTGAGTGGCAGCCCACTCCCCATGTGAGACTCAGAAAGAAATCTTCGTTTTTGCTTGTGAAAGGCAGGCTGAAAAAAGGAACCATTGGAATCTGACTGCAGATCAAAGCATGCCGTACCTCACTTTATTTCCTTCCTGAGTTTTTTATCGTATATGTGATATGTGTCTTCAGTCACGACATGGGAAATATGGAAATACATATTACATGAAAACCCTGGCATAACCTATATTTGACTATTTTATGCCTTGGGGACAAGGGGAAAGAGAGAATCTTAATCACAAAAATGTCTGAAAACAATGGTCAAAAATTATTTCTACATGGAATTGAAAAAAAGAAAAGTTAAGAGAAAAAACAAAAGACAGGCTGTTGAGGGGCAGCAAGTAGCACAATGAATAGAGTCCCAGGCCTGGAGTTGGAAGGAATCAGTTCAAATGTGATCTCAGATACTTCCTAGCTGTGTGACCCTGGGCAAGTCACTTAACCCTGGTTATCTAGCCCTTGCCACTCTTCAGTCTCAGAACTGATACTAGACAAAAGGTAGGAGTTGAAAAAAATAGGCTGTCAGTACCTGATGTCCATTTGAGTCTAAACACACACACACACACACTCCAAGTAGTCTCCTGCCCTGCCTACAGCCTAGTACCAATATAGCTCCCTGCAGCCACATATTGATAGGCAGAGATCTCAGAGCAGGAGCTAAGGTAGGGGGCAGGAGAGAGTAGTGAGGTGGCTGACAGCAGAGCAGAGACTACTTTCCTTTTGTCCCTGTATCTTCAGTGCTTAAACACACAGCAGGTACCTAATAAATGCTCTTTCATTTATTTACTTATTACTCATTTATTGATTCTGACAGCTCAGAGGTCACCAAGTCCCTGGATCCATGATGAAGAATCTCCGCCACTTCTCTTGTGATGATCCCAACCAATGTACACTCTCATGTACAGCCAATTGCACAGACACACAAGCCAAACTTCATGCGAGCTGCCTAGAGCCACTTACGAAGCATGACAGTCAGCCTACAGGCTCCTAGACAGCTCCTAGACAGCCACAGACTAGCCCCAGGAGATCCATTAGTGCACACCTAGCATCACAGCCCAACCTTGGGGCCACACTGCTATACAGGCAGGACCCTAGAAGCCCCTTTGTGTGTGATTGATGTTTCAGAGTCAAAGGAAGTGCATTAGGCTCCATCCCCAGGAGAAGCATTTGGTCTGAGCCAGCTACGATCTCCACCCCCATCTGCCGAATGACTCATGTCAGGTCTTTGTAATAAAAAAAAAAATAGGGGGGAATAAAGGATAGAGGGAAGGAGGGCAGAAAGGCAGAAAGGCCTTCTGTCACTTTCAAATAGTAAAATGGTCCACAGTGGTACTAAGGGCCAAGACTTTGGCATAAATGACATGATGCCCTAGCCAAATGAGCCAACTGCAGTGTTACAATAATAACAATGAAAATAATAATAATAATAATAATAGGGAGACAGCATGATGTGTAAACAAACAGAGGGCTGACTTAGCATCAGAAAGACGTCGGTTCAAATCCTGTTTCTGTCACTAGCTGTGTGACCCTGGGTGAGTCATTTTCCCTCCTCTGAGCCTCATTTTCCTCATATGTAAAATGAAGGGGTAGGGTCGGACTTAGTGGCCTCTAAGTTTTCCAGATCAAGATCTAGGAATTTTAGTCTCATTGGATTGAGAGCCAGACCTAGAGACGGTAGGTCCTAGGTTCAAATCTAACCTCAGACACTTCCCAGCTGTGTGACCCTGGGCAAGTCACTTGACCCCCATTGCCTACCCTTACCACTCTTCTGCCTTGGAGCCAATACACAGTATTGACTCCAAGACAGAAGATAAGGGTTTAAAAAAAATAAAAAGATTTATAATGACATATATGTTAACAGCAAAACTCTAGGCAGATAACAGCCTTTCCATGCCCTAGGCAATCCTCTAAGAATATAATTTACAATTAGTAAGGAGAATTTTCATTCCAAGAGTTCCCAATGAAATCATGGGTCTGGATCCTGCCAAAAATAAAATACTTAATAATCATAATAATTCCCAATTCCATAGATCTTTAAGGTTTCCAAAGCACCATATATATATATATATACATATATATATATATATTCTCTCATTTAATCTTCATAACCACCCTAGACATGGAGGCTATTGTTATGCCCATTTTACAGATGAGGCAACCACGAGTTTAAGTGACTTGTCCAGAGTCTTCCATTGGATGGACAGGATTAGAACTCTGATGCTCCTGGGGCCAAGTCCAGATGTCTCATCATGAAACTCCACCCAATCACATGAATTTACGTCATGTCAAGTGATTTTCCCTGTTGTCCTGCCCTACCTCACAAGGTACTGCAAAGCTCAAATAAGATAATTTTTGTGAAGCCCTTTGCATGTCACCTACTATTAATAATAGTCATTATAATTATAACAGCTAGCATTGATGTAACACTTTAAGGTTTTCAAAGCACTTTATAAATTATCTCCTTTGGTCCTCACAACAATCCTGAGAGGGAGGTATCATTATCATTCCCATTTTATAGATGAGAAACTGAGGCATTCAGGGGTCAAGTGACTTGCCCAAGATTACGCAGGTAATGAGATTTGGAGCTCTAAGGGCTTTATAACACCAGGTCCAGCACTCTAGCCACTGCGCTATCTTGATTTTTCTATTGCCTGCAGTTTATAATCATTGATATAATAATGAGAGGTATATTAAGAGTTTAAAAAAAAAAAAAGCTTTTACATTGTCACATTTGATCCATACAATAACCTGGGGAGGGAGATGGTCCCAGTATAATTCTTCCCATTTTGTAGACGAAGAAACTGAGGGTCTAAGCCCAGTGTTACACAGCTTGAAAGAGTCAGAATTCAAATTCTGATCCACTAACAACAACCCAATGCTCTCTCCACCAAAGTAGGCCGAATATTGATCACAGAAGGGAAATTTAAGGCAGGTTCTCAAGGAAGGATATCACATGCACAGACATCACCCCCAACCTCTGCTGAGTCCCAAGGACCCTCGGCCCATACCATCAGCTGCAGGTCTCTGCTGCGCAGGACAGCTGTGTTCTTTTCTTCACTCAACTGTGCTAGGCGCATGGCTATCATGTAGTTCTCCTCCTTGAGCCTCAGTAGTTCCAGGCTGCTGGATTCCCAATCCTCCCGGAGTCGCTGGCACCGTTCCTGGGCCTGCAGCTGTTCCCCTAGCTTGCGTTCCAACGTGGCCCGCTCCTCCTCCAGGGCCCGGGTCTGGGCCTGCAGCTGCTGCTCCCTCTGTAGCTGAGCCTTGCGTTGCTCCCGCAGCCTCCTCACTTCTGTCATCAGGAACTGGGTCAGGCCCTCAGGACCTTCCTCATCTGTAAGGAAGGAGAGTGACAAATGAGCACCCCAGACTACACTCAGCTCCCACTCAAGATGCCAAAGGGAAACTCCTCCCCAGGCTCCCATACTGGCTGAGCCACTTAACTAGTTAGACAATTCCAAGTCTGTTTCCTCTCCTCTTAAATAGAAAATGAAGGCATATCAAGATGAGTATTTTTTTTTTTCAACTAGAAATCTCTAGCTATAACTATAGGGTGAATTGTTATTCAAAGTCTTCTGCAGAGGATGGACAGCTGGCCTCAGAGCTAGAATGTTCTGGGTTCAAGTCCCACCTCTGACACACACACACACACACACACACACACACACACACACACTGGCCATATGACCTTGGTCAAAGAAGTCATTTAATCTCTCAATGCTCTCTAAGATGCTGACCTTCAGAGCAGGTGCTGACCTGCATTGGGTAAGGGTGTTTCTGCAGGTCCAGGCCTTATCTCTATATGCTATCTGCTCACCATCTGATTCAGACAACTTCTATATTCAAGTAGGAGAGCATCTGAACTCTATCCAATTTATTCTCAAATTTCTCCAGAAAAATGAACCACTTTCCCTTCTTGGAAGGGGAGACTATGGGTGTGGAGGGATACATACATTGGCAGATATGATAGGCGGATGGTATACTTGGGCTGAATTGTTTTTTTTTTCTTCCCTCTCTGTTATTCTTTGTTATAAGGGAGGCTCTCTAGAGAAGGGGAGAGGAGCTCTTCTTGGAAATGAGAGTGATGTAGAAAACAAATGATATCAACTACAATTAGTAGTTATTTTTATTTTTTTAGATAATCAGATTTCTTTTTCAAGTGAAATATTTTAATACAATATCTCTCAAAAGATGGAAGGGCGAGGCACTCTCCTATTCCAATGTTGAACACACACACACACACACACACACACACTCCCTCATCGCTCAGGAAGTCCTTTCTCCTATCGGCCTTACATTCTTCCTGTTGCTGAACACTTCCAGGAGAAGAAAAAGAATAGAAACAGCTCACATCTGTACAGAATTTTACAGTTTACAAAGGGCTTTCCTCAAAATCACACAGTGAGGCAAAAATAAAAAGCAAGTATTCGAAGTGAGGAAACTGTAGTCTAGAAAAATTATGGGAGATGCCTCAAAGTCGCACAGTTAATAAATAACAGTCTGGACTCAAACCCAGGTCCTTCAGCACCTAAGCCAATGTTCTTTCCATTCCACCAAGCTATGCTATCATCCACATGACACAGAAAAAGAAACAGGCTAGAGAAAGACAGGGCTTACCCAAAGCCACTTGCTTGCCTGATGTCCCTCCCTCTCTTCCTATTCCCCAATGATCCAAGGAACAGATATAGAAGGCCCTCTAGGCTTCATTTGGGACGCCAACAGTGCCTGACTGTATATCTCTTCTCTGAAATTCAAGGCAATTGTTTCCAAGGACCCTCCTCTGCAGAGAAGGAAGGGAAGAGAAGGCTTACTCACCCAGAATCATGGAGCAGCGCTGAGCAGGTTCCCTCCCAGTCAGCAGGGTGAAGTGCTCTGGATAATAGAATTCTAAGGACTCCAGAAAAGCCTCATAGCCCCTCCTGCCTCGACATCTCAGGATATCCATCAGTCGCCCTGGGATAGGGGTGGATAAGATAAGGGGTTGTACCAAATAAAGAACGAAGTGTTAAAACTGAGAACCAAAAGACATTTGAGAGATTATTGATTCCGAACCCTTTATTTTACTGATGGGGAAACTGAGGCCAAGAGTGGGAAACAGATATGCCTAAAGTCACACAGATGGGGAAATAACAGAGTTAGGATGTGGACCAGTGCTCAAGTCCTAACACAAACCTAAGATCCAGATGTGACTCTCATAGAATTATAGAAGTTCATTTATAATATTTTCTCCCTCTTACTTTCTGTCTTAATAACAACTCTAAGACAAAAGGGCAAGGGCTAGGCAATCAGGGTTAAGTGACTTGCCCAGGGTCATACAGCTAGGAAGTGTCTTTGGCCCAACTTAAACCCAGGTCCTCCCAACTCTAGGCCTGGCACTCTATCCACTGTGCTACCCAGTTGCCCCAAGTCCATTTAGAGTTTATAACTAGAAGAGACCAGATTGCAAGGCCTCTGGTACAGTGAAAAAATCTTCTAAATTTTAACATCATTTGATTTAATCTGATCTCTTAACTTTATAGAAGAAGAAAGTGAGATGGAAGGGACTTTATATGTTAGATGGGTATCCCTGGGTCTAGGGTCAGGAAGACCTAAATTCAAAACCCACCTCTGACTCTTCATAATTCTGTGACCTTGAGAAGGCCATTTGATCTAGCCACATTCATGTTCTGCTTTGTAATATGGGGATAATAAAGTACCTGCCACCTATGATGGTTGTAAGGATCAAATAAGTTAATATATCAAATGCACTTTGCAAATGTTACATCCTAGCTTTTATTATTATTATTAGATCATGTGTCCCATGCCCCTCCTTTAAGGGCTCCAGAGGGGAAATCATCTATTCAAGAACACGAAGCAGAGCTGGAATCTCTACCCCAAATCTCCTCACCCCCAGGTTTCTGTTGAATGACCCACCATGCCCAGTCCCAGAAGAAAGAAAGCTTCCAACAGTGCCTGCCACTATCTCCCAGCAGGCTCCCACCCTGCCCTCTCCTTCAGTCCAAAAGGTCCAGCCCCTCACCAGTCCGGTTGACCCTGCAGGGAAAACCATAGGTGCTCAGCACCTCCTCTTCATCCTGCTCATCGATCACTCGACACTGGCGCAGATATGGGGTGAGCTTGGCAGGGTTGAGGGCTCGAGTCAGCTTGTGCCGGACACCCTCAATCTTCTCCCATAACTCCTCCTCTTCAGACCCTGCATCCTCCTCTTCCTCAGCTGCCAATGGAGGCCGCATGGCTGCATCCTCTGAGTCTGTGGTCATATGGGAGGAACAGACAGGTGCCCCGTGTGGGTAGGGGGCTATCAAAGAAAGGACACATGACCCTAGGGAGCTAAATCAACCCACAGAGCCAAGAGGAGACAAAGCTTCATGAAGGAATGGATTATTTCACAAAATCCTGGAAGAGGAAAGCCAGAAAGTTACTTTACAATATAGAACGTGAACATTGGCAGGAACCTGAGAACAAAGAACGTCAGGAAGGCAGGAACCTTAGAAATCAGAACTGGAAAAGGTTTAGGATTATAGAATGTAACAGGCAGAAGAATTCAAAGATCCTCAACTTTAGGAGACACTTTCAAACACCAAACGTCAGAGCTGGGAGAGGGCTTAGAACACAGAAGAACCTTAGAACACAGACTGTCAGAGCTGGAAGAGATATTAGAACATAGATTATTAGAGGTAGAAAGTCTCATAGAATGTCAGACCTAGGAGGAATTTTAAAATACCAAATGTCAGAGCTAGTTGAAGGTTCAGAACACAGAACATCAGAACTAGGAATGACCTCAGAACACAGATTGTCCAGTGATCCTGGGCAAGTCACTTAACTGCCATTGCCTAGCCCTTACTGCACTCTTCTGCCTTGAAACCAATACACGGTACTGATTCTAAGACAGAATGTAACAGTTTTTTTAAAAAACTTTTTTAATTTAAAAAAACTGTCAGAACTAAAAAAGATACAAGAATTTTAGAACACCAAAAGTCAAAGCTGGGAGAGGCTCCCACAGAACACCAGTCCTAGGAAGAACCTTAGAACACAGAATGCCAGAACCGGATGAAGCATTAATATAATACCATAGGCAGAAAGGATCACAGAACGTTAAAACTAGGAGGAACTTTATATTACAACATGTCAATGGTTGGGATCTTAGATAGAGATGGCAAACTCCTGAACCAGATTAAAATGTAATTGGGGATGAGAAGGGGCAGCGAGGTAACTCAGTGGATTGAGAGTCAGGTCTAGAGACTGGGGGTTCTGGGTTCAAATCTAGTCTGGATACTTCCTGGCTATATGACCCTGGGCAAATCACTTAACCTCCATTGCCTAGCCCTTACCTGACTTAGAACCTATTATACACAGTACTGATTTTTAAACAAAAGGCAAAAAGTTTTTTTTTAAGTGCAATTGTTAAATGTTTAACAAAATAAACATACAATACAACACAGATAATGTTCCATTTCTATCTGACTTTGAAGCTAGGCAACAGCTCCATCACCATCTTCTAAGAACCCGACAGGGAAGGGACTTATCCAGATGTATATATATAAAAAGTGTCCATACCATCCCCAGCCCCCTCTCTCCTAAGAACCAAACTTGGAATCTCTAAAATACTATCAGCCTTTTGTCACATACACACGCCCTCCAAAGGGGTCCGAGTTCCTGATCTCCTGGGGCGTGAAGGGGTGGGGGAAGGAAAGAGACAAGCCCAGTCCTAGGATCTCCCTCTCTCTAACTCCGAGATCTCAGTCAACTCCCTCTCCCCGCCTCCCTCCAGCAGTGGAAGGGGTTTAGAACGCCGGGAGCCCCCGGCCCAGGCCTCATCCCCCTGCTCTAGAGCCAGGGAGAACCAACTCCCAGGGAACCTTCTCCCACCCACCCTCCCTCCCTCCCGTGCACTCCAGATACGGTTTCCTGACTCTCCCAGGGAGCAGCATCCTGTCTGCCAGGGCTCAGGAGTGCTGGGAAAGTGGGACAGCGACCCTCAGGAGAAGGGGCCAGGCACGCACGCCCACCCCCAGGAGAAGGCTCAGGCTGGATCCCTCAGAACGCTCAGTCCATCCAGCTAAGGGAGGCCGCCCCGTGTCCGGCACCCACCACGCACCCTCTGGCCCAATGCCCACAGCGGTAGGCCTGAGCCCCCCATCCTGACGAGCTCCGGGACTCTCTCCCCGCTCCGCTCTTACCCCGCATGCCGCCGTTTGGCACCCGCCAGCTCCCACCACCTCGGATTCCTGGGTCCCACAGCTGGGGCGGAGGCTGCAGCTGCTCCAGGCCCGCGGCGCTGCAGCGAGGAGGCGGGGCCCTAAGCTCCTCCCCTCCCCGGACCCTGCCCAGTCGGCCCCTCCCCTTTTCTCTTCTTTCTCCTCCCACCCAGACTCCAAAGGTCTCTTCCAACCTTAAACTACTCTCCCTCCGCTCACCAACTCTCCATCCTTTCCTCTTCCCTCTTCTTTTCCTTCCCCCTTCTCTCTCCTCCCTTTTCCTTCTCCAACTCCCTCTCCTTCTCTCTCTTCACCCTCCTTTCCTCTCTCCCCTCCCACCTCCGAAGCCCCACCCTCCTCTCATCCACTGGACTTCTGACCCCTCCCCACCCTCCCGGGGACCACACTCCTCCCCCGGCTTCCTGTTTCCCTCCTTTTTTTCCAGTTCTGCCCGCCCACACCTGCCCCGGCCCTTGGGCGCCCGCCGAGGCTGGCCGGGCCAGGGTAGTCAAAGTAGGGAGAGACTCCCGCTCTCCCCTCTCTCTCACGGTTCCTGGTCTCCCAGAATGCGCCGGCAGCCCGTAGTCCCCCACCTCCCGGCTCCCGCAGCCTCACTGGCAAACCACGCTCCTCAACTCTGCTCCGATCCTCCCCCGCACGTACCTCTCCTGGCCTGGGACCTGGAGCCGCTCACTTCCCTCTCCAGGTCTCAGCGCCTTCATCTGTACTCCAGGCGAGAAGCCAGTGACCTCCTCTGGCCACGGGAAGCCCTGTGGATACTCCTGTCCACCGAGCCGCCCTTCGTCTAGCGGTGGGAACTCCGGCCAGCCGTGCCCCCTAGACGAGCCTCAGTTTCCTCGTCTGTCTAAAAAACGAAGGGCGTGGACAAGATGATCTTCTGGTTCTACTTTAGGATTCTGTGATTAAGGCTTACATCACACACGCGCACAGAGGCTCGGGAGTCCCAGCTCTGAACCCCTAGACCTTGAGACACCAGACTACACCAACGCTGATTCCTCTTCTGCCCCAGTCAGCTGAGAGGGGTGTAGGGGGAGGGGGGATTGGGCTACCGTGTTCCGGAAACCAGCATCCTGGGGTAACCTCCTACAGCCAGGAGACAGGAGAGTGACACTCCTCAAACCACCACACAAACATTATCTGATGACAGCCTGTTTAGCAGTTTCCTGCTCCATAATATGGGACTGCCTAAGGCTTCTTAATTTGGGGTCTGGGAACTTTCCAAATATTTGTTTTGTTTTAGGTACATATATTATCACACACACATATATTTTATTATATAATTGGCTTCTTTTGCAATCCTACACATTTTTTGCATTTCAAAACACAGCCCTGAGAAGTCAGTAAGCTTCAGCAGACTGACTACCAGAGGTATCCAGGCCCCAAAGAGTGAACCCTTGGACTAAATGATTTCTGAGATCTGACTCTGCCATTTGAGGCCTCGGGACCCTCCCAGGCCAGTGTTTCATGTCCATGGAGTGAATCCTAATAGCTCTGATATTCTTTGTCCTAAAAGCCTCCAAACTCTTACTCCATGTTCTAAGATCTCTTTGGTTCACTTCAGTAATTCAGCAGTTCAACTCAATAGACATTTATTAAGCATCTACTGTATGCCAAACATTGTGCTGAACTCTTCAAAGTCAGACCTTGTGTATTAATAATATCTGACATTTAGTCTAAAGCCAGGTACCTGTGGCTCCTCACCATAAGCCTTTAAGATTATTCTATGCAGGGGGCAAGCTCTGTGGCTCAGTGAATTGAGAACCTGGAGATGGGAACTTCTGGATTCCAATCTGGCCTAAGACACTCCCTAGCTGTGTGACCCTGGGCAAGTCACTTAACCCCCATTGCCTAGTCCTTACTGCTCTTCTACCTTGAAACCTAGACACAGTACTGATTCTAAGGCAGAAGGTAAGGGTTTAAAAAAATTTTTTTAAAAAGACTGTTCTTTCCATTTTCCAAATGAAGGAACTAAGGCTGTTGGGGGAGTGTTGATCAGATTCACCCAAGTGGGGATCAGAACCAGGATCTGAGCATTAGGACTTGGAGCGATTCTCATTCCAGGTCCTGTTCTCTAATGACCAAGCTACATTGAATCTCTTGTTCTAAGGTGCCTCCCAGCTCAGACATTCCATATTCTAAGGTTGCTCCTGAATGTCAGGAGTCCTGATACTCATTGAATAAAGCAAATAAGAGGGTTGAGCATGGAATCAGGAAAACTGGAGTTCAAATCCAGCCTCACACACTTCACCTCAGTTGGATAATAACAGCACCTGCCTGTCGGGATTGTTGTGAGGATCACACAAGAAATCCTGTTTGTAGGGTGCTTGGCTGGGCTGTAAGACCCTTTCCAGCTCTGATGTTCCATGTTTCAGGTACTTCCCTCCCCTCCAGTGTGATATTCTAGGTTGGAAGACCTCTCCCAGCTCAGATATTCCCTGTCCTAAGACCCTCCCCATCTTTTACCTTCCCTGCTCTAAGGCCCCTCCCAGCTCTGGCATTCCATGTTCCAAGAGCCCTCCCACCTCTGATCAGCCTGCTCTGCTTTGATACTCACAACCTTGTGAAGTGGTCAAGACAAAGGTTCTCATCTCTATTTGACAAATGAAGAAACTGAAATCCGAAGAAGTGAAATCATTTGCCCGGGGGCACCCTTCTCCCTGGGTTCCTTAAACCTACCCTGCTCTGCTCACTGTGAGTATTAATTATCTCAATCAACCTGCATTAAGTCTTTCTTCTCTAGAAGTCTGACAAGGGCCCTGTGCAGTCAGATAAAACCCAGCAAGTCAGACAGATAAGAGGATGGGGAGAGGATGGAGAGGAGGAGTGGAGGACTCGGTGCCCCTGGTACAACCCCGTTTCTATGTAGCCCTGGCCAGCCCAAGTAACGTTTCTGGCTAGTAGCAAAGCCACATACCTCCCACATCCCCTAATCTCCCCTTTCCCGGAACTGCAAGCTCTCGGTTACTCAAGACTTCTTACCAACGTGAATAAAACACATTAGGAGGAAAAAAAAAAAAAAGAAAAGAAACAGCACTGCTTGCCACAAGCAAAGGAAGGGCATTTTCAGGGCATTGTTTTAGATGGTGTCTCCAGGGGACACCCATAGAACCTCCCCCATTTCTGAACTTTGAATAAAGAAGAACAATGAGGATTGGGAAGTGGGAAGGGATAGGAGAGGTGGGAAAACAGGGGAAGAATTTGGTCAATAAATATTTAAGTACCTACTATGTGCCAGACACTCAGTTAAGTACTAGGGATTCAAAAAGAAGTAAAAGTTTGCCCTTGTCTTCAAGGAGCTTATATTCTTATGGGAGAAACAACAAATATAAACAAAACAAGTTATATAAAGGATAAATAGGAAATAATTAACACAAGGAAGGATCTTAAAGTAGGGGGGAGGGGCAGCTGGGTAGCTCAGTGGATTGAGAGCCAGGTCTAGAGATGGGAGGTCCTAGGTTCAAATCTGGCCTCAGACACTTCCTAGCTGTGTGACCCTAGACAAGTCACTTGACCCCCATTGCCTACTCTTGACTGCTCTTCTGCCTTGGAGCCAATATACAGTATTGACTCCAAGACAGAAGGTAAGAGTTTTTTAAAAAAAAATAAAAGTAGGAGAGGATAGGAAAGGTTTCCAGTAAAAGAAGAGATTTTAGTCGGGACTTAAGAGAAGCTAGAACTCCTACTATCAAGCAGAACTATCCCCAAAACTGAATAAGTTATCTTGTGAGGTAGAGAGCAATCTGTCCCTGGAGGCTTTCAGGACAAGGCTAGATGACCATCCATCAGATATATTGTGGAGGGAATATCCTACATGGGGAGCAAGGGTGGGGTGGAGGTTGAATTGGACAAAATCTAAGAGAGAATCAAACATACTGGTACAATCTCCTGCAACTATTAGATGGTTGACTTTTCAAAGCACTCCACATCTGCTGGCTGATGGAAGGTCGTGTGCACCTCAGAATTCTCTAATTCCAAGATTCCAAGAATCTGTCATTTCCTAAAGGATTGGTTTCCAAGATTCTGGGCTACTGCTCCCTTCAGTGTTTCAGTGAATCCGATATGGCTTACCATCTACATCTTCCAGTGCTGCATAACTTGTGGTCATGCATTTCCACAGAGAATCTACGCAACCTTTTTAATATTCTGTTAAGGATTGGTGGCTCTCCATCTATTCTCTCCTGTCTTTGATAAATGATCAACTGCTTTCTCTTCTTTTTTCTCATTGTGGTGCCTGGAGGAGAGGGTACCACCCCCAATTCACAGGGTATGTCTCCCAGAGGATCCCTATGTTTAAGGTACCACATCATGAAAACTATAACTCGGCACCCCCTCCTTTCCCCCCACCATGTGTTTACTTTTGAGTAGCTAGTCAGAGGAAACATGTAGGTCAAAGCAAAGGTATTTCCCAAAATGTCACAGTAAGACATCTATTTCCTCCATAAACCCAGGGCTTAGTTTCCCACAAATATACCCAACATAAGCAGAGAGAGAAGATATGCATAGATAGCATAATTAGAAAGACTCACATCTATGTCCTACCTCATTTCCATTTGTTTTATTGATTTTATTGACTTGTTTTCTCTTTTCTACACTACAGTTGTTTCTAGCTATATGCTCCCAATCCCATAGAACCCTCCTGAATAGTACAGAAAAACAGTTCAATCCTATTGACAGAACATTCCCATTTGATAGCCTGGGCAGTGATAGTGAATCTTTTAGAGACCAAATGCCCAAACTGCATCCTTCAATCTGCCCTCTTACCCCAGATGTGAGGGAAGAAGCATTCCCATTGGGCTGTTGGGCAGAGGGGCAGGTCATGTGAGAAAGGTCCTCAGGTGTGTGTATAGGGAGGGGGAAGAGAGCAGCCCCCTCTGGCATGTATGCCATAGGTTTGCCAGCATGAGCCTAAGCAGTATTTGGCATTGGCATTTGCCCTCCTCTGACCACATTAACCTCCCATTTAGTCAACTCCAAAGACTCTTTATTGCCTCTGGGATCAAATATAATATCCATTGTTTGGCTTCGAAAGCTCTTTAATACCTGGTCCCTTCCTACCTTTCCAGTCTTTATATACCTTACACCACCTCCCTCCATGTACTTGTGCAATCCAATGGCACTACTCTCTTTGCTGATTGTTCAACACAGCACTCCATCTCCCACTAGCTGTACCAAATGCTAGGACACTGTGACTCCTCACCTCTCCCTCTTGGCTTCTCTGGTTTCCTTAAAGTCTCAATTCTTGCAAGAAGCCTTTCTCCACCCCCTTAATGCTAATACATTCTCTCTCTCTCTAGTAATCAGCTCCAATGAGAGAGTGAGAGAGAGAGAGAGAAAGAGAGAGACAGAGAGAGAGAGAGAGAGAGAGAGAGNATTGGCATTTGCCCTCCTCTGACCACATTAACCTCCCATTTAGTCAACTCCAAAGACTCTTTATTGCCTCTGGGATCAAATATAATATCCATTGTTTGGCTTCGAAAGCTCTTTAATACCTGGTCCCTTCCTACCTTTCCAGTCTTTATATACCTTACACCACCTCCCTCCATGTACTTGTGCAATCCAATGGCACTACTCTCTTTGCTGATTGTTCAACACAGCACTCCATCTCCCACTAGCTGTACCAAATGCTAGGACACTGTGACTCCTCACCTCTCCCTCTTGGCTTCTCTGGTTTCCTTAAAGTCTCAATTCTTGCAAGAAGCCTTTCTCCACCCCCTTAATGCTAATACATTCTCTCTCTCTCTAGTAATCAGCTCCAATGAGAGAGTGAGAGAGAGAGAGAGAAAGAGAGAGACAGAGAGAGAGAGAGAGAGAGAGAGAGAGAGAGAGAGAGAGAGAGAGAGAGAGAGAGAGAGAGAGAGATAGTCCATAGTTATTTTCATATTGTCTGCTCCATTAGACTATAAATTCCTTGAGAGAAGGGACTCTCTTTTACCTTTCTTTGTATTCCCAGCTTTTACTACACTGCTTGGCACATAGTGGGTGCTTATTGTCTGATGCTCTCAATGGAAAGGAAAGAAATATATATTTCACCATCTATTCTGTAGAACTCCCATCAGTGATTACCTTCAATTGGAGTTCATCTAGCTTTTGGTGTTCTTTTCAATCCCAGTTTCATGAGAGGTTATCTGACCCAATAGATGAAGGAAAAGGCAAGTCACTAAGCATGCCAAGTCAAGGGCATCAAGCTCAAGGCCCCCAGAACTCCAGAAGACAACTGGAACTACATTAAAATGTAATAGAGAAAGATTTAACAAAATAAATAAAAATAGAATACAGCACGGATAATGTCAATATTGTTTCCTAAGTCAATATGCTCTAGTAAGCATCCTTCTGTAAGTTTTAGTTGCCTCATTTCCATTTCACTTTGGCATCAGTACTCTAAACAATTCTCCATAAATCTAAATAGCAAAAAAAGTGCTGATCCTCATTGAGAGAGGAAGTTTCCTCATCTAGTGTTTCCCTCAACCCATGAAAGCTCAGGTCTATGCCTGTCTGTATTTCCTATCCTATTAGAGCAGTTTGGCTTACTTCACTGTGTATCAGTTCAGACAATGTCTTACTGTTTCTCTGAATTCTTCATATTCAATTTTTTATTGGTTTAATCAGTTTAGGAGATCTTAGTGAGGAATTTCCTCTATGGATGCAAATGAGTACTTTCTCTTCAATTAAAATTTTTTAACCCTTACCTTTCATCTTAGAATCAATTCTGTGTATTGATTCCAAGACAAAAGAACGGTAAGGGATTGGGGGTTAAGTGACTTACCCAAGGTCACACAGTTAGGAAGTGTCTAAGGCCAGATTTGATCCCAGGACCTCCTGTCTCTCAGCCTGACCTTCTATCCACTGAGCCACCTAGATACCCTCTTTCTCTTCGATTTATATTCTTAGGGAATTTCCTGGGGGCACTGAAAGATTTTTAGTGATTCACCAACCTGCACAATCAGTATGTGTTTGAGGAAAACTTGAACTCGGGCCTTCCTGGCTCAGAGGCCATCTCTCTGTCTACTGCCATGTTCCCTGTCTATTGGTCTCATGACCCAATAACCCTCCACTCTGCTGACATACTACAGTTTATGCAACCATTCTTTGGTTTCCAACTCTTTGCCCCTACCAAATGTATTACTTCAGGTATCCTGTTATAGGGCTTTTCTGTCCATCTTGGGAAACATGTCCAGCAGTAAGGTTGCTGAACCAAGTGAAAGCAGATAAACAACTGAGCAAATTTTCTTAAATAACTCCAAATTGTTTTCCAGAATAGCCACATCAGTGTGCCTCATTTCCCGCAGTACCCCCAGTATGATTTCTATCTTCATCATCTTGGGTGAGAAATAAAACTTCACACTCGAGGACAACTCCCCTAGATTAAGATATACTGTAGGTCTATACTACTAAAAATGTCATGAGCCCCCACTGGTGTGTTTACTTTATCTCTGGTCAGTCAGAGAACACATGTCAAAGCAAAGGCATTTACTGAAATCAACAGAAACAACAAAACCTGCGGCACCCCATCCATCAGCATCAGCAGGAAGAATACAGGCGTGGAGAGATCCCAAGCGGAGATGCATAAGGCATCTTACACCCCCAGCAACATAGTTCTCTCCCTGTTTCCATGTCTTTTCTCTTCACAGGGGATTTGCCACTCTGGGCTTCTGGGAGCACATGGCTCTGAGATTAAACCTCGGTTTCTATTGGCTCCAGTTTGGGGTTCAACTAATATCCTTGCCCAGAGTCCCTCCATCTCAGAAAGGGAAAGAAAATTATCAAGCTTGTATTAAGGTTCAGATTTTCATTCAGGTCACCCAGCTCCAGGGTCTGGAGTGTTTCCCACTTCATTATTCTGCCTCTCCTTAGTCAGAAATCAGGCAACCCTGACTAATAGTAAGAAGAAGGAATCAATCCTGGGGCTGCTCAAAGAGATCCACTGAGAAGGAATAAATAATTGCCAATTCCCAGACCCAGACCTGCAAGGCTTTCTTCCACTGTGGGATTCTGGGAGGCTCTCCCCAAGTCAGTGAATCATAGCCAACTTTTTGAGTTTCTCAACAATTCTCTCCCTAAGGGGCCGGGAGACATGTGTCTCATCCTTTTACAGGAAAGGATCCAAGAAGTCATTTTGCCCTGAGCATTTTTTACCAGCACAGTTTAATGATGGATTAGGAAGCAGGAGATCTGGGTTCAAATCCTGGTTTTGCTACTTACTAGCTCTATGACCTCAGCAAAGTGGCTTAATTTCTCAAGACCCCAATTTCCTCATTACATCACCTCTCAACTCTAAATTTTATGATCCAGTTATCAAAGGAAGAAGCTTCTCATTGTATTTAGAATAAACTCTGTTTTATTGCCATTATTTTATGTATCTGAAAGAGGAAATTATCAGTCCAGCATTTCACAAAACTCTGAGTACTAACAGCCATGACCACACAGCTTTTATAAATATAATCTAGACAGCTATTTCTAGTTTAACATCTATATTACAAAACAAGATTGAATTGATATCTCTCTACTATTGGCCTGAGTTTAAATCTGGCCTCAGACATTTACTAGCTATATTACCCTGGGCAAATCACTTAACTTCTGCCTGCCTCAGTTTCCTCATCTGTAAAATGAGAATCACGGGCAGCTAGGTGGCTCAGTGGACAGAGAGTTCAAATCTGGCCTCAGACACTTCCTAGCAGTGTGACTCTGGGCAAGTCACTTAACCCCAATTGCCTAGCCCTTACCTCTCTTCTACTTTAGAGTCAATATTTAGTATCAATTCTAAGACAGAAGGCATGAGTTTAAAAAATAAAATAAAATGAGAATTATCATGGCTCCTATTTCCTTGTGCTGGGAGAAACAAATGAGACAACATCTATAAAGCTCTTAGCATAGAGTCTGGTGCAGAGTAGATGCTAAGTAAATGGTCTCCACTATTAGGAGATAGCAGTAATCTTCTGGACCCTCTAAGTGGAACCTTAACATTTGCAAGTTTCTAAACAAAGCCTAAATCTCCTTTTCAGAGCTAAGTTTTGGTTCATTTTTCCTGACTTCCCCCTTCTCTTTCTGCTGCTAACACCCTATACAGGGAAGCTTAACTTCAGTCGGAGAACCTGGTTCATTTTTTTAAAAAACTCTGGCCTCTTGTCTTAGAATTGATATTAAGTATTGATGATCTCAGATCTTTCTGTCTTAGAATCCATACTAAGTATTAGTTCTAAGGCAGAAGAGCTATGAGGGTTAGGCAATGAGGTTAAGTGAATTTCCCAGGATCACACTGATAAGAAATACCTGAGACCATATTTGAACTCAGTCCCTCTTTTCTCTAGGCCTGGTTCTCTATCCACCGAGCCACCCAGCTACCCCTGAGAACCTGTTTCAAATTCCACTTCTTCATGGCCTCAAAATTCTTCATTCTGATTTGATCAAGACTTCTGATTCCTTTTTCTTTCCATATTTTCCCATTCCAAGAATTTTGGTGTGTCCATTATACACGCCTTTCCTTTGTTCTGGGCTACGGCCATTCGACACCTGTTTCATAATATGAATTAAACAGTGCTAGGCAATTGTTACCGACCCACCAATTCCAAGAGATTCAAAAATAGAATCAAACCAAGACTCTCAATCCACTAGTTATTTTCATGGAATTTGTCTCCTGGCTTCCTTCTGTGGCGTCCACATCACAGATACTTTCAGATTCATCAGGGATGCAGGGTTGCACCTCTCTCCAGTAAGTGCCTTCACACTTTCAGAATCTGGTAGTTCAACAGCCACACTATTCTGACGATCACTGCCCTGGGCTATGATGCTTAACTGGGCTATAGAAAGGCTCTTTAGTGAGCTGGCACCATCTTTGCTTATATGCTCTAGGGCTCTGCTTGGAGCTGAGGAAGACATCTGTTAGCTGGAGTTGAACAGTCTACATAACTGAATGTTGACCAATTTGCTGGCAACCATGGGTAGACAGGGAAGAAGGAAGGAAGGAAGGAAGGAACGAACAAACGAACAAACGAAGGAAAGAGGGAAGGAAGAGAGGAAGGATGGAAAGAGGGAAGGAAGGAGGGAAGGAAGGAAGGAAGAGAGGAAGGAAGGAAAGAGGGAAGGAAGAAAACAAGAATTTATTAAGTACTGATTATGTACTTTGCAAATATCTCATATTTATCTTCCAAACAATGCTTGGAGGTAAATACTGTTATTATCTCCATTTTGCTAAGACAAACGTAAGTTAAGTGACTTGCCCAAGGTCACACAGCTACTAAGCATTTGAAGTACTTCCTGACTCTAGACCCAGTTTTCTAGCCACTGAGACACCCAGCCACCTATCACGAATATCATAAGTACCCTTGAGAGTCAGAAAGACATTAGTTACAGGTAAATTAAAGAAAGGACCATATAAAAGACTCAAATCCTTGCTAATAATGGATTGAGGACAAGTTAGAGTACAATTATAGACTCTCTGGTGCCCCAGGATTGAACTATTTTGAGTATTACACAAAAGATCCATGGTCTATCTGGACAAATATGTAAGGGATACTTTGGTAGTGTTTGTCTATAATGATTCTCCATAATGCCAGTCACTGAAACTCCCATCCCCCATTCAGAGGAATTTATGCATGTGATCTCATCCCTGGCCAATTTTCAATTCCCATATTTAGCCACAGCACAGAAATCTAGAAGGGTTCAAAGTATAGGTAACATGGGGATGCCTGTCTCCACATGATGAGGAATATGCAAATACATCTGGAATTTAGAGACAGTCAAGTCTTTCATATATTCCTTATGGAATCATAGGACCTGGGTTCAAATCTCAACCGTGATACTTCTTACCCATGTGACCCTTCCTGGATAAGATCCTTCCCTTCTCTGAACCTTAGTTTTCCTCTACATAAAATGCCAGGGCTGGACTAGATAGTCCCTGAGGTCTTTTTCAGCTCTAAATCTATGATCTCATCATTTCTTTGAGCCTCAGTTTCCTCACCTGTAAAATCAAAATGATTGACCTAGACAATCTCTGGGGTCCCTTCTAGCTTTACTTGAGTGATTCTCTGCTATGATGACCTTCTGGCCTAAAGTATTGGATCACTCAGTCTTCTTAGCATAACTGATCACTTTATGATCTATGCTGCCAGAGGAGATAGGTTAAGGATAATTGATGAGGAACAGCCAAAACATAACCAGCCACATCCATTTCAGGAAGAAACCTTCTCATTCCCCATCTTTCAGGTGAAGCAATGGACATCTGGACAAAGTTCAATGGAGCCCCCAATGAAGCTGGTGTCTTATGGAAGCAAGAAGCCTAAATCCAAGGTGGAAGATATTGACATTTACAGGAAATTTGGCTTTGGTATTTCCAGTGAAGTTCCAGTGAGGCTAGCCATTGCTGTACCCTAAGCTTGGCTAGGGTACTCAAATAGCTTGGATCAGGTAGTGTAAATAACTGGCTGGAGTCAAATGCCTCCAGGTGATCCTGGGTAACTTAACCTCTTCCTTCAAAACTCATCTCACAGCCTGCATTTTACAGGAGGTCCTTCCCAGTGGCCCTGGCAGCTATTGTATTCCCCGACCTTACTTTCCATGTCCTCTGTAATGTCTAGCTAGTCACACATTGTCTACCTCATTAGAATATAAGCACCTTGCAGGCAAGGGCCAATTTTGCCTTTCTTTGTAGCCCCAAAGGCTTAGCACCATGCCTATCACAGTGTGATTAATAAATAAATTCCTACTGATTGACTAATGACCATTTCTTCATTTGGGGAACACAGGATCATATATTTGCAGCTGGAAGAAGTTTGAGTGTCATTGCATCCAACTCCCTCATTTTATAGATGAGGAAACTGAGGCGAGGGAGAGGAAATAACTTGTTTTCAAGGTCATACATCTAATGTTGGAGGCTGGGATTTGAACTTCGATCTTCTCAATTCCAAGTCTCATGCCTTTTCTGCTCCACCAAACTACTTAGCACCTGATCATTAAAACCTAGTTAGAACACAAACTTCAGTTATTTTAAGAAGTCTGGTGCGTCATCTTCCAACCCCTGAAGACTCAGGGTGATGGGGAAGTGAAAGCATTGTTGGATCTTCAATGCCCTCTTTGAAGGCAGAGACTGCTTGAATTTTGTCTTTGCACTCCAGCACTCACCTATTTGTTACTGTTCGGTCACGTTTGACTCTTCGTGACTATTTGGAATTTTCTTGGTGAAGATACTGGAAGGAGTGGTTTGCCACTTCCTTTTCCAGCTCATTTTACAGATGAGGAAACTGAGGCAGGCAGGGTTAAGCTATTTGCCCAAGGTCACATTGTAAATGTCTGAGGCCAGATTTGAACTCAAGAAGAGGAGTCTTCCTGATTCCCAGCCCAGTGATATATCCATTTCATCACCTCTCTGCCCACCAGCATTGACCTAACAGGGTGTTAAATGTTTGTTGACACACTTAACAAATGCTCCTAGACTGAGTCATTGACTAATATTTGCATGTTTATGTATTGTCTGCTTTGGACAAATGTAAGCTCCTGGTGAGCAAGAGCTGTTTCACTTTATCATCCCCTGCCCCAGCTAGGTGGTACATTGGCTAGAACATAGCTGTGGAGGCTGGAGGTTCAAGTACTGCCTCACTACCCTTGACTAGATGTATGATCCTGGCCCAGACATTTTTGATCTCTAGCTTCCATTTCCTCATCCGCAAAGTAAGGATGATAATGGTACTTACCTCCCACTGCCCTTGTAAGGATCAAGGAAGGTCTATCTCTTTACAAATTGTATAAAAAAGATGTGTAATCCCAAGTCCAAAGGCCATTAGTATGGGACTCTCCCTACTGATCTCCCCCAATAAGGAAAGAGTTCCATACCAATGGCCCTTGGGACTAGGACTGCAAATATTTTTATATATGCTTGCTAATTGATTGAGGTAACAAAAGGGTCCCAGACTGTGCAGCCAAGTTTGCTACGATTTCCTCTTGGCTATCATTATTTTAGGATATCTGGTGAGCCACATATTTAATAATAAATTTATTATCATTAACAAATAATAAATTAATAATGGTTATATTCTGATTAAATGATGATCTTAATAGCAATAGCTAAAGGTAATTGCAGAGCCTCAAGAAACATCTTGTACATGTAGATGCTAAAAATAATTTATGCCAAATGGAAGTGAATTGCTATATCTCCTAATTTGTGTCTCAGCTGTCAGTCTCTCTTCTCTCCAATCTAGCCTTCATACTATTGAGTAATCTTACTAATGCCCAGTTCTGATCATAACTTTGAAAACTCTTCACTGGCCCTATCTTTCCTATAGAATAGACCAGCGATTCCCAAAGTGGGCACCACCACCCCCTGGTGGGTGCTGCAGCAATCCAGGGGAGCAGTGATGGCCACAGGTGCATTTATCTTTCCTATTAATTGCTATTAAAATTTTAAAAAATTAATTTCCCAGGGGGCTAAGTAATATTTTTTCTGGAAAGGGGGCGGTAGGCCAAAAAAGTTTGGGAACCACTGGAATAGAGTATCAATTCCTCATTCTGGCATTCAAGGCTCTAATCTACATTACCAGTCTTATATTTCATCATTCCTCATTTCATGTAGTCTATATATCAGCCAAATTAGATTGCTTCCACTCCTGTTCTTGTCCTGCCCTCTTCTATCTCTTATTCATGCCATCTTTTGTGACTAAAATGGGCTTCCCCAGCCCCATGTTTACCTGTTTCTGATAAGAAAATACTTTCTAATTGTATGACTATGAATACCTTACTTCACCTCTGTAAACCTCAGTTTCCTGCTCTGAAAGATGAAAATAGTACCTGCCTCACAGGTCGTTTGGGAGCTCAAATGAAACAATGTCTTTGGCACGTTTTACAAACTCTAAAATTCTATGTAGATGTCATTTCTCAGTAGAAAGGAGAAGGTTCCATGCGAGACAGCAGAGCAAGGTGGTTAGAGAGCAGCCATCAGAATCAGGAAGCCTTGGATTCAAACCCTGCCACATACTAGCTTTATGACTGAGCAAGTCATATCAACTGTCAGTGACTCAGACAACTCTCTAAGGCTCCAAATTGCCATGTAGATGCTAAATTCCATTGGTTCGAGGGTATTTTCTTGCCAAGTTTTCTACCAATGAAATCATAGATCAAGTCAAAGCAAATAGAGGGAAGCTGAGGCTCACAGAAATTAAAGGGATGGCTCAAGGCTACCCAGGTGGTACTACTACTACTAATAATAATAATGAGCCTAGATCTCTAGACTCCAAGGTCAGTGCTTTTTCCAGGTTTGCCTCCTAAGGGATGGGGCAGAGCCTGGTTAATTATACCCATCTTACAGATAAGAAAGCAAGCCAGAGGGCTTCAGACTTGCTTCTGAAAGGCTTCACTGAAAGCCAATTGGGAAATGGGAAGTAGGACCCAGATCTCCACCCCTGTAATAACTAAATACAGTACTTAAGTGACCAGAATTGTTCATATGAACAGATTCTAAGGGCTGTTGGATGGGTGGCGCGTCAGACCCAGTTCCAACGTGAGTGACTCCCAAGAAAGGTGAGGTGTGTGGTTTTTAATAGCCCAGTGACCTAAATAAGGGACTTTAAGCTCCCAGATTCCTGGGCTCCCCTCCCTGCTCAGCCTTGTTGGGGCTGGTAAACTGTACTGGGAGATGCTGGAGCAGAAAGGGAGGGGTGGCCCCAGGCACAGACTTCAGCCTAGCGTGAGCTGTCTGTCTTCCTGCTCTGGAGGCGATTAAATCTCCCAGCCTCTGGCTCTGGGCTCTGGTTCACCAACAGAAACAACTCACCAAGAGTGAGGGGCCCCTCCAGCCCAGCCTCCCCAGGAAATCCCAGACACTTGGCCTCCCACAGGCTCGAGGCAAATGGCTTTCCTATGAGATCAGGGTATTTTGGAAGGCTGGAGCAGTGAAGGAGCAGCCCCCACCCCTAGCCGGCTAGGGACCAGAGCTTGATCTAATCAGGCACGCCATCAGACTCGGTGGAGCGGGATTGCTTTAACAGAGACCTAGTGTGCAGAGCTGGCTGTGGCCTGGAGAGAGCACACGGGGAGGTGGGCCACTTTGTTCTGGGTGCCACTATACAAGCTGGGAGGAAAGCTACCGATGGGGAAGAAACTGGCTCGTGAGAAGGCAGAAATTAGAGGGAGGACAGTTTGGGCTGTACCAGTAAAAGGTGTCCCAGGTTGGAAGGACCTGCCTTAGAGATGTTGAACACTCCAATATTCAGGCTCTTCAAGCAGTGATCACTTGTCCAGGATGCTCTAGGACATTGCTGGCGAAGCAGTGGCACACATGCAGAGCCGGCACTCAGAGAGCTGCTCTGTTCCCTGTCTTCCCGGCACCTGAGGACATTTTTGCCATGTCTCATCCCTCTGTCCAGCCTCCCAAAGCAGGCCCTTCCCCCCTCAACTCTGTTCAGTAATCAAGGGCTCACAGACAGCTTGAATTTGGCTGGTGGGACCTTGAACTGGGAAACCCTGCTCTAGGACATAATGGGATAATGAGCAAAGGTTAGGCTGATTAAGGCAGCTAGTTATGGAGTCAGAAGGAGCTGAATTCAAATTGAGCCTCAGACTTCCTAGCTCTGTGACCCTGGGCAAGTCACTTAGCATCAAGTTGCCTAGCCCTTGCCACTCTTTTGTCTTAGAATTGATACTAAGACAGAAAATAAGGGTTTTAAAAGAAAAAAGATTTCATAATTCTGGCACAGGATGTCTGTCTCAGGCTCTTCATGGGTCTTCCAACCATGCTCTCCCCAATCCCTTTAAACCCCCTTTCATCCTTCACAAAGATGCCAGAAAACATTTGAAACTTTTCTTCTGCTTAATATTCATCAATGGTCTCCTACTGTCCCAATTTCTAACTCTGCCTGACTCAATCTGACATCATCTACCTTTTGGACCTTGCCTCTTATTTTTTTTCCCTGCACTCTGGACTGACCCCTCCTCCTCCTTCCTCCTCCTTCCTCCTCTCATCATCTCTCCTGCCTCCATGCCTTTGTAAGAACTATTCCTAAAGAAAGGAATTTTACTTGCAAATGCCAAGGCATGAAGAAAATTAGGGGAAATTATCTCTGTCCCTCTCTTCATCTATTGAATTCTTTGCCATGCTTTAAAGAGTGAATGCCACTTCCTTCAGGAAGTCTTCCCTAGTTCTTCCATTTGTTAAAGATCTTCCTCTTAGACCTCATATAACACTTTGTTTTGCCCCATATATCATGTAATATGGCACACTATTGACATCTGTACTCTCGAGTTCTAGATCCGAAGGCAGGCACACATGATTTAACACCCATCTTGGACACTTATTATTTGAATGACCATGGAGAAATCTCTTTACTTTTTTTTATAGTCTTTACATTTACAACCTTCCATAAAATGGGCTCAATGATATCTGTAGTACCTGGTACATAGGTTTAGAGATTTAGAACTGGAATGGGCCTTAGAGGTACTTACATCCAATAGTATCTTTCTTTTACGGGTAAAGAAACTGAGGCATAGAAAGTTTAGATGATTTATCCAGAGTCACCCAGCTACTAAATGTCTTGGGCAACATTTGAATTCAGGTCTTTCTTTCTTTTTTTTTTTTAAACTCTTACTTTCCATCTTAGAATTAATACTGTGTATTAGTTCCAAAGCAGAAGAGTGGAAAAGGCAAGTCAATAGAGATTAAGTGGCTTGCTCAGGGTCACACAACTAGGAAGTGTCTAAGACCAGATTTAAACCCAGAACCTCCTGTTCTCTAGGCCTGGCTTTCTATCCTCTGAGCCATCAACCTGCCCCATCTCCTTCTTCCTTTACACATCTTGAATTTCTGAGTGGAAGAGAAGGATTTCTTTAGAAATGAAAATGATATAAAAAAAAAAACAGAAGATATCAATATAAATTTTAAAAAACCAATATATGGGGAGCAGCTAGGTGACAGTGTAGATAGAGTGCCAGCCCTGGAGGTGGGTAGATCTGGGTTCAAATTTGACCCCAGACATTTCCTAGCTATGCGACCCTGGGCAAGTCACTTAACCCTCATTGCCTAGCCCTTGCTATTCTGTCTTAGAATTGTTACTAGGACAGAAAGTAAGGGTTAAAAAAAATAAGCATATGCTTAGTAGACTAGTAGGAACTGAAGTGGAAAGGGGAAGCTATATAAACATCAATATAAGCTTCAATTAGTTAATCAAGAACTTATTACCTCCTTTTTTTCTTTAACCATCACTTTCCATCTTAGAATCAATACTGTGTATTGGTTCCAAGGTAGAAGAGAGGTAAGAGCTAGGCAATGGGGGTGAAGTGACTTGCCCAGGGTCACACAGCTAGGAAGTGTCAGAAGCCAGATTTGAACCAGGAAATCCCATCTCTTGGCCTGGCTCTCAATACCCTGAGCCACCCAGCTGCCCTTTATTAATACCTTCAGAAATCCACCAGGCACTGACCTAAATGTTGGGAATTCAGAGAAAGGCAAAAACGTGGTCTTGGTTCAAGCTCCCATTCAAATGAGAGAGACAGCCTGGCAGCAGCTAGGTACCCTATGAGCTATGTACAAATTACAGCGGAAAGAACCCCAGAGGGCAGACACAAGGAGAAGGAAGCCACTCAGCGAAACTGGGGAATGCTAGAGAAAACTTGGGGGGAGGGGGCCAAAGAGGACCAGGAGATGCCCTGAGTAGAGCCCTGCCTCCCATTCCCAGGCTGAGTCAGCCCAGCCAGGGAGGAAGAGTCTGTCTAGGCAATTGAGCTACATGAGAAAGGACTTGGGAACAATGGGGAGGGGTAATCTCTACTCTGAGTCACTCCGAATTCCCAGTCCTCCGGTGCTAGAGCTCCTCCACTTCCTTTACTCATTCAGCAGCCTCTACCTTGGACTGTAACCACTTTGTGGCTGTCTTCCTTTCTCTCCAGGGCCCCTGGGTGCAGGGTCTTAGAACAGGAGAGCTGGAAGTGACTTGGAATGAGAGAGCTCAAAGGATCTCAGAACATGGCATATTTTCCCTCATCTATAAAATGAGTGGGTTGGACTAAACGAGTTTCTATGTTCCCTTCCAGCTCAAAAGTTATGATCCTATTTTCTGGCTGAATGATCCTAGTCATTTAAGCTCTTGGCACCCATAGCAACCCTCCAAGACAATCCATTACAGGCAGGTTGCTTTGGTAGGGGGAATTTCACAAGTCTGGAACCAAAAATAAAAACTGGGCAAGGCTGGAAAGGTAGCCTGGTGCCTGATTCTGGTGGGCATTTAAAGGCAAGCAGGGGAGCTTGGATTTACTCAGTGCACAATTGGGAACTACTGAAGATTTCTGAGCAGGGTAAGTGTATAGATTTATGGATTTAGGTCTAAGCATAAGGCAGGCTGTTCTTGCAGCTATATTTGAAGAGTGGATTGGAATCAGAAGAAATAGGGGAGTGGCTGTGGCAACAAGTCAAATGGGGTAGCTCAGTGGATTGAGAGCCAGGCCTAGAGATGGGAGGTCCTAGGTTCAAATCTGGCCTCAGACACTTCTTAACTGTGTGACCCCAGGCAAGTCATGTAATTTCCCATTGCCCATCCTCACCACTCTTCTGCCTTGGAACCAATACACAGTATTGATTCTAAGAGGGAAGGGAAGGGTTTTTTTTTTATTATTATTATTAAAAAAAGAGGGCCTAACTGGGGCTGGCAAGCAGTGGGAGAGGAAAGGATGGCTAGAAAAGTTGCCACAGAGATAGGACAAAAATAGGTGACAGTTTAGATAGAAAAAGAAAGGAAAGGGCAAAATAACCCCAGGATTTCAAAAGTGAAGTCAGGAGGAGGAGCATAAGGGAAAAGCAGAATTCAAGTTTTGAATGTGTTGAACTTGAAGACTTGCTGGTGGGATTCCCAGATAGGAGAGCATGTCCTGCAGAAGGCTAGAGATATGGTTCTTGAGATCAGGAATGAAGTCAAGTGAGGGGCCACAGGTAAAATACCGGGCAAATGTGAGTTGTTGGGTTTCTTCCATGCCTCCTTATATAAGCTATGAATATTTGTGCAGTGACTGATAGTGACTGTCCTGCCGCAGGCTACAGAAAGGAGTCAACAACAAACTAAAGGACAGACAAAATATATTCCTGCTTCCATGCTTCATTTAGAGATCTGGGAGAGAGGAGCAGCTTGAAAGCAGCCTAGAGGCAGAAGTCCAGAGGCCTGCCCCATTCCTCTTAGCTCAGCCATCAAAGTGCTGTGTGATTTGGGGCTGGTCCCTTGACCTCTTCGGGCTTCTTTCTCTTTCTCTATAAAATTATGGGGTCACACTAGAGATTCTCAAAGGTGACTACAAGCACAACAAAGTTTGATTCTAAAATATGCATGGGAGGAGGCAGCTATGTAGCTCAGTGGATTGAGAGCCAGGCCTAGAAACAGAAGGTCATAGGTTCAAATATGGCCCCAGAAACTTCTAGCTGCGTGACTCTGGACAAGTCACTTAACCCCCATTGCCTAGCCCTTACCACTCTTCTGCCATAGTATTGGTTCTAAGGCAGAAGGTAAGGGTTTAAAAATAAATAAAATAAAATATACATGGGAGTATGAAGTCAGAAGATGCTTATTCCATTTCAACTATTAAGTGACTGAGATCTAGTATGATATAAATGACTCTGAGACTTGGGTTCAAATCCCAGTTCTGATGTTCATATGACTTTGAATGTCCCTTAACTTCTCTGGCCCTCATCTATTACAACAACAAACAATAATAGTTATTAGATAATTATGTTATAGTTGTAGTTATCAATTTGTATTATTGTAATTATAATATTATTATATTGTAATTGTAATAATATTACAGAATATTTTATAGTATTTAGATAGATAGTAACTTTTTTAGATAAGCACTTTACACATGTTATCTTGTTTGATCCTGACAACAAACCTTAGAGGTAGGTTCTCTTATTATCCCCATTTTACAGATGAGAAAACAGAGGTTGAGGTAGGGCTAAATGACAACAGGATTCAAACTTGAATCTTCCAGATTCCAGGTTCAAGGCCTCCAAATCAAGTTGGCATGGTGCCACCTAGCTGCCTAACCTGAGGAGGTTAGAAAAGCTGGTTTCTGAGATGGCTTCTTGTTTTTGATGATCCCACATCTCTCCAACTTGGCACTGCTAAATTTGAGGTACATTCTTTCTGTGGCTTTCCTCTGATCCGCCCATCTAGTAACTGTCAGAAAAGGAAATGAGGTTGGTCTGGTATGACCGGTTCTCAGAGGTCATCACTTCCCTTTCTAACTAACTGCTCACTAACTTTACTGAATTGCTGGATTCAGCCAGGAATTGAAATTCAGTTCGTCAGACTCATAGACTGAAGAACATGGTCTCTTCCCATTTAAAAAAATCCTATTCATTTAACTTCTCAGAACCTCAGTTTCCTCATCTATAAAAAGAGGGGGTAGACTAAAATAGCTTCAGAGTCCCTCTCCACTCTCAACCTATGATCTTATGATCTTTCCATCTTTCCTTTTCTGTGATTCTTGCTTCCATCTTATGTTCATGCCTTTCAAAAATCTCTCTTTTAGGGGGGCAGCTGGTTAGCTCAGTGGATTGAGAGCCAGGCCTAGAGATGGGAGATCCTAGGTTCAAATCTGGCCTCAGACACTTCCTAGCTGTGTGACCCTGAGCAAGTCACTTAACCCCCATTGCCTAGCCCTTACCACTCTTCTGCCTTAGAACAAATACATAGTATTGATTCTAAAGCAGAAGGTATGGGTTAAAAAAAACACCTCTCTTTTTTACATGGCTCCCCATTTCCTTCCTCAAAATTTTCAGATTCTATTTTCATTCATTTTGGGCTGACTTTAGATTGCACCCTCTCTTTCTCTGAAATCAGCTTTCCCCCAGTCTGAGGTTTGTTATGTTTCAAACCAGCTCTGACCTCTTTATCATTCAAGAAACCTAAGGTGGCTTGGTAATTTCCAACCCAGGTTCCCAGGACTTCTCCTTTAGCCTCCAGTCCCTCCTTCCTCCTCAGTCACAAGCAGGCTTGATAGAGGTGGGCAATGGGCAATGATAGAAGCAGGACCCTCGTGTTCTGAAATCTTGTATTTCTCACCAGTTAACACAAGTTAAGCAGATATTACAGAATATATATTATTAATCAGTTCATCATTCTGTATTGTGAGTCATTGTACTTGTTCTGCCCTGTCTGTTCTGGGCACCAGCTTTGTGCCATTCTGTATTTTTAAACACTTGTGTTGTTCTTATTTACCTTAGTTCTGAATTGTTAGGCGTTATTAATTACACACACACACACACACACACACACACACACACACACACACATATATATATATATATATAGTAGTTGTCTACTATACTATATCCTCTATATGTTCCCATCTTGGATGAAGATATTCCAGAAGGGGTAGAGAGATCTCTCCTGCACTGACAAATGAGGGTATGTGGAATGATGGAGGGAAAGATGGGATATGCACACTATGGGAATCCCCCAATCCTGCTCCTGCTCCTTATTCTCTTTATGGTGTCCTTAAGATCACCTATGATGTGTCAGACCCCAAACCACAGCTCTAATTGAACCCTGCTTCTCTATTCCATTTTCTGGGAATCTCAGCCTGTAACACCCCAAGACTGGGCAATTCCCAGAAAAGGTAGAGATTTTCCTGAAATGGGAAGCAGCAAGCCCCCAGAACCTCAATAAATATGTAAACCCTGATCCAAACTTTGGACTACTCCATCAGCATTGAGGCAACTCTACTTGTTCCTAGGTCATTTCACTAGTCTAGATTTATTATACTCTTAAAAACCTCTTCTTCTTCAAATAAAATTCTTTCATATTTCTGGATTGAACCAAGTTTTGAGCCTCCCATTCTTGAGACAAGGTCCTGCTATAAATTGGATGTGTTTTCCCACAACAGGCCTGGTTCCCATTGTTAATTCCTCCATCGTTTTAAGAACAAGATATTCTTTAAGACCAGTCAGGAATTCTGTAGCTATTCTATTTCTTGTATTCAATTTTAACAGATGTTCAGACAATGCAAGTTTCCATTCACTGCTATATCTTCCCTCCTTGCCAGGTCAGGGATCGTAGCATCTACTTCTTCCCTCTGTTTCAGTGTTCCAGGCCAAGTTTAAAATTGGGAGGAATGAGGCAGGGCCAGGGCTTAAACCTGAGTCTCCTGGTCTTCTTTCAGTATTAATTCCCCACTATAGGAGGTTGTGCCTTGACTATTTTATCCCCAAGTGAAAATGTAGTATCTGTATGCTGACCACTAACTCACTTGGGTTTCTGAGGTTATTATTCTTCCTCAAATAAATACTCTCCCCTGTGCTTTCTCCCTTCAGTTTATGGACTATATCCCTTCTCTGTTTTGTTTTGGTCCAAATGGATGTTTTGATTTGTGCAAGGAACTACAAGAATAGAAATCCTCTCCACAAAAACAGATCTATAACTTGGTTATAATATAGCCTCAGAGCACTGTCTGTGATTTGTCCAGGGTCACTCACCCAATATATAGCAGAGATCAGACTTGACCCCAAGTCTTCCTGACTCCAAGACTGGCTCTCTATGGATTATCTAATACTGTAATTCTTTGTGGCTATTGATATGTGTGTGTGTGTGTGTGTGCCTGGCAAAGTACTTTATCTATGTTATGTTGTTAAATCTTCACAACAGCTTCGTAAGGTACGTGTTCTTATAATCTCACTTTTACATATGAGAGAAACTGAGTCTGAGAGAGGTTAATTGATTTGTCCAGAGTTGCACAACTAATATGCATCTGAGGCAAGATTTGAACTCAGATCTTTCTGACTCCAAATCTAGCCTTCTATGAGCTATGCCATTTAACTATTTTTAATACATATATTCCTAATAGTCCATGTTATTCAATCTGTTCACATTGTACCTTTGCCCTGACCACATGATATTCTGGGAAGCCATCATTTAGTCACTTATTGGGCCAAAAGTGCATAGTTTAAACTTGGACGGGAAATATGTTGTGACGGGCATTGAAACGAAACTGTGTGTGTGTTCATCACACACACGTATACCACAGAGAGATGTGTACACATCTGTATTTCCTGGTGCAATTAAAGAAGATAAAAAGCAGACTGGCAAGGTGAAGGATAGACAAAATGAGACGCATTTTATTGTTCCATTTGCATGAGGCATTCCCTCCTTAGCCATATTCTACCCATGAGTCATACCTCACTAAGCCTCAGTGATGCCTATCAAGGTGATTTTTCCTTCCCTGTATTTTGATCTCTGGTTTACCTTTCTGCTTACACAGATTCTGATCTGTGTATTTGTGTAGTAAAGATATCTGTGCACCTTCTTGGATATTGTCTCTAAATAATTATGTCTCCCCATAGGATACCTGGGATGTTGTGGCCAAGGGTGTTCCTCCTGTGTGATACCAGAGAGGTCAGAGGGTCATCAGGTTAGAGCTTGAAAGGACCTTGGAGGCATGTTCTCCAACTCCTTCATTTTTTCAGAAGAAGCTGAGATTCAGGGAAGGGAGGGGACCTTCCAGTTCCAAATCCAGGACTCTTTCCATGATATAATGGGGGTCCATCTCCTACTCTGTGCCTTGGTAGATTTCCACAAACAGTTTCCTTTTTCCCCCTTTAAAGCCTTTACCTTCCATTTCAGAATCAGTGCTTTTTGTTGGTTCCAAGGCAGAAGAGCAGTAAGGGCTAAGCAATGTGGTTTAAGTGACTTGCCCAGGGTCACTCCGCTAGGAAGTATGTGAGGCCAGATTTAAACTCAGCTATGAGGCAGTTTTCAAAGCCTTCTTGCTCAAAGCTCCAGATAAAATTTGTATAAGTATACGTATGTTTATCTTCAGGTCATCCCAAAAGTCTTGGTATAGTTTTAAAATGTTAAAGCTTAGCAACTTTGCTAATAGCCTAAAAGGTATTAAAGCTTAAAAATACACTGAGATTTTGGAAAAAAAAAAAAAAAACAACACACACACACAATCTGGTCATTTCCATCTTCAGCTTTGATCCATAAATGCAAATCTTGTTCTCTCTTCCAATCCTCTTGACTAACTTCCCAAAGCTGCCTCTCTCTTCTGAAACCTCAGCTCTCTCTTCAGTAATATTGAAAAAAGTCCATGCCCTCCAGGGCTCTATTTCTTGTGCCCAAGACTACTTAATGTCCAAGACTACAATCAATGCTTTCTAGGTTCCTACTAGTGGTGTTATTTTTTCATTCCATGAATCACCAAGAATGAATAGAGGTCATCTGGCTTGACTAGTCTTAGGTGGCTCTTAGTCACACCCCAGGAAGATAGTATAACCCTATTGTTTGTGCTAAGTTAACATATGATAGCCTCACCAGGGGAGTCACCAGACAATCTAACTTGTCTCTTTTTCCTTATTTACTTACCAGTTACTTATAGATGATCTCTCTGGACCCTCATGGCCTATTTGGTCAGTATTCATTGTTTCTGCCTTGATGTCTCCACCAACTGCACCTCAGAATCAATCCCTAGATCTATGATCTCTCTCCATTTTTCTGTTTCTGTGGATAGGCACCCAAGTGCAAAACCTTGGAGTCCTCCTCAGCTTTTCACTCGTCTCACCTCTCTGCCATATCTACTCCTCAGCTTCTTGGATCAGTCTGCTTCTCTCCCCTAATGTGACCACTACCTCCATTCAGATCCTTCTTTCTTCTTTCCTAGACTACTGAAACAGCCTCCTGACTAGTCTCTCTGCCTCTGTTATCCTTCCTCCAATTCATCCTCTTTGCTATTACAGAAGTGACTTTGGGAAGGAGATCCATTCTTTCCCCCCACCGTCCCTCATGGAGTCTAGAGGCACTAATAGCTTAACAGGAAAATCTCAGCCAAGAGGGCACAGGCTTGACTTACTCTTCTTTTAACTGAGCTGGCACCCTGACCTCCTGCTACTTTCAGCAGGCAGGAAGATAACAAATGGAACACTTATTACTGAACACAGGAATGAATGAATGAATGAATGAATGAATGAATGAATGAACGAAAAATAATTTATTGGGACAGCTGGGTGTCTTGGTGATTAGAGAGCGACATCTATAGATGGGAGGTCTTTAGTTCAAATCTGGCCTCAGACACTTCCTAGCTGTGTGACCCTGGGCAAGTCACTTAACTTCATTGCCTAACCCTTACCACTCTTCTGCCTTTGATTCTATGACAGAAGGTAAGAGGCACCTTAATTAATTAATTAAGCATCTATTATGGGCAAAATTATGGATTTTGTCTATAATTTGGCTGAGAGATTTCATTTCAGAGCATCTTTCTGGAGGGGACCAGTATTTTCATTGTGATCACTGGTTCTTTTTAAACATACCCTTACCTTCTGTCTTGGAATCAGTACTAAGTATTGTATTGATTCCAAGGCAGAAGAATGGTAAGGGCTAGGCAATGGGGGTTAAGTGACTTGACCAGGGTCAAACAGCTAGGAAGTATCTGAGGCCAGATTAGAACCCAGGACCTCCCATCTCCAGACTTCACTCTCTAATCACTGAGCCACCTTTCTCCTCTGGTTCTAAAACATGTGGACAGTTTTATTATTTCTTAATATATGATATCTAGGCTCCTCTTTTTCTATCATGAGTTTTAGGTGATTCAATAGTTTTCAAAAGATCTCTCCATCCATTTTTGCAAGTTGGATTTTTTTTACCTTCCCTTTTCTATTTTTTTAGTCATTTGACTTTGCTTCAATATTTTTCTTTTTCTTTTTTTAACCCTTTCTTTCCATCTTACAATCAATAATGTATATTGGTTTTAAGGCAGAAGAGTAGTAAGGGTTAGGCAATTGGGGTTAAGTGGCTTGCCCAGGGTCACAGAGCTAGGAAATATCTGAGGCCAGATTTGAACCCAGGACCTCCTGTCTCTAGGCCTGGCTCTCACTGAGCCACCCTGCTGTCCCTTTAATATTTCTCATTGTCTAATTTGGTGCATTCTAATTCTGAAGAAGTCTGTTACTTGGATATGATTTTATACCTCTTGTGCTAAGTTCTGCATCCTCTTTCCAAGTCTTTCCTCTCTAACTCTCATTTTGTCTCTAACGCTTTCTTCTAGCACTCTCATTTCACTTGTAAAAATCATTTTTGAAAACTCTTGCTTCACTTCTTGTTAAAATTCTAGTTGATTTGTGCCCGAGCTGTATTTGACATTTGTTTGTATATTTTTGAAGGCCTTCTCTTCTGGATTTGTGCCTGAGATATCTTTTTCACCATACCGACTCTTTTTTATGATAAGATTTTTTTTGGTTTGCTTATTCTTCCAGCATTACTTCCCAAATTTAGACTTTATTTTAGGGCAAGGTTCTGCCTGCTTCTGAACAGAAAGTTTGGGCCTTGCTCAGTCCCCATTTTGTATTTTCTTTGAGTCTTGCTTCTCCTTTCTCCAAGAATTATGTTATGTTCTTCAAAGATGTTAAGAGCAGCTCAGGCTGTGGACCTACCAGCTTTCTGGTTACCCAAAGCAGTATGATCCAAAAAAAAATCCTGACCCCTGCCTTCCTGGCCTGAGACTTGCAAACTCCTGACCCAGGTTTTCAATCTGAGCAATACAACTGTGGACATAGACCCAACTGGAGTACCAATAAAATGCTGGCTTGTTGGAAGCACCTGCAGATTCAAAGGAACACAACTGCAGGCTCCCCCTTGGTTTCAGCTCCCTGCCCTGGTTATTCCACTGCAGCCTTCAGGCTGAGCTGGATCTGAGACCCTGATTTCTTATCAGGGTCAAAGCCACACAGCAGTTTCCTACTGCTGTGCCTTGCCCAGAACACAGAGTCAGTCTCTAGACTGCTACTTACCCAGTTTAACAACCCTAGAAGCAGATTCCTTCCTCAACCTGCTTTGGATTCGTGGCCCAACTCTGAGGGATGAGAGTCGGAGCTATACTTCTTCCCTCCTCAGCACAGTATCAGGCTCCTACAAGCTATATCGAGGCTCTCTTTTGACCCTAGTCCACAGCCACAAGCCCCAGTTCATTCCCCACCCTGGCATATTTTTTACACTGTCCAAACAGTGGCTAGACCGTGTCCACAGCATCTACAGACTTTTCTGTCTGTCTCCTTAAGCCAACCTAGGCTAGAAAAATGACTCTGTGATTTCCCCTTGGATTCAGTCCAGGACATTTTCTAGGTATTTGTTGAATACTTGTTGGGGGGAGAGGGAGAGCTGAACCTTTTAGGTAGGTCCCAAATAATTACTATGTGCCATACATTGCTAAGCACTAGGGACAGGCAAAAACATGGCGCCTACCGTCCAGGAGCTCATGTTCCAATGGGAGTGACAATCTGCAAACCACTACATCCCTACAAGGTATAAGATATATATACAATGTAAATGGGAGATGATCTCAGAAGGAAGACTCTACAAGAGGGGATGAGGAGGGGAACCAGGAAAGGCTTCTTGCAGAAGGTGAGATTTGAGCTGAGTCTTGAAGGAAGCCAGAGAAAAGGCATTCTAGGCATGGAGTCGAGTCCATGAAAAAGCATGGAGTCAGAAGATACAGCGGCATGTGTGTTGGATCTATGGTAGGTGGAGGGGGGAAAGTTGTAAAACTGGAAAGGGAGGAAGGCAGGTTGTAAAGGGTGTTAAGAGACAAATCGAGGATATCCTATTTGATCCAAGTGGAAACAGAAAGCCACTGAGGTCTCTTGAGTAGGTGAGGGTGAGCCAGTCAGACCTGTAATGTAGGAAGGCCACCTTGGCCACTCATTAGAGGACAAAGGGGAGTGGGGAGCTATTTGAGACAGGGTTAGACAAGCCAAAAAAACGTTCATGGTTGTCCAGTCATGAGATGATAAGATCCTGTACCACAATGAAAAGAGAAAATTACGTTACAAAAGGTTTCAGTTGCAAGCCATTATAGCCCATAGGGGACGATGATACCCACAAATTTGGGGTACTGGACATTGCACAATGCCAAGGACTTTAATGGTGAGAACTTTCTTTTCTGGGTCTTTAGTAATTGTGCCACTGAGAAGGTTGGAGCTGCAATAACTGTAAAAATGAGTGCCCAGGCACATCTCCACATAGGTTACTCCCTTGAATAACAGCTGGTGGTTGTGGGGGACCACTATGCCCAAGGCTCATGGGTTCAGAGTCCTGGGCAGTCTCTAAGGAGTGTTCTAAGGAGTGATGGTGGTCAAGGTTATGGGTGAACTTACCTGGCATACACCAGCTCTGGCTTTAGGAACCTTTAGGGTACCTGGTGCTTCTCCTAAGAGGTCCATCAAGCAGTTGGTAGGGCTAACAGGTCTCTCATCCACAGGGTTTGCTCCCATATCCAAAAGGTCACGTGATGCTAAAAAGCCAAGTCCTTTCAACAGTCACCCAGAGAGTCTGCCATCTCCAAAATGCTAAAGTGATCAGTAACCAGATCCTGGGAGTCCCCTTTCCCTGGAATGGCCCCTATAGACCTATCCAGCCTTCACTACTCCTGGAATATTCGCCTCTCCCTTTCACTTGCTCCTTGTTAGAATCCCTAGCTTCCTTCAACCCAAAGCTCAGATCTTTCCTAATCTTCCCACCTGTTAGTATTTCCTCCTGCAATTTGCTTTATATTTTTCTGTGGTCTAGATCTTCAATTTTGTTTAAGAAGAAGTGGCTAGATTGAGCTAGACAGGAGCTCCTGGGTTTAAATCTGGCCCCAGACACCGAGCTGGACCTTCGTTCCATTGTTTCCTTTTGTTCCCTTTTTACTTGAAAATAAATGTTTTCAGGCAAGCCTGCTGGTGGCCTGGGCTGTGTCTGAGCTGTAGTGAGCAAAGGAAGGGAAGACGGGAAGGAAGTGGGAAAACACAGAGATGGAGGCAGTAGAAGAGCAGTGGGATGGAAGTAGGATGATAACTGGATGGAGTGGGATGGCAAAAGAATGATGACAAGGTGGGAAGAAGGTAACAGCTGGATTGAAGTGGGATGGCAAAGAGAAGCAGCAAGATGACAGGAGGAGGGATATTCAGGTCCAAGACCACCATCATAGTGGAACAGAATACTGACCTTTATGGCTGGTTTAGCAGCAGGAAGGCCAAGGCAGTGGTTTCAGCTGGAACCCAGCAAGGAAGGAAGGAAGGAAGGAAGCCCTGGCTCAAGAATAAAGGTTTCCCCAGTCATTTCTCCAGAAAAAAAGAACTTGCCCTCTCCTTCCCTCCAGTTGTTCCCATCCACTGCATTTACCATGCTTCTCCAAGTGCTCCACTATGATTTGTCACTCTATACTCACCAGGTAAAGAAAAACAAATCTGAACCCACCCCTCTCTTTCCCCTCTTCTCTGTCTCTGTCTGTCTCTCTACACACACACACAATCAGGTCCCAATTAGTACAAAAACAAATGGCCACATATATTTGAATTTGCACTATTAAAGTTATAACTTAGGAAACTATAGTAATTGGTTCCAGTCCAATGGAAATATGCAACATGAATTCAAATAATGGAACTACTTTGGGGAGATTCACTAATCCCACTTAATTAGGAACTAGCTGCATGAGTAATTATAAATTTCATCCATGCCATATAAGTGTGTACATTATAAAAACATACACAATATGAGCTTAAAGGAATGCAACCATGACTGAACGATATTTGGATTTATTTAACCAAAAAGCCTTTTTGCTCTCAGTGAATATTAGTATATTAATATTTAATTTATTTATAATAATTAATAATAAAAGTCAAATAAGAGTATATTAATAATCTAATCAGTGACAGAAGTGGAATTGAATGTGTTTGATTGTTTTTGAAAAGCTTGGCTTGACCAAGATAAGGTCAACGTGGGTACGTGATCCAAAGGGTAATACTGTAATTATTAAGATATTATTAGATGATACTGTAATAAATTAGGAGAGCATGGAATAGTTTACCTGCCAGACCTATGGCTAAGGGAAGAACTTCGGACCAAACAGGAGATAGAAAGCATTATAAAAAATATAAAATGGATAATTTTGATTATATTAAATTTAAATGGTTTCGGAGAAGCAAAACAAATGCAACCAAAATTAGAAGAAGTGCAGAAAACCAGGGAGAAATATTTTACAGCAAATATCTCTGACAAAGGTCTAATGCCTCAAACATTTAGGGAACTGGGTCAAATTTATAAAAATAAAAGTCATTTTTCCTACTGTCAATTCTCTAGTTGATAAATTTCTCCAAAAGTAAATTCTCCAATTGATAAATGGTCAAAGGATACGACAGGCAGTTTTCAGATGAAGAAATCAAAGCTATCTATAGTCATATGAAAAAATGCTCTAATTCACTCTTGATTGGAGAAATGCTCATTAAAACTACTCTGAGGTACCACCTCACACCTATTAGATTGACTAACATAAGATAAAAGGAAAATGTTAAATGTTGAAAGTGTTGTGGGGAAATTGAGACATTAATACACTGTTGGTGGTATTGCAATCTGGTCCAGACATTCTGGAGAACAATTTGGAACTCTGCTTAAAGGACTCTAAAACTGGGATTTATCAATACCATTACAAGGTCTGTATCCCAAAGAGATCATTAAAAAGGGAAAAGGACCTATTTGTAAGAAAATATTTGTTGCAGCTCTTCTTATGGTGGCAAAGAATTGGACACTGAAGGGTTGTCCAATTCAATGGGGAAATGGCTGAACAAGTCATGGTATATGATTAATGGTATATTATTGTGCTATAAGAAATGACAAGCAGTATGATTTTGGAAAAATCTAGAAAGACTTACATGAATAGGTGCAAAGTGAAGTGAGCAGAACCAGAAAAACATTGTATACAGTAACAGCAATATTTTATGTTGATCAACTCTGAATGACCTAATTATTTAGCAATACAGTGATCCAAGGTAATTCCTAAGTCTCGTGATTAAAAATTCCATTCACCCTCTGAGAAAGAACTGATGGGGTCTTAATGCAGATTGAAACATACTATATTTCACTTTATTTCTACTTCATTTTTTTTTAATTTGAGATCTCTTCCACAAAATGACCAATGTGGGAAAATGTTTAACATGATTGCACACGTAAAATCTGTATCAGATTGTTTAACATCTTAGGGAAGGGGGAAAAGGTGGGAGAAAGGAAGGAAGGGGGAAAGGGAGGAATGGAAGGAAGGTGGAAAGAAGGGAAGAAATATGGAACTCAAAACATTTTAAATTAATGTTTATAAATTGTTTTTATGTATAATTGAGGGAAATAAAATATTTTAAAAGAATTTTTTAAAAAAGAAAGCATCATCAAATCCTTTTAAAATCCTCAAGAATTTTCACTTGTCTATCTTGCTAATTAAACCTGCTTTTCTTCAAGTACCAGCATTCAATGTAAATTAAAAAAAAAAGAAAAGAAAAGCTCGGTTTATAATTTATGAGATAGCAATTTGAAGGCTTAGTTTATGAGCTCAGTTTTGGAAGTGTTTTTTGCTAGTTGGTTTTACTGGCTGTCATGGCTGAAAAAGATAACTCCCAAAGCTATATTGAACAAATGAAAGCAGGGCTATGCTTATTAAATCATGATATTCATTTTCCAATCCCATCCACAATTATGCAAAGGTTTTAGTTGAAATTCAGCTATTAAATTTCCATCTTCTGTGTGTGTGTGTGTGTGTGTGTGTGTGTGTGTGTGTGTGTGTGTGTGTGTGTCTACAGTAGGAAGTGGTGGTCTGGAGGGTAGTTTTTTAGGAGGAAGACAGGAGGGTGCTGCAGCAGTGAGGATGGCAAGATGCCCTGGTGCCTTGGTGATAGATAGCCTTCTTTATTGGCTTCCAAGCTTTCTGATGGATTGAGAATGATTTGTAGATCTGAGAGTTCTGTATATGGCTACCTGAATTCCAAGCCCACTGGTGGCAGTGGCAGCCATAGCAGTTCCTTGCCTCAAATTGGCTGCTGCCTCCTATAAGGTTTTGCTTGCAGCAACCCCTCCCCAGCTGGTGCAAGCCTCCCTGGTTCTTTGGATGGACAGTAAGGGAAAGAGCTCATGCACCCCATTCTTGGCCTTAGTCTGGGGACAAATAAACCAGGCTGCTGCTGTAACGAGGGCTGGGGAGAGAGAAATGGAACACTCAGGGCCAGCCAGGAATAACTCTTGCCCACTTACTCACCTGCTGCCCATCTGTCCACCTGCCTGCAGTTAACAATCCAGCCAGAGCAGACACTGGGAACAAGCAGAGAGGAGAGTCTCCAAGATAGGCAGCAACTGCAAGAGCTGACCAGCTGTGCTGCTCTCCTCAGCCCTAAGAGTTCTTACACATAAAAACTAAATAAATTGAATCATCCTGCATACTCACTAGGTTGCACATATGACATTTGGAAGATGTCCACTCTAGAGAATAAAGTATCCATGCTCAACCACAATATCCCAGGCCCTCCATAGTGTGAATCCAATCCAGAGATTGCTGGTAAATATTTGACAGCCAGGCAGGGGGGAGATGGAGGGGAGTATCTATGATTGACCTTTCATTTTAATGGGCATTGTTTCCATTTTCTCCATCACTTTCTGAAGTCTAGAGAACCAAGAAAACAATAAACCAAACCCTGATTTGTAGCATTTGCTGATTTCTGAGGGATTGATGATCATACTGACTTTCCACAGCTCTGGTCCAATTTATCCAGCCACCTTCCTCCAGCCCCGTTCACCTTCACATACTTTTTGCTGCAGCCAGACTATAACTTCCTTGAGATCGGGATTGGATGTCATTTTTGCCTTTGTGGCCCAAACCTTAGCATAGTCTCTGGGACATAGGGACTAAAATAGAGCTTATAGCATGACCCAACACTATGCCCCATTATCATCCCTCCTCCGTGCCTTTGTTCAAGGAGTGTCCCATCTAAAATTGGGACACTATTGTATTGCTAGTGGAGTCGTGGACTGATCAGACCATTTTGGAGGGCAATTTGGCAATTTCGAACTGTGCCCAAAGGGCTATAAAACAGTGCATACCCTTTGATCCAGTAATACTAATACTAGGTCCATATCCCAAAGAGATTAAAAAGGGGAAGGAGGGAAGGACCTACCTGTACAAAAATACTTATAGCTGCTCCTTTTGTGGTGGCAAAGCATTGGAAATTAAAGGGAAGTCCCTCAATTGGGGAATGGCTAAACAAATTGTGGTATATGATGGTGATGGAATACTATTGTGCTGTAAGGAACGATGAAAAGGACAATTTCAGAAAAAGCTGGGAAGACCTCCATGAACTGATGCAGAGTGAAACTAACAGAACCAAGAAAACATTGCACACAGTAACTGCAATATTGTGGAATGGTCAAATGTGATAGATTTAGCTACTTTCAGCAATATAATGATCCAGGATAATTCTGAGGGATTTATGACAAAGAATGCTATCCACCCCCAGAGAAAGAATTGTTAAGAGTTGGAAAGCAGATCAAAGCATGAGATTTTTTGCTTTATTATTTGAGGTGTTGTTTAGCGGTTTGGGCTTTATGTTTGTAATTCTCTTACAAAAATGAACAATATAGAAATATGTTTTGTGTGATGATACATGTATAACCCAGATAAAATTGCTTGCCAGCTCTGGGAGTGGGGAGGGAAGAAAGGGAGGAAGACAATTTGGATCATATAACTTTGGAAAACTTATGTGGAAAATTGTTATTACATGGAATTGGGAAAATAAAATGTCTTTATAATCAAAAACCATCAACAACAAAGAGTAACCCATCACTGGAAATAGACTCCTCCTTAGTCTCCAATTATATTTATGGCCTTTTCTTCCTCTGACTGCTAACTCAGTTGCCACCTCCTCTAAGAAGCCTTCCCTGACACCACAACCATCTCAGTTGAATGGATTCTCTCTCTCCTTCAATTTTCCTAGGGCATTTCGTTTTGATTTAATTCAACTTTTTTTTTCATTTTTCATTAAACTCTATTTTCTCTACCTCTCTCCTCCCTTAGCCAGGGGGTAATTAGTACCTGCTTCCCTCAGTTGCTGTAAGGATTAAATAAGATGTTTATGAAATACTTAGCACACAGTAGATGCCTAATAAATGCTTGTTCCCTTCCCAGATAAAGTCCTTTCCAGCTCTAATGGTCAAGTGGTTTAAAGGAATAATGGAAAGAAACAGATCTGGAGAGAGGAGAGCTAGGTTCCAGTCCTAGCTTGGTTTATGTGACTTTGGAAGACTTGGATTTTTTTCCATGCCCAGAGGAGTTATAGTGGGCAAGGGTACTCGGACTTTGGGGTTTGGGGGAGAAAGGTGGGTGTCTCTGAAAGGGAGAAAAGGGCTTTGGGAAGAGAAACTTCCAGGGCTCTTTATCTATGGAAACTGGCCTGGCCCCACCTCTCCATGAGGAAGGGATTCCCAGGCACCCAACCTGGTGCTGCTGTGCCCTCTCCTGGTTATGGGGGAGAGAAGGTGCTCACAGCTCATTCACCCTCTGCAGTCTTCTGCACCCAAGATCCTGGCAATGCACTGATAGAGAATCCAATACAGAAACTGACCACCTGTCAAGCAGTGTAAGCAGCAGTGGGGACCTCAATAATCTCTGAGATCTTTCTCCAAGTTCTAACATTTCTGAGAAAGCCCCTTCTAGAGTCTCTGTTCTATGAGCCCACCTAACTCTGGATCTCATGAGCCCAGAACCTCATGGAATTGGTGCTTGGTATTTAGGAAGATAAAAAGAAGAGAAGCAGGGTTCAACTTCCCATTCCCTCCTGGGCAAATCACTGCTTGCCTCAGTTTCCTCAGCTATGAAATGACCAACCACTCCAGTATCTCTTCCAAGAAAACCCCAAATGGTGTCACCAAGAGCCAAATATGACTGAAAAATGCCCAAACAACCAAAGCATTCAGTGGGAAGAGCATTGGATTCCGAATCAGAGGACTTGGGTGTGAATCCTGAATCTCTTCTACTTTGGCTTGGTTTGGGATATAGGAGCATTTATATGGCACTTTAAGGTTACAAAGACTATATAGGTTAACTCGTTGCATCATCCCAGCAACACAATAGAAGATGCTATTATTATCCCATTTTACAGAAGTAAGTCTTGAGGCCAGGAGAGGTTACATGATTTCCCCAGAGTCACATAGCTATGTATTTGGAACAGGATTTGAATTCAGGTCTTCTTAAGTCTCAATCTAATACCCTATGCCCCACAACATGTACCAGGCTAGTCCACTGTAGACGACTGAAGGTATCATGAATAATGAGTGAAGAGATGGCTAGCTGGATAGATGGATAGACGGTGTCTTCGAGCAGAGGTGGGATGACTACTTATGCCACCTAATGGGATAGGGATTCCTTTTCAGATCTAGGCTGGACTAGATCAGGGGTTCTCGACCTGGGGTCTGTGAACTTGAGTCCAAATTTTTCACAACTATTTCAGTATGACTGATTTCCTTGGTGAGCCCCTGGATTTTGTTTGATGCATTTAAAATATGATTCTTAGGAGGAATCCATAAATTTCATCTGATGCCACCAAAGTCTGTGACACATTAAAGGTCATAAATATCTGGCCTTGATGGTCACTGAGGTCCTTTCCTGTTCTGAGGTTCTGTGAACAATTCTGAGTGTTCTAGATGGCATTCATGACTCAAGTAAGGAGAAAAGGCCAGGAACAGTGAAGATGTGTTCATAGGCTCAAATCCTACACCTGTCACTTGCTTCCTATGTGACTCTGGGCAAGTCATTGAATCCTGTTTGCCTCAGTTTTCTCATCTGAAAAATAAGCTGGAGAAAGAAATGGCCGGTATCTTGGCTAAGAAAATCCCAAATGGGATCACAAAGAGTCAGACACAATTGAGCAACAACGTGGGAAATAGTTTTGCTTAACCACGCATTTGTTATGAGGTATTTTTGTGGGGAATAGGATGAGGAGAAATAAAAATAAATGTTTGTTCCTTGAATTTTTTTTAATTTAAGAAAAGTAGAATATAAGACTATAAAAGTAGGTTGGAGTCCATTTGTAAAGGAACATTGAATGCTAGCGTGAAAGGTTAGAACTTTATCCTACAGGCAACAAAGAGCCATCAGAGGCTTTTCAGCAAGGGAGTAGCTTGCCCTAAGCTCGGTTTTTGACAAATAGATTGGTTAGTGTGAGTGAGATGGCCAGGAGACCCATAGGGACGGAAGCAGGCAGTTGGTACCATCTGTACTATCGTGGTATCAAGGGGCCTTCCTGTCAGGTTCTACCTCATTCTGGTGGCCCCACCTTTCCTCTCCCCAGTAGAACTATTTCACATTTCATATGGCATTTCCTGAAAAAAGAAGAAAAAAAAACCCTGAAATTGATGAGAAAGTTGAGGGTGTCAAGGGAGTGCTTAGATCCAATCAAACTAATGGACCTTTACCTCAAGGGCCATCTAGGCCAACATCTTCATCTTACAAAGGAGGAAGCTGAAGCCTAAGGAGGAGGTAACCTCACCAAAGAGGCCTCCTGGGTCTCTTGGACCCTTCTCTGGTCCTTTCTGGGGAGGTGTGATAAGAAAGATCCTAGTATCCCAGGATTCAAGCAGCATGGTACAAACCTAAACAGGATTGGATTGGTAGTCAGAGAACCTGGGTTCAAATTCTGATTCTGCTGCTTACTAGCTGTGTAATTCTTAATCTCTCTGGGCCTCAGTTTCCTCCTCTGTAAAATAAAATGGTTGAATTAGATAACATCTGAGATACCCTCCAGCTCAAAACTGAGGAGCTATATATTCCCCCAGAGGTGATCCACCCTAATCCAAACATAAATAAGAGTCTCTTTCACAATATTCTTGAAAAGTGGTCATTCAACCACTAGTGATGAGGAACTCACTCCCTCATGAAGTAGACTTTTAATTTCTGACATATCACATGACAAGGAAGCGCTTCCCAGAACCTCAGAGGTGTCAAGGACCCCAGAGATCATATGATCTAACCTGTCACTGAGGGAAGATTTCCTTAAATGACATCCCAGTTAGTGGCCATCCCTCTTCCATTTCAAGAACTCCAGGGGAAAAGAACCCATTTCCTCCAGGGGCAACCCATTCCATCTTGGGACAGTTCTATTTAGTCACAAATAATTATTCTATTTTCCTCAGCTGGAGCTAATATCTCTACTCCTTTACAACTTCCACCCAGGGTATCTAGACCTAGAGCTTTCTTTTAATTTTTTTAAACCCTTACTTTCCAACTTAGAATCAATACTGTGTATTGGTCCCAAGGCAGAAGGGCAGTAAAGACTACAAGCAATGGGGGTTACGTGACTTGCCCAGGGTCACACAGTTAGGAAGTGACTGAGGCCAGATTTGAACCTAGGACCTCCCATCTCTGGGCCTACTCTCAATCCACTGATCCACCCAGCTGCCCCTCACAGCTTTCCTTTAAGGAGTTCACAGACTAAGTAGAGACAAAAGATTCCCAACCATAGCAGAGAATAGTACCAAATAACATGAAATCCTACCTATGACCCTGTGCTCCAAGAAACCTTCTGAAATGAGTCAAAAAGAAACAAAGAAATAAGCAATTATGAAATAGGAAATAAGCAATTATGAAATAGGAACAACCTTCAAAAGAACTGCAAACTCAAAATGAACATATGCAAAATATTCTTAATTACTACTAATAAAAGAGATGCAAATTAAAACAATCATGCAGTCTCTCATCACTACACTAGAACTGGCGAAGATGGACAAACATAAGATGGAAACTGTTCATCACCTTGGGGAAACACACTAATACATTATTGGTGATATGGATATCCATTTGGCAAATAAAATTATTAAATTTTCCCTTCTTTGTTATGTGGGCATATGACACCTCAAGGATATTAAGGGCAGAAATGAAGGACCAATGTATACCAAAATAATCACGGCAACATTCTAAATGGCAGTAAATAATGGGAAATAAAATGAGTGCCCATCCATTAGTGGATAACTGAAAGCCACAGACAGTATATGAATGCCATGCAATACTATTGTGCAGTAAGAAATAGCAGATACAGGGAATTCAGAAAATTTCAAAACAATCAGTCTTTTTAATTAACATATGCAGAACAAAAGTAGTAGTCAGTCTGTCAATAAATATTATTAAGTATCTATGTTGGGGCAACTATATGGT
>NC_058134.1:217305044-217366151 GCF_016433145.1 Gracilinanus agilis | reverse complement strand
CATGCAGTTACCATGGCAATGTTTCTTGGGCACAGATCTGGTTACCTCGGGTGCCTCCCTTCTCAGAAATCTTCAGTAGCTCCCCATTGTCTCCTAAATCAAGGACAAACTCTCCTACATGGCTATAAAGACTATTTGCTGGTAATGTACCTTTCTAGCCTTATTCTATGCCTCCTACTTTCTAGCCCAGGGTGACAACTGTCCATTCATTGATCTCTCTCTCTCTCTCTCTCTCTCTCTCTCTCTCTCTCTCTCTCTCTCTTTCTCTTTCTTTATCTTTTTCTCTCTTTATCTTTCTCTCTCTTTCTCTCTGTCTTTTTCTCTCATTATCTTTCTCTCTCTTTTTCTCTCTTTATCTTTCTCTCACTTTCCCTCTCTCTTTATCTTTCTCTCTTTCTTTCTCTCTTCATCTTTCTCTCTCTCTTCATCTCTCTCTCTCTCTCTCTCTCTCTCTCTCACACACACACACACACACACACACACACACACACACACACACACACGGAAAGCCCTCCTTTGTTGGCTGTTGGAATTCCAACCTCTCCTTTCTCCTTTGAAACAACTGAACAACAGAGAAATACTTATCCTTTAATGCCTAAATGAAATGTAGCCTCCTCCAGGAAGCCTGCCTAGGTTTCAAGTTAGTAAAGCCCTTCTCCTTCAGATCTAACATTTTGTTTGCTTACACCTTTCTAATGTACTTTGTGGAGGCAGTGAGGTGGCACAGCAGATAAAGCACCAAGGTCGGGTGTGGGAAAGACTCTTCTTCCTGAGTCCAAATCCAGCCTCAGACATTCACTAGCTGTGTGACCTTGGGCAAGTCACTTAACCTTCTTTGCCTCTGTTTCTTCATCTGTAAAATGAGCTGGAGAAGGAAATGGCCAACCACTCCAGTATCTTTGCCCAGAAAATCCCATTGTTAGTATTAATTAAGCCATCGGGCTAATGAGGACCATTTGGACAGTTACACAGATTCCCCGCCCCCCCCGCCCCCCACTTAACATTCCTGGCTGTTTCTATTTACGCCATTCTTCTTTATGACATTTCTTGTAGATAAATTATTTTAACAGCACATGGGAGCCCAAGGAGTCTGGCACGCCAGGGTTGTGATTTAAGCTTGAGGACCCGAGATGGGAATTTAGGAAGTGGCACTTTCAGCTGGCACAAAGTGGCTGTGTTTGTGAGCACACATTCCCGGATGACCCTGGGAGGTCCCTGGGGAGTTTGGGAGAAAGGCAGAGCCACCCCGCTCGGTGAAAGGAGTTTCCTTGCTGAGAGCTCCCTCCGCCAATGAGAGGAGACGTCCAGGCTCCCCAGCCCCGCCTCCGACCCCAAGACGTGCAATGTGGATTATCAGTTGTGGGTGATTGTGACTTATCTCCTTCGGGAGCCCTTAGCAAAGCCGGGCTCCAGGTAGCTTATCTCAGTTTCGTCTCTCCCAGTACTTAATCCTGCTCTTTGCCCAGTGTTTGGTGACTGAATAAATGAGAAACAGCGGCGTTATTTATTCAGCCCCACAGTTTCTCCTCCCAGGGCCGGGGCTCCATCCCGGCCTCCAGATTCTGAGTTCATTACCCTTTCCACTAGGGAAAAGCCCTTGGCTTCTCTCCCTGGAGGCTGAAGCGCTAGGCAGGAGCCCAGAGTGGTCAGTGTTTGTTAGGCTGCAAATAAACGCTCCCAGGCTACCCCCCACCCAGCCCAGAGCTACGGGAGCCGCTTTCTCTAAGGACACCTGAGAATTTTTAACAATCCAGCTAGGATGGGCCAGGGTTCCAGCAAGCCGTGCTTCTCCCCACCCCTTCATGCCCCCCCCCGAAAAAAAAAATGGCATGGGGAAACGCAAGGCCGTCCATCAGGGACCTTGGACATAGCTGCCAGCTAAGTAAACAAAACGACTCTGGCAATCTCTCCAGCTTCAGTGTCAGGGACCTTGAGAGGGGCTACCCCCCTTAATGCCCTGTCCCAGCCTGTCCCAGCCCAGCACACACACTCACCACCTCCACTGCCCTTCCTCTAGGGAGCATCAAGCCTGCTTAACCCCTTCAGGTCAGGACTAGGAAAAAACTCTGGGTTACCAGAGACTTAAGAGTTGGAAGAAATCTTTTTTTTCTTTTTCTTTTTTTTTTTTTTTAAACCCTCACCTTCCATCTTGGAGTCAAAACGGTGTACTGGCTCCAAGGCAGAAGAGTGGTAAGGGTAGGCAATGGGGGTCAAGTGACTTGTGCAGGGTCACATAGCTGGGAAGTGTCTGAGGTCACATTTGAACCCAGGAGCTCCCGTCTCTAGGCCTGGCTCTTAATCCACTGAGCTACCCAGCTGCCCCTGGAAGAAATCTTGAAGGCTATATAGAGCCTAACCTTCTCATTTGACAGATGAAGAGACTGAGTAGCCAGAATTGCAATATAGTCCCTTTGATTCCAAAATCTAGTCTTCTATTCACTCTGGTATTTTTTTACCTTGCAATCAATCCCAAGCTCCCTAAGGGTAGGTTTTGAGTCTTGCACCGTCTTTGTGTCTCCTCCAGTTCTTTGAAGAAGATATGTAGCAAGGGGCAGCTAGGTGGCTCTGTAGATTGAGCTCCACTCCTGGAGTTGTAAGGACCTGAGTTCAAATTTGACTTCAAGCACTTCCTAGCTGTGTGACCCTAGGGATGTCACTTCTCCCTCATGGCCTAACCCTTAACACTCTTCCGCTTTGGAACCAATACATAGAATTGATTTTTTTTTTTTTATTTAGACCCTTGTACTTCGGTGTATTGTCTCATAGGTGGAAGATTGGTAAGGGTGGGCAATGGGGGTCAAGTGACTTGCCCAGGGTCACACAGCTGGGTAGAATTGATTTTTTTTTATATATTTTAAATTTTATTTCCATCTTTTCCCATGTTGCCATGATTCCTTTTCTTTTCCTCCCCTCTTCCCTCCCCCCTCCCAGAGCCGACCAGCAATTCCACCCAGTATGGATTCTAACAGGGAAAGGAAAGGTTTTAAAGAAGAAGAAATGTAGCCCAAATGCCCGGAGGGAAATGCGGAATCTACCAAGGGAACTGGGCTGGCCACGGCGCTGGGCTTCCCAAGTACGCTTTGAAGGTTGTCTTGCTCTATCCTCTCTCAGGGCCAGAGGAGGAAAGCCTCCAGCACCTCGGGAGGACCTCCCGGATAGCGAATGGAAGGAACCTTCACGAAGGATGGGCGGATGTGGCTGAGGTAAAAGCTCTCTGTGAGGAGGTCGTGATGGGCTTCTGGAGTATCTGCCTCCGCAGAGAGCCCAGGGTTCCCTTTACGAGAGAGACTCTGAATAAGTGAGTGAATGACTGCGTCTCGCCAGGTCCCGCCAGCTCTGCTGTTCTGGGTCTGATTCATGGTGTTCGGGATTAGGATGATCCAATAAAGTCTGTGACGAAGACGAGATTTCGGAGCTTGAAGAAGACAGCGGGGAGGGATGTGTCTAATACCTGAAGCAGCTTGTGCAAAGAGGGGTTCAACTGGTTCTGCTTGAGCCGAGAGGGAAGGAGAGGAAGCAGTCAAGGGAGGTGGGTGTCAGCTTGGCACGAGGGCGGGGACACTCCAGAGAAGGAGATGGCGACCAGGGACCTCTGTGGCAAATGAGATCACAGTTGTGAAGTGCTTAGCACATATTGCTGTGGTTCATTTTTTCAGGAGTATCTGACTCTTTGTGACTTTCTTGGTAAAGATCCTGGAGTGGTTGCCATTTCCTTCTCCAGCTTATTTGACAAACGAGGAAACTGAGGCAAGTCAGGCTAAGTGACTTGTCCAGGGGCACATAGCTAGTAAGTAAATTTCTGGTCAGATTTTAACTTGGCATATAGTAGGAGCTTAATAAACACTTGTTACCTTTCCCTTCCCCTCTAGAGTGGGTTCCGCTTCTGAAACGCTAGTCTGATATTAAATCACATACCCTGATAAATCGAACTTAGCATCTCATTAAACAACTAATAAAGCAGTAGTCAGATTATGAACAGAGGTTAGCACATAGTAAGTGCTTAACAAAAGTTAGGTGGCACAGTAAGTGCCAGGCCTGAAGTCAGGAAAAATCATCTTCCCAAGTTCAAATCTGGCCTCAGTCTGTGTGACCTGGGCAAGTCACTTAACCCTGTTTGCCTCAGTGTCCTCACCTGTAAAATGAGCTAGAGAAGGAAAAGGCAAACCTCTCCAGGCTCTTTACCAAGAAAACCCCAAATGGGATCACGAAGAGACAGACACGAGTGAAATGACTACTGAACAACCAGAGCACACAGTGGAAAGAGCCCCGGATTCAGATCAGAGGACCTGGGTGGGAATCCTGCCATTTTGCTACTTTGGCTTAATTTGGGATGACAGGTGTGCACTGGTTAACTATTGTTAGACACACCTGAACAACAATTCAAATGTATTTGATTGGCTGACTATACAGCACTCACTCCTTGAAGCTCAGCCCTGGCATGTGATATCCTGGCAGGCTTTGCAAAAGTCACCCTTCCCTAACCACTCTGGGTAGAAGAGGATAATGGAAAGTAGAATCCCATCCACCTCTCCAGCACTGGCTTGGCCAAGATTTAGAGCTCATTGGGAAAGGATGTAAAGCCAGCAAGTGCATAGGAAGGGGGGGCGACAAACATCAGAGCTGGGAGGGCTCTGAGAACAGGAGGGAGACACCGACACCAGGGTGGCCAGGACTGTGGGGTCCCTGGAGAGCAAAGATCCTAAAAGGCCAGACATGGGAAGGAGCAGAAAGAGCTCATCTCTAGACCAATGTCTCATGTTACAGAAGAGAACGTTCAGTGCTTCCCTTACCGATATGCAGAATTCCCAGAGGTTGTCTAAGCCCACCCCTGCCTGGAGCATGAATCCTTAGCCAAGAAGCCCCAACTTGCTCTCAGCCTACTTTTCCAGTGTTTTTACTGCACGTTCCTCCTCTCCAGACTCTGTAAGGTCCCACCAAACTGTCCTCGATTTTCTTCACACAATGAATCTCATCTCTATGACTTAGCGCCTGGCTAGCCCACATTTTCCCACTTCCACACCTTTGCACAGGCTGTCCCCTATGCTTTTCTTCCACCATTCAGAATCCCTAGCTTCCTTCAAAGTTCAGCTCAAGCATCATCACTTAATTAAGACCTTTCCTAATGCTCCCAGGCAGTCGTGCCTTCCCTCCCACACACAGCTACTTTGGATCTGATTTATATCTACTCACATAGGTACATCTTGCTTCCATCAGAAGAATGTAAGCGTTTTTTATTTTTTTAAAAACCCTCTTCCATCTTAGAATCAATACTGTGTACTGGTGCCAAGGCAGAAGAGCAGGAAGGGCTAGGCAATGGGGGTTAAGTGGCTTGTCCAGGGTTACACAGCTAAACTGTGTCTGGGGTCATATTTGAACCCAGGACCTCCCATCTCTGGGTCTGACTCTCTATTCATTGAGTCACCTAGTTGCCCTCAGAAGAATGTAAGCTTCTTAAGGGCAGGAATGGTTTCATTTCTAACTTGGCATCCCCAGCACTTATCACAGTGCCTGACATCTATTAAATCTCGTTGATTCTTTGAGTAATTGATTGAAGAGGTCACCCTGAGCCCCCATCGGTGTAGCCCATTTCACTTCTGGATAACTGGAATTGTAGAAAGTTTTCTCTAAGGAGAAGGTGAAATCTTCCTCCCTGGAACTTAACCACATCAGGCCTCACTCTGCTGCCTGTCAGTCAACAAGTTATTTTATTCAGTAAGCATTTACTATGTGCCACACTGTGCTAAACACCAAAGTGGGGAAGGGGGGTTACAAAGAAAAGGAAAAAAATGAGGTCCTTGCCCTCAGAACATTACAGTCCAATGGGGGAGACAATACCAGGTAACTATGCACATATAAGACATGCACAGAGAAGATGAAAGGCAATCTTGGAGGGGGACTTGGACTTCCTGAAGGGGTGGGATCCAAAAGAGTCTTAAAAGAAGCCAAGGAAACTAAGAGGAAGAGGTCAGGGAGCAGAGCATTCTGGGCATAGGAAAAGGCTTAAAATAGGGGCAGCTGGGTGGCTCAGGGGACTGAGAGTCATACCTAGAGATGGGAAATCCTGGGTTCAAATACTCAGATACTCCTTAGGTGTATGATGCAGGGCAAGTCCCTTAATCCCCATTGCCTGGCCTTTACTGCTCCTCTGCCTTGGAACCAATATACAGTATTGAGCCTAAGATGGAAGGTGAGGGTTTTTGAAAAAAAGGCTTGAAGTTAAGAAATGAAGTCCTATCCAAAGAATGGCAAGTAAACCAGCATAACTCAGTAGTAGAAAGTAGTGTGATGCAATAAGACTGAATGCCAAAGCAAGGACTTTATATCTGATCCTAGAGGTAATAGGGAGCCACAGGAGGTTAGTGAGTAGGGCAGGGGACAAGGTCAGAAATGGACTGTAAGCAGATCATTTTGGCAGCTGGGTGGAGGGTGGAGGAGGTCAGAGAGACCTGAAGCAGGCAGACTCTTCCCCCCAGCAGACAATTGCAATAGCCCAGGTATGAGGCAATAAACCATAGGGCTAGGCACCACAGTGACAGCTGAGAGAGATGCCATGAAGCTGACCCCATAGAGATGGAATATGTATAAGTGAAGAGTTGAGGATGACATTGGGGTATGAAGCCTGGGTGACACAATAGTAACAGAGAAGTTTGGGTAGTCAGTCAATGAACACTTATTGGATGAAACAGCTACTGTGCCATCTTGGCAGGGGGCAGGATAATGAGTTCTATTCTGGACATGCTGAGCTTGAGATGCCTGTGGAATGCCCAGTTTGAGATGCCTCCCAGGAGGCTGGGGATGCAGGACCAGAGCTCGCCAGAGATACTAAAGCTGGATGAACAGCCTGGAGAATCATCTGCATGGAGAAGAGAACTGATGAGATCACTGAGGGTGAGAGCTCAGAAGGAAGAAAAAAATAACATCGAACATCCATAGCCTGCTTTAAGGTTTGTGAAGCACTTTACAGACATGACCTCATCTGATCCTTACAACAATTCTGGGAAGTAGGTGGTGTCCCCATTTTACAGATTTTACATTGAGGCAGACGGATGAAGTGACTCGTACAGGATCACCTAGCTCGTAAATGACTGAGGCAGGATTTGAACTCCTGATCCTGTCTAGCCTTCTATCGGATGTGTCACCTAGCTGCCTGGCTAGAGAAATGGGCACAGGACAAACCCTTGGGATACCTAGATGAGAATATAGCAATGGAGACCAAGAATTGGCCAGCCAGGGAGGAGGAGAACCAGAAGAGAGGTGGGCCCTGAAGCCTAGAGAGAAGAGAGAATCAAGGAGAAATTGTTGGTTGACAAGTATCCCAAGCTGCAGAGAGGTCAAAAAGGATGCACACACCAGTTTTTTATTTTTTATCACATCGGGGTGGGAAGCATCCAGAGGCCAAGCAATGGGTGCAGGCCCAAGTCAAGGTCAGAGAAGGAGTGTCTCTACCTTCTTGTCCCCAGACCCCAAGACTCCTTTGGTCCTAGAGGTGTTCAGAGCTCCGGCTGGGCCTCTGGATCCCCGCCCACCTCCCTATCACAGCCTGCCAGGCCCACACTGGACAGAATGACCCATTGTTCCCTAGCCCTGACACTCTTCCTGTCCCCTCCAGGGACTTGCCAAGAACAAAGGGTGAGAGAGTCCAGCCCAGAGTCAAGGACCCCTCCTCACCAACCCCTCCCCCTACTATTCCCTACCCCCAGCCCCCAGAATAGCTCCCTGAAAGCCAACTCAGCTAGAAATACAGCCCTCTGCAGCTCAGATTCACTTCTTCTGAATCCCACCCCCTCTGGCTTGCCATCCCACCTGGCCAGACCAGAGCTCCTGACCCTGCCTAGTGCCCTGCAACTCTGACTGCTGGGGTGTTGGGGAAGGAGGGGAACCCAATAAGGGAATCCCTAGCCCCAGGTCAACTGAGGATCCCAGAGCCATAAAGTGTCAGAGCTGCAGTGGGGGGCCTTAGGACAGGGGGTGTCAGGGCTGGAAGGGAACTTAGAACAGAGAATGTCAGAGCTGGAAGGGGGCTTAGAACAGGGAATGTCAAAAATGGGAGGAACCTTAGAACAGGGAATGTTGGGGGGCTTAGAATGGGGGATGTCAGAAGCAGGAGGGTCCATAGAATGGAGAATGTCAGATCTGGAAGGGGATATAAAACAGAATATCATCAACAATTTGGAAATAGGTCTTGATCGATGACACATGTTAAAACCAGTGGAAATGCGCATCGGCTATGGGGGGGGGTGAAAAGAAAAGTAAGAGCATGAACCATGTAACCATGTTAACTTTTCTAAAAAAATAAAAATTATTAAATGTTAAAAAAAAATAAAACAGAATATCAGAGCTACGAAGATGATAGAACATGGTACATCAGAAAACAAGGAATGTCAGAACTGAGTGATCTTTAGAATGTGGGATGTCAAGGCTGGGAGGACCTTAGACTAGATCAGAAATAGGAAAGATGTCAAGTCATCCATTCCAATCCCTCCTTTGGGGGACTGGAAGACCGAGCCCCAGAAAGGAAGAATGACTTTGTCAGCTTTCCTGTGACAGAGCCAGGACTAGACTCCAGCTCTCTGGCTGGGTTAGGAACCCTGGGTTCTCTTCATCCCACTTTGTTGATTCCTTTCTTTGCTGTTCTGTTCTGTAGAAAGACATTAATTATATGAAGGAATGCTTCCCCCCACCCTCCCTGTCCCCATTTCCCCAGAGCCACAAAGAAGAGTCTGAGACTGATGAAGTCAGACATAGGAATTGGGGTCTGAGCAAAAGATTTCCAGCTGCCCTTTCCCAGTGCCTGGAAGTCCAGGGACATTTCCGGCCTCTGACAGCTGTTCCTGCTCCAATGGGTGTCTCCCGCAGAAGTGCAGTCCGAACAAGCCCCCCTCACCACTAATGTTTACTGTTTGCCGCCCACTCTGATCCTTCTTCCCCCAGCCACACACTCCCTCATATGCCTTATCTCCTCCTCACAAGCCCACTTGGAATCACAATCATCTATCTCTTTCTTCTCTGAGCCCCTGAGATATTTCATGGCAGTGCCCCTATATGGTCCTGGCTGTATCATTCCCAGTCTTTGTGGCCCTGGGTAAGCCCCAAAGTGGGCCTCAGCTTCCCCGACTATAAAGTGAAGGCTCCATTCGTAGAAGTTTCTCTGAATCTGTCATAATCATCCTTTATTTCAGTTCAGAAATACATGTATTCCATTCTGTTCATATAACAATGTGCTTGCCCATTCCTCTGGTGACGAGTACTTCCTTTGTTTCCATTTTCTTCCTACAAAAAAAAGCTGCCATAAACACTATCATCCATATGGTCCTTCCCCTCCAACTTTGATTCCTACTCAGGGGCATGTGCCTCGTATGGCTATCAGTGAGTCAAAGGGTGTGTGATGTAGGCTTTAGTAGTTCCAAATTATTTTCCAGAATGGATGGGCCAGGTCGAAGCTCTACCAATAGGCCTTTCCTCAATACCTCCAACAAATGCCATTTTCCTTTGGTGCCATCTTTACCAATCTTGTACGTATGGGGTTGAACGTCAGCTCTTGCCATTTGCGTTTATCTCATGATTTATGATTTGAGGTATTTTTAGTATGGTTTTTGAGCAGACACTCTAAGAGCCTTTCCAAAAAAAATTCTAACTTCTAATTCACAAGAACCCAGACCCATCACCAATCTCACTCCTTCCATCCCATTGAGTTCATTGGCCTCTGAAATTTCTCAAAGTAATCATTAAGAATTAGGGAGAATAGTTTTATTCATTAAGATATTTCAATGGGGGAACTCAGTGGCTTGAGAGCCAGGCCTGGAGATGAGGTCCTGGATTTGAATTTATCCTCAGATACTTCCTAGCTATATGACTCTGGGCAAGTCACTTAACCCCAGTTGCCTAATTCTTAGCACTCTTCTGCCTTGGAACCAATACTTAGTATTGATTCCAAGACAGAAGGTAAGGGATTAAAAAAATTATATCCATAGTCCACTTTCTATCCTTGCATTTGTTCATTTACCGCTACTTACCAAAGGCCTATAGTAACCACTATGTATGAGGGGAACTGTGGGTGCAGGTAGGTGTAGATGTGTATGAAAGGAAGGGAGAATAGCATACAAGAATGAATAAAGACTAGTCCCTGCCTTCAAGGAGTTTAGTTTCCTTGGGGCACTGAGTTCCACATATGAAAAATTAACTATATCATAAGAGAAGAGAAGAGAACAAGGAGGTGATTTCCAGTTGCTGGTCATGTGTCAGATGGGTTCCGAAGAAGAAGAGATCACAACGGGTGGTCAAGACAACATCTTAAGGAGAATGGCCTTGAACTAAACTTCGAAAGATGGAGAACTGGCAAAGAAGGAAGTGCAGGGCAGACTTTCCAGACAGAGGAAATGAGAGGCATCTGACAAAGACAGATTTGCAATCAAAGGGCCTGAGTTCAGGGGCAGATCCAAGATGGCAGGATAGCAGGGAAATGCTAAAACTGCTCTGAATATCCTCTGAAAAAGCATCTCAAAAGGACAGAAGTCAAAGCAGGATGAGCAAGAGGGTTCTTCCACTAAACACAACACAAAAGGTAGGCAGAGATAGTGGATTTCCACGTTATAAGGGAGCAAAACTGCACAAGGAAAATCACAGACCAGCCACCTCCCTCACCCCCAAAACCCTCCCCTCCACCTACCATGCCAGATGCAGTGTCAGGACCCTGGTAACCTCAGGATTCTAGGACACAGGCTACACTAACAAAAAAGCACCACAGGCCTACCCCTGGAGTGTCCAGGCCATGGCAATGAGATTCAGAGCTCAATAGCACTGGGCTCACTCAGGTCTCTATGGCAGCAACAGTGGAGATAGCAAAAACACTGCAAAGCTGGCTACACCAACAAAAAAGCACTGCAGACCTATCCCTGGAAATCTTAGACCCTGGAGGTAAGGTTCAGAGCTCCATAGCACTGGCCTCACTTAGGCCTCTGACAGGGCAGTGAAGATAGCCCCAAGGCAAAACCCTTCAAGCCAGAAGCTTAGATAGAAATGACCAGCAATTTGCAAGACTCCCAGTCCTCTGGTGGGAAAAATGAGCAAACAGCAACTCTTGACCCTGGAATATTTCTGTGGAGAAAAAGAGCAAAAAACAGAAGCATCAGGAGAGGGGGGGAAAAACAAGCAGACACATGCAAACTCTCCAAAAAAAATGGAAACTGGTCACAAGCTCTGGAGGAACTCAAAAAGGAGATCAAGAACCAAGTAAGACAGATAGAAGAAAAATAGGAAGAAACGTGGTGGGGAGGGGAGAATGAAAGTAATGCAAAAAGAAAAACAGCTCAAAAGGCAAAATTGGTCAAATGGATAGAGAGACACAGAAATCAAATGAAGCAATAAGCAAATTTAAAAACAGAATTGACCTGCTGCAAGTACAGGCAAAAAATTCCAATGATGAAAAGAGTGCCATGAAAAGTAAAATAGACCAAATGGAAAAGGAGAATCAAAAGATCATGGATGAACAATCGGTTAGTCTTTAAAGACTAGAACTGGGCAAGTAGAAACTAATGATTTCACAAGAGATCAAGAAATTTAAAAAAATCAAAAGAATGAAAAAATAGAAGAAAACACGAAATATCTCATTGAAAAAACAACTTATCTGGAAAATAGATCCAGGAGAGACAATTTGAGAATTACTGGATTACCTGAAAGTCATGACCAAAAAAAAAAAAAAAAAAAAAAAAGCCTAGACATCATATTACAAGAAATTATCCAAGAAAACTTCCCTGATATTCTTGAACAAGAGGGCAAAATAGGCATTGAAAGAATCCACAGATCACCTCCTGCAGTAAATCCCCAAATGACGACTCCCAGAAATATTATAGCCAAGTTCAAGAGCTTCTAAGCCAAGAAGAAAATACTGTAAATGGCCAGAAAAAAATGATTCGGATATCATGAAGAATCTAGCAATTTCCACACTGAAGGACCACAAGGCTTAGAATATGATATTCCAGAAGGCAAGAGAATTGGGTCTACAACCAAGAACCACCTACCAATCAAAACTGACTATATACTTTCAGGGGAAAGTATGGGCATTTAATAAAATAGAAGATTTCTGAGCATTCCTAAAGAAAAGACAAGAAATAAAAAGAAAAGTTTATATCCAAATACAAAATTCAAGAATGCCATAAAAAGGCAAATAAGAAAGAGAAAACATTTAAGGGCTTCAATAAAGTCAAATTGATTATATTTTTATACAGAGGGCCTGGGTTCAGATATTAGCTCTTCTACTTACTCATAGTGCGACCTCGGACAAGTTGCTTCTTTCTGCTCCTCAGTTTCCTCAGTATAAATGAGGGGATTGGACTAGAAGGCACCTGGGGTCCCTTGGTCTCTAGATCTCTAAGCCTGTGAATGATTTGAGGGAGCAGGGATATCCTGTGCTTGGACCAAGGGGCCACAGTGAATAAGGCACAAGGAATGTGGATGGAAAGTCTATGCTTCAGTCCCTCTGTTGGCTATAGAAGGAAGCAGTGGTTCAATCCATGGACCTGACCTCCAACCCTAACCTTCCTGAGAGGCAACCTACCAAATTGATAGAGATTACACAAAAAATCTAGATTCTAGTCCCAGCCTTTCCAATAGTTTACTGTGTGATCTTAGGTGTCTTATTTTCCTGCTCTTTAAAATGAGAGGGTTGATGTTTGTACAAAAGTATTTATAGCTGCACTTTTTGTGGTGACAAAAAATGGGAAAATCAGGGGATGTCCCTCAGTTGGGGAATGGCTGAACAAATTGTGGTATCTGATGGTGATGGAATACTATTATGCTATAAAGAATGATGAACTGCTTGATTTCTATAAGAACTGGAAAAACCTCCAGAAACCAACGTGGAATGGGCAGAACCATGGGAACATGGTACACAAAAACTGTAACACTGTGGGTAGATCAAATGTAATCGACTTGTTACTAAAAGCAATACAATGACCCAGGACAATTCTGAGGGACTGATGAGAAAGAATGCTAGCCACATCCAGAGGAAGAAACTGTGGGAGTAGAAATCCAGAAGAAAACATATGATTTATCACTTGTTTATATGGGTATATGATTTGGGGTTTGGGTTTTATAAGATTGTTCTATTACAAAAATGAATAATATGGAAATAGGATTTGAGTGGTAATATATGTATAGCCCAGTGGAATTGCTGATCAGCTCCAGGAGCAGGGAGGGAAGAGGGGAAGGAGACAAGAAGAATCATGTAACCATGGGAAAAAAACCCTAAAAACTTAAATTAAAATTTTTAAAAATGAGGGGGTTGGACTTGGCCTCTAAGCACCCCCTCTGAGTATGGGAGTTCCCAAATCTTCACCCTGACGTCCCTGTTTCTCCATTCCTAAAGCACTCCCAACTCCTGTAGTCTGTGACCTCAGAGGAGAATGAAGCTTCTGGACATGGCCTCAATCCATCAGACTCTAAGCAAAAGAAGCAGTTTGAGCCCCAGATCAGGCAGCTCAAGGACTTCTTTTGCTGGGGATGGGTCCTTGATGTCTGCTGATCTGTCTCAGACTCCATCTTCATAGTGGGTTTATTGCCAACTCCCTAACTTTCTCCTCTCCCCAGTTTCCTTCACCAAGTTCCCAGCCCCGAGCCAACTCCCTGGGACTCCATCTCTTTTCACTAGAAAAAAGTAGGATCCTGGGCCTTGCATGGGTGAATAAGGGAAGGCTCACTCTATGACAAAATAGGATCACAACCTGGAAGAAGACTGACCAGCCTCAGGGTTTTCATAGATCATAGGATCAAAGTTCCATAGCTGAAAAAAATGAAAGAAAAAGAAACAAAATAAGAACAAAAATTTAAAACTAAAGGAAAAAAGAAAACCAAGATGAAACAGTTAAAGCAAATCTATAGCTGGAAGAGACTTTACAGATGGGGAAACAAAGGCGGGGAATGCCTTGGCCAGAATGATGTAAATGCTAAGTGTTTGAAGCAGGATTTGAATTCAGGTATTCCTTACTCCAAGAATTAAACCTGACCCACTACTCTCACACATTCCTTCTTTAATCTATTCTGTGCTTTATTGAGACCTTGCCAACATCCCTCTAAATTATTACAGTGCCTGACACATGATAAGTTCTTAATAAATACTGGTTGATTTGACTAGAATTGACCTCACCCTACCAGAACTGTTGGAAATGGACCAGAATTCCATCAGAGATGGGAACAAGTTATTCTAGTCCACAGAGTGCCGGACTTGGAGTCAGGAAGACTTGAGTTCAAATCCATGGTCAGCTCTTGGAATTCATACACAAATAGGAATCTCCTTGTAATACACAGGACCATAGAACTCTTCTAGTCCATGTTGTCCTCTTGCTCATAACAGCCTGGACTCCAGAGAACTCTAATCCATAACTGGATAGTGTTGTTGTTTAGTCATATCTGACTCTTTGGGACCACATCTGGAGTCTTCTTGGCAGAGATGCTAGAATTGTTTGCCATTTCTTTCTCCAGTTCATTTTACAGATGAGAAAATTGAGGCAAACAGGATTAAGTGACTTTCCAAGGGCCACATCTCTAGGAAATATCTGAGGCCAGATTTGAACTCAGATCTGGCTCTCTATATACAGTGCTACCAGGGGGCAGCTAGGTGACTCAGTGGAAAGAGAGCCAGCCCTGGAGATGGGAGGTCCTGGGTTCAAATCTGACCTCAGACACTTCCTAGCTATGTGACCCTGGGTGAGCCATTTAACCTTAATTGTCTAGCCCTTACCTCTCTTCTGTTGATAGTTGGTATGAACTCTAACAGAAAGTAAGGATTGTTGGTTTTTTTTAATTATATGATTCTCGCTTATGCTAAAGACAGTTGTCAATGCTTTGTATAGTGGTTAGAATGTTGGCTCTGCATTCAGAGGCCCTGGGTTCAAATCCTGTTTCTGATGCTGCCTGGTTGACCATGGGCAAGTCATTTCTATGGGTCCATTTCTTTGGATGAGGGAGTTAGTCCCTAAGGGCCTTTTCAGCCCTAGATCCAGGGTCTAATGACAGTTCCCTTACCAGCTTTTCTCAAAGCAGACAAGAAGCGCTAGCTCCTGAACAAAGGTCTCTGGGTCCTCTCTTCCAATCACACCTTCTCCCCACCACCTGCAGCCCCTAAAAGGGCAAATGCTCTGTTGTTTCAAGGCTTGTCCTCTTACCCACCAGCTCTACTGGGCTCAGCGGAAAAATTCAATCAACATTGCCCCTGTCCAGGCAAAGAGTGCACAGCTCCTCCCCCTCCCCTGCTCACAACATCATCCTCCTCCTCCTCCTCCTCCTCCATCCAGTGATTTACAAGGCATCCCTTGGGTGTCCCACCCTGTGTTCCCAGTGGCTTCGAGCTCTCCAGAAGAAGATTCCATCCTGCCTTGGAGGATTGAACAATGTGATGGCAGAGACAGGAAGCAATAGCAAACTAGGGAACAATAGCAGCCAGGGCAGAAAACAAAAGGACGGGTATAATCATACAATGTTAGAGCTATAACTGGCCTCCGAGAACAGCCTGTCGGGCCTGGGAGGGGCCATCTTAGAACAAAGGATGTCAGTCCTAAGAGGGACCTGAGAAAACAGAATGGAGGAGCAAGGGGGAGGGAGGGGCTTTGGAGCACAGAATGTCAGATCTCTGCATGTTGGGGGCTTAAAAGAAATAGTATAAGAGCTGGGAGGGACTTTAGGCAATGTCAGAGATGAACTAGGTCTTAAAGCAAAAACTATCAGTTAGAAAAGATCTTAAAGCATATAGAGTATTAGAGCTGGGAAGAACCTGAGAACAGGGAAGGTTGGAGCTAGGAGGGGGCTTAGAAGAGGGAATGTCAGAGCTGGGAAGGATCTTAGAACAGAGAATGTCAGAGCTGAAAAAGAACTTAGAACAGAGAATGTCAGAGCTGGGAGGGGTTCTAGAGCTAGGATGGTCAGAGTTGGGAAGGACCCTAAAACAGGGAATGTGAGAGCTGAGAGAGCTTAAAATAGGGAATATCGGAACTGGGAAGGGGTTTAGAACAGGGAATGTCAGAACTGGAAGGACCTGAGAACAGGGAATCTCAAAGCTGAGAGAGGCTATAAAACATGGAATATCAGAGTTGGGAGGGGCCTTAGAACAGAGAATGTCAGAGCTGGGAGGGGCCTTAGAATTTGGGGTGCCAGAGCTGGGAAGGGCCCTAAAGCCTCAGCAATCCAACCTGTTCAGTGATGTAATTACAGAGTCTAAGGGCTGTGGCCATTGAAAAAAGAGAGATTGAGGAGACAAGGAGGAGTAGGGCAGAGGTGGAATGTTTTGATTGTCCCCGTGTCCTCCTATTATTTTCTAGGCTCCAAAGGCTTCTCTCCCTCCTCCCTTCCCTCTCCCTATTCTACTTCCCTTTCCATGGTGGGGGTGAGGAAGGCCTGAGCCACATCCAGCAGCTGACTTCCCATAAGGAATGATGGGGAAAGGGCACACACCTCCTGCCCAAGGCCTCTAATGGCCAACGCTGGCCACAGACAAGAAGCTTTTAGAGACATAGATGGGTAGACTGACAGCCAACATGGAAGCCAAAGATGGATCAACCGGCAGACTAGCTGAGTACTTGGTGGACCTGTGAGTGTGGGTGGACAGATGGCTAGGCTAAATAGCAGATGGATGGACAGACAGAGTGGTGAACAGAGACAGGTATCCAGCTGTATCGCCCTAGCAGTGGATATAGAGAGGCAAAGGAATGAAGGGACCTGTCATCGGGTGAGTTGACAGACAGATGGAAAGAATAGGCAATCCCATGGTGGAGGGAGGGGACATTGCCCTAACTTGAACTGGAGGCCAATCCTGACCTTCAAGGGCAGCCATTAGGGTGACTGAGTGAACATTACCTTTGTGGGAAGGGTGGTGCCATCAGCATTATCTCCTCTTCATTCTCTATGTCCATTCTCCAGGTCCCAGACTACTTCCATGCATTCCCCACTCTGACATGGAAGCCAGCTAGCCAGGGGAGTCTATGACCATGGCCTGAAGAGTGATCCCCCAACCTTCCCTGTAGAGGAAAAGAGATGGGGGAGGGGAGAGAGGAGGCAGCACTTTCCCCAAGGTAGTCTCCCCCTGCCCCCATCTGGAAGGGATTTGTTCTGCATTCTGCAGTCCAGGGATGATGACTGTGCAGCCCACATTTAACCCTTGAGCTGTACCCAGGCTGTTGACAAAGATGTGCTGAAGATCTGGCTGGCCCAAACTCATTCTAACCCTGTTCAATTATATCGCTTGAGGAAGGATCATTGGAAGAGACAGATTGGACATGACATCTTCCCTTCCTCCTCCTCCAAGAGGACAAACCAAGGCAGAAAGACCCAGAGTCGAGGAATTCATAGATTCTAATCCAGAGAGAAACAGATACACAGACAAAGAAAAAAAGAAAGAAAGGAAGAAAGGAAGGAAGAAAGAAAGAAAGAGAAGGAAGGAAGAGAAGGAAGGAAGGAAGGAAGGAAGGAGAGAGAGAGAGAAAAGGGAGAAAATTTCCTTAAAGTACTTATATTTTAAGGGAAGCCAGTAGATATAGAAAGCTGTGCCCAGGGAGGGTCATTTTGGTACAGCAAATTATAAGAATGTTGAATGGGGTCCTTGGGGTCAGGGTTTCAGAACTAGACAGAGGAGTGAGGAAAGGTGAAGAATGAGGAGAAGGGTAGACAGCTGGAAAAAAATGTTGAGAAATGGTAGGGGTGGGGTAGTCCCCACTCAGGACATCAGGGCCCCTTAGCAGCAGTGCAGGAGTTAAAAGGATTGAAGCCTAAAAGGTGGAGATCTCTGGTCTGGGTAGCAAGGTAACTAACTGGCCAAAAGATAGTCAGGAATGAAGAGTGAAGCATCAGTGGAAGTAGAGGTAAGTAGGGAGTCATGAATTTCACCCTGTATGTCCCCCTTCCCCCAACCATGCCCATTCCTTATAATAAAAGGGGAAAAAAGTTCCGCAAACCTGGCTAAAACATTATGCAAGTCCTATGATCTGTTCATGTCCCACACCCAGAAGCCCCCAGTTCTACAAAGAAGTCTGAGAGAGGTATGTCCTCTGGTATTTCCTCCCTTGCTCCCTCCCTCCCTCTGCTCAGCCTCCCCAGACTCCTCTGTCTTCTTCAGATTCTTGGTTTCTTTGGGCGCAGTAATATTCCATGACATGCATGTTCCACAATTTGCTTAACCATCCCCAATCGATAAGCATTGACTTGGCTTCCAGCTCTTTGCTTACTACAATAAGCATTTTAAAGTGGGCAATTTGAGCTCCTCCAGAAGGATGGATGGAAAGCACGGGGTCATTGATTTAAAACAGGAAGCGTCCTTAGATAGCATCTTATCCAGCCCTCTCATTGTCAAAAGCAGGAAACTGAGGCCCACAGAGGATACAAAGCTTGCCAAAGGGGGCATGTATCTTAGAAGCAGAACCAGGAGTCCAGCCTAGGGCCAGATCCAGAGCCCAAGAAATGGGGCTATCCTTAGGGCAAAGAGATGAGGGTTCTCTAGTGGCCATGCCAAAAGGGGTCTGTCGTGGTTGCTGCCCATCCAGCATTGCTCTACTCGTGTTAATCCTTGTGAGCCACCTCACTGCCAGTACCAGAGACCAAGCTCTGAGGTTTTAACCTTTTCATCTCCGACTTCTCTACCAGACAAAAAACCTTAAGAAAGTTACATTTTACTGGAGGAGAAGACTGGAGGGATGGGGGTGGGGAGAGATCACTCAAATTTAGTTGGCAATTTAAAGTTTGCCAAGTGATTTCTATAGCTCTCATTTTATCCCCTCTTTTCTCCACCCCCACTTCTTTTAAATTTTATTCTGGCTATCGACCCTTCTTTCTCCTACCCCTGCTCCTCCCTGCTCACTTCCCCCCATCCCTCTGTCCAGTTCTGAAATTCTGATCAAATCAGCTGATTGGAGATCCTTGCAGATCCTGGAAAGAAATCCTAGGCTCCTTTCCCTTTCGGTGCCCCTATGCCCTGCCTGCTCTCCCTTTTCCCTGCCACTCTCCCCCCACCTCTATCCCAGTGGCAGGGAAACCAGCCAGAGGAATGGGCTCACTCCTCTAGGTCTGTGCTGGGACCCTGAGTGAGCCCTGAGGAGTTCCTCTGTGCCCACAAACACTCCATTTCATGCCACCATTCAGCAATCCAGGTAGCAACTCACTGACCAGCCGGGTCAAGGATGGGAGGTTCAAAGCTAGAAGCTGCCTTAGAGGCCATCTGGCCCAACCCCCTAATTCTACAGAGAAGCCAACTGAGGCCCAGAAGAGGGAATTGACTTGCACAAAGTAGGGAGGGGATGAGGCAGGTTTCTAACTCGGGTCCTCTGATTCTGAAATCCACCCCTCACACACTGTCTTCTCTGTGGCCAAGGAGAAAGGGGAATGAGAAAGACGCTTCTCCCAGAAGATGTCAGGGGAGTAGGGCCTCCAAACCAGGGTCCTGGCACATGGCACATGGGAGGTTACCGCCACACCACATGAGCACTAACCTCGATCCCACAAAATCGGAGATTATGTTTCTCGAGGAGAAAGAGAGGATAGAGGCCATCGTGGCCAACCCCCTGGCCCTTTTACAAATGAGGAAACTGAGGCTCGGACAGGACGATCTAAGTCTCGGCAAGGGGGGGGGGGTCTCTAACAGAAAGAGGCGTATTTGTATGTGTGTTTGGGAAGGGAGGGGATGGACCAAGAGTAAAGGCCTAAATTCCCCTCCCCCGGACGGCCCAAGCAAATTCTTGCTGTCTTCGTTCCTTGGAGGGCATTGGCCGCTAGCGGGCTGAGATCCCGCCCTGCCCTCCACGCCCCCCTCCCTTTTCCCTCCTGCTCCCTCCTTCCTTCCCTCCCCTCTGACTTGAAAGCCAGCGCTCGGGGTGGCAGTGGGACTGGCCGGCTCGGACGGACAGGCGGACGCGGGAGGGCAGGGCACCGCCGCTGGCTCGGGGAGGCCCAACCAACCAGGGAGGAAGGAGCTTTTGGTATCCCCCGCCCCAGCCGCCCCACCCCACCCCCAATCCTGCGTGCATCTGCCTGGAGTGCCCGGGGGCAGGGCGGCCGAGACTCGCTGGGGAGGTAGAGAAACTGCCGCCACCGCTCCAAAGTTTCTTTTCCTCCTCTGCCGGGAAAAACAAACCAGCCCCCAGCCCAGAGGAAGCCAGAGAGAGGTAAACCCAGAGGTGTCCATTACTGCTGGGGTTAGAAGGATGTGGGATCAGGGTGCCTGCCTCAGGCAGCCCCAGGAGGGGTGCACGGTGAGGCTCACCCACACTGAGTTGGGCTCTCTGGGGAGAGCCATTCGGTCCGGGGCAGTGTGGGCGGGAGCTGCCTGGGACAGGCTGAAGGCTTTAGAGGAGCTGCCGCGGAGTTGGAGATTTTGAGGGGGGCGGCGGAGGAGAAGCGAGTGAATCAATAGCCGGGGCCCCCACAGAGGACTGGGCATGGGGAAGAGGCTGGAGCCTGGGCTCCACCACCCCCAGCTCCTCATTCCAGCGTCTCAGACAGGAAAGGGAGTCGCTGCGGGGGGGTGGGGGTGGGAAGGCGGGGGAGAGGAAAATGCTGTGCGAGGATTTTCTGCCGCGGACTCCTTGGCTACACCCCCACTGCCTTCATGCCCCCACCCTTAGACGCCGGCGCTGAGAGCGGGAAGGAAGGCTGGGGGAAGGGGGGGGGCGGGGGAAGGCTGACGGGACGGACAGAACTGGAGCTTTGCCCTGACCCTCCAGTCCTCTCCTCTCCCCGCTGACGCCCGGTCCGGGCCAGTGGCCCGCGCTTTCCATACCCTTGGATTTGGGGAAAGCCGAAGAGGTCAGCTCCCGTCCAGTTCCCCCGCCCCAGCTGGGGATCTCCCTACTTCTCCGCCCCCCCCCAACACATTGGAGAGTCTCTCCTTCTTGGGGTCCCCTCTCTCTTCCCGGCCCACGCCACAGCCAACAGCTGGATAGATGGACCCTTCTCCGAGAGGAGACGGCGACCGGGGAAACTATGTCCTGGGGGAAAGGCAGAGGGGGAGGGAGGATGAGGAAGGGAAGGGGAAAGGGGAAGGCTTCTTTGCTCAAGGTGACAGGAAAAGAGGGCGGAAGGGACTGGACGGGACGGGACGGAATGGGAAGGGAAAGGAAAGTCCTTGGTAGGCAAGGCAGCCTGAAGGGGAGGGGCTGCGCCCCGAACTGGAGGTGGAAGAGTTAATTCCAGATGTTGGTGAGGTCCTTGTAACTCCGCTTGTAAATTTAGGTCCTACTGAGTGCCCTGCGCTGGGGGAAAAATAGACGCCTTCATCCATTCTTCTTCGGGGGGAGAAGGGGGAGTCCCACAAGAGAACTGAAAAGGTCGTAAGCCTGCAGAAAGCCCCGGGGCTTCGAAATCTGTCTCTGATACTGATTCTCGGTTTGTGGCCCTCGGGAAAAACCCGGCATCTCAGCCTCAGTTTCCCCATGTGGAAATGGTGGAGCGGTTGGAGGGGGCGGGAGGCGGGAATTATCTTTGCATGATCTGCCTCGCGGGTTTGCGGCTACTGGTTTACATCCACAAAAATGAAAGGGGGCGGGGGAAGCAGGAGTCACCCATTCTTCCCCCCCTTAGGGTGAAAGGACTCTTAGGGACACTGTCCAGGACCTCCCCAGACCTCTCTAAGGCTTGCCCATCAGGCCAATTGGCATGGGGGGGGAGGTAGGAGGGAGGGTTATGAATGATCCCTGCCATGCTCTGCCCAGGCTGTCCTCTCCCTGCCCCCCTTCCAGCCCGCCTGCGGAGCCCTCGCGCTCCCTGGCACCCTGGCACCACGCTCTCGGTCACTGCTTGGCCAGAGTTGGGTGCCGGAGCTGTCTCCAGGCTGTGACCTCTCTGCCGGAGGCCCGAAGGACACGTGGCGCCGGGGCGGCGGCTTGACCCGCACACAATAGGGGCAGCGCCCAGGGAAAGAGGGTGTGGATGCCTTCATCCTGCGCTCTGAAGCTGTGAGACCTTGGACCAATCACTGCCCCCCCCCCAACCTCAGTATCTTCCTCTATAAAATACCGGGGTTGTACTAGTTGTTTTCTAATGGACCCTTCCAGCTCCGAGTCCCAGGATCCCAAGAATAGTCCGGCCTAGGGCAGTCCTGGAGACTAACTAGCAAGTCTTTGCCTCTCCCCCTGTGAGTCGGCTGCCCAGGTCCTACTAGCTTGGAGTCCCCGGCTGCCTGGCCTCAGCGCTGCAAAGGCGCCCCCTACCTGCGCCTTAAGATTTCTAGAGAGTCTCTTGGGATTCAGATATGGAGGACACCTTAGGAATAATCTCCTAGTTCAGGGGTTCTAAATTAACCTGGGACTGTGAATTTCTCTTTAAGATATTTTTATAACTATTTACAAATATAATTGGTTTCATTTTCAGTCATTCTACCAGGGCTTTTTTTTTTTCGAACCAAAAAAATTCAATACAATTCAATATTTACTAAGAACCTGCTATGTGCCAGGTACTATGCTAAGGTTTCTGAAGGCTGTGACTTGCCCAGGGTCATACTGCTGCTAAAAGGGATTGAAGGATTACAAAGCACCTTCCTGCTAATAACTCTCTGCAAGGATTATCATATCCATTTCACAGATGAGGAAACTGAGGCTAAGAGGATATCCAGAGTTACATGGCTTTTGTTCAGTCATAGTTGATTCTCTGTGACCCCCATTTGGGGTTTTCTTGGCAGTCATTGGAGTAGTTTGCCATTTCCTTCTTCAGCTCATTTTTAAAATGAGGAAACTGAGACCAACAGGGTTAAGTGACTTGTCCAGGGTCACCCAGCTAGTAAATGTCTGAGGCCAGATTTGAACTCAGGTTTTCCTGACTACTTCAGACATGACACTCTATCCATTGTGCCATGACTCACAAGGCTAGTCACTGTGAAAGTCAAAGGCAAGATTTGAACCCAGGTCCTCCTGATTCCAGGTCCAGTCCCTCCCCCCTGGTATCCTCTGCCTCTCAGGAGAAACAACCCTGTAGGTAAATGAGGGTTAATAATAACCCCTCTCAGGTGTATACTTAAAGCACTTTCCCATCAATTATCTCGTTTGGTCTGCGGGTGGAACAAGGCTGATTATCCCCACTTTACAGATAAAGAAATTGGCATCCTGAATTGAGGTGATTTCACCGCAGGTCACTTAGCCAGTAAGTGGCAGAGAGGATTGTGGGATGTCAGAGAGGATTGTGGAATGTCAGAGAAAGCTTCATTGAGGAGGCTGGCCTGCAGTAGCTGTACAACCAGAATGTGGAGGCTTCATATAAGTAGGGAACTCATAGGAGAAACTTCTCCAATGCAGACCGATGGCAGCTCCACCACATGGAGCCTTCGAGTCGCCCAGGGCATTTTGATCTCATCCATTCCAACTCTGTCATTTGACAGATGAGGAAACTGAGGTTCAGAAAGAAGTGAGTCATCCTGGGTCACCCAGCCAGCTTGGATCTAAGCCTGCCTCTGAAGCCCTGGACTAGGTCCTTTGGACTCCTGGGCTCTCCATCTCTGATCCTATGCGTTCTGAGCCTGGCCCTCCAAGCACCAGACCACAATGACTCCTGAAGAAGAGTTGGGGGTTTATAGCTTTAGAGAAGAGGGAAACTGACCCTCCACCCAGACCGAAGAGGGGCCCTTTGGGAGGAGTCTTGGAGGGCTGCTTCGGATCCTGAGAAGTGACTTATCTAAGGTCACATAACCAGATGTGTCAGGGGCAGATATTAATGGCCAGCATTTATAAAGTGCCGACTTTGTGCCAGGCACTGTGCTAAGCACTTTATAAGGAGCCCAGGAAATATGATTATCCCCATCTTACAGACAGGGAAACTTAGGGTAAACAGGTCTTGACTTGGCCAAGAAAGATCACACACCTAGGAAGTATCCAAATTTGAACTCAGAACTTCTTGACTCCAGGTCCATCACCCTATCCATTTCTGCTATCTAGATGCCCCAGGTATTCTGACTCCAGAGACTAAGGGCTCTTCCCACTGACTGGAAGGGAGAGAGAGTGACCAGTGGATGACTAGTTTGGGGCAACTAGGTGGCTCAGTGGATAGAGCACCAGACTTAGAAGAATCTGGGTTCAAATGTGGCCTCAGACACTCCTAGTTGTGTGCCCCTGGGCAAGTCACTTGACCATTGCCTAGCCCTTACAGCTCTTCTGCCTTGGAACCAATACACATTCTAAGAGAAAAGCTAAGGGTTTAAAAAATAGATGAGATGGCTGCTTAATTTCAGGAATATCCACTATGAATTTCAGCACTGGAAGCAGTATTCTTTTTTTTTTTTTTTAAAGCACTTACCTTCCATCTTAGAATCAGTACTGTGTATGTTTCCAAGGCAGAAGAGCAGTCAAGGGTAGGCAATGGTCCCTTTCACATTATTTTTATTTTTAACTCTTACCTTCTGTCTTAGAATCAATGCTGTGTATTGGTTCCAAGGCAAAAGAGAAGTCAGGGCTAAGACATGGGGGTTAAGTGACTTGCCCAGGGTCACACAGCTGAGAAGTGTCTGAGGTCAAATTTTGAATCCCATCTCTAGGCCTGGCTCTCAATCCACTGGGCCACCCAGCTGCCCCCTGGGAACAATATTCTAACAGCAGAAATGGAGCTGGCTTTGGAGTCAAAGGACCTGAAATCAAATCCTGCCTAGATATCCTCCCTTCTGCCTGGGTAACCTCGGACAAATTACTTATGTTCTCTGGGTTTCCATAGCCTCATCTGCAAAATGAAGGATTTGATGACTTCTGTAAGGCTTAATGGTAAGAGTTTGGCAAAAGTGAGGAAAGTAGTTGAATAAAACACTTAGTTTAATTTGAGAAGTACAGAAAGGAGGAGAGACTATTATTCTAATGACTTCCCATACTAGATCATAACATCTATCATCTGCCCTCTGCCTCAGTTTTTCCATCTGTAAAATTAGAGGGGGTTGAGGATTGGACTTGATGACCGTTAAGACCCCTTCTAACCCCAGATCTATCCTTTTGGGGTCTTAGTTTTTCTGGCCACGGAATCCTTAAAAGAGCGTTGTGAGGTAGATACTGGCAGTATTCCCTCTGGAGAGAGATGAAAACTCCGGGGAGCTGAGGGACTTGCCCAGGAGCCCTCAGAACTCGTAGGACCACCGCTCTAGACCTGGAAGGAGCCTCGGGCGGGGGTGTGGAGCCCAAGGACCTGCGGCCTCATGCCCGGCTGCTGGTCCCTAGCCCGGTGCCTCCCTCTCCAGCCTCGAGCTCCCAGTTCCCCTTGGTGCTCTGTGATCCCGAGTCTTGTCCTCACTTTCCGCCTTGTCCTCTTCCAGGTCTCCACCCGCCGGAACCGGCCCGCTAGTCCACAGCCAAACCCCCAGGAAGGAGGGAGCTGGCAGACCGCAGACGAGCGCGCTAATCCCCCTGCCCTTCTAGCCCAGGGGCCGTCCAGCCAGTCGAACCTGCTCCAGCTACATCCGGGAGAGCTCCATCCCGAGTCCTTCCAAGACGAAGCCATGGCTCCCCCACGAGCCGCACCCTCCGGGGCAGCTCCGGCTCCCTAAGAGCGGGAGGGGGTAAGAAACCCTCCGCCCGGGGCTGCGCCTTCCTCTCCCTCGACTCTCCAGGAGAGCCCCCGGCCGGGGAAAGCCCAGGTGCGGGGAGGGCCTTCTAGCCGGGCTTCCAAGCCCCCTTGACCATCGCCCTCGAAGAGACAGGTTGGCATGGACACGAGGAGGATCGAGCAGCCCAAGGCAGCCGGGCCGGCCCTGGGCTGGATGTCGGGCTCGCACCGGAAGAGGAGGCCCACGAGGGCTGAGCTGACCGCCGAAATGATCAGCCCGCCCCTCGGCGACTTCCGCCACACCATGCACGTGGGCCGAGGCGGGGATGTCTTCGGGGACACGTCCTTCCTCAGCAACCACGGCGGGGTGGGCCGAGGCGGCGGCGGGCGCTCTCCCAGAAGCTTCCTCCTCCGCACCCTGCAGCAGGTCCGGCGGGGAGGGCTCCCCTCCCGGGGGTCCACCTCCTCCGCAGCCTCCTCTCCCGACCCACCGGCCATCTCGCCCATCATCAAGAACGCCGTGTCCTTGCCCCAGCTCCACCAGGCGGGCTATGACAGCATGGTGGTGGGCAAGCTGAGCTTCCGAGACAGCCCTCGGGGGTCCCCTGATGGGCACCATGGCTATGGTAAGTGGATCCTTCCCAGGCCCTCGCCTCCTCCCCTCCCCCTCCCCTGCTTGCCCTCTCCAAGGCCTCCATTTCTCCAGTCACATTATTTTTCTTTAAACCTTTACCTTTTCTCTTAGAATCAATGCTGTGTCTTGGTTGTAAGGCAAAAGAGCAGTCAGGGCTAAGCCAGGAGGGTCAAGTGACTTGCCCAGGGTCACCCAGCTAGGAAGTGTCTGAGGTCAGATCTGAACCCAGGACCTCCTGTCTCCAGGTCTGGTTCACTATCCACTGAGCAACCCAGTCATCCCTTCCTTTCACATTATTTTTATTTTTAACCCTTACCTTCTGTCTTAGAATCAATTCTGTGTCTTGGTTCTAAGGCAGAAGAGAGGTCAGGGCTAAGACATGGGGGTCAAGTGACTTGCCCAGGGTCACCCAGCTAGGAAGTGTCCAGATTTAAACCCAGGAGTTCCCATCTCTAAGCCTGGCTCTCTGAGCCACCTGGCTGCCTTCACATTATTTTTGTTTCTCAGAACACTTCCCAGAAGCCCAGGAAGATCTTAATACCTACCTCTTCAGCTTGGGGGAAGGCAAAGCTAGAAGTTGAGCCCAAAGACCTGGGTTCAAATGCAGGCTTTGACCTTTCCTAGCTGGGTGACATTGGGTGAAATCACTTAACCCCTGGACCTCTTTTTTCCCCCTCTCCTAAATGAAGCTAGACTTTTTTTTCCTCTGTGGAAGTCAGGTTGTACCAGACTGTGATAACTAACGTTTTTATCTCGCTCGATTTAAAGTTTGCAAAGTGTCCTGAGCCCCAGGAGGTAGATATTACAGGCATTGTTATTTCCATTTTACAGAGGAAGAAACCGAGACTCAGGTTCAAGGACTCGAGCCCAGGGTCACACCATGGGTGCGGGAGGGCAGATCCCGAAGCAGGATGGCTCACAGCCTCTCTGTCACCCCTTCGGGCTCCGTCTCATGCTTCTGGGATGCCTCCAGGCCCTTCCAGATGTAACATTCCAAAGTTGTGGGGTCCAGGCTTCCATCATTGGGGCATGGACCTGGAAGGGGTCAGGAGCTTGCCTGGCCTGGAGACAGCCGTGGAGCGATGCTGACACCTTGTGGCAAAAAAAGAAAAAAAATCGTGAACCCACAGAAATTGGGCTCATCCCTTCCTCTAGAATTGGAAGGAATTTTAGTCCGACCTCCTCATTGTACAGAGGAGGAAACTGAGGCCCAGAGTACCCCAGGCCCTTCGATTTAAAAGTGAGGAAACTGAGGCCTAGAGTACTTGTCCAAAAGCTCACAGGCACACACAGTTCAGGAGTGGATTCCCTTAGTCCAGAGCCAGTGGTCTTTGCAAAGTACCAGGCTAATAGACCTGGGGATTCAAGCCCAGTGGCCTGACCTAAGCAAGGACAGTGCTCCCTGGTTTCCCCATTAGTAGACAGACATCCATAATGGCTTGAGTGAATTCAATTTAATTCAGTAAGGAATAGAACGTGGCCCTGATGGCCTTGAGTGACCGTCAGCCCTTTTCGGCTGCTTTCTAAATAGTAGCACTGTGAAATAAATGACGTGAACTCTTTGAGGTCTTTTTGACTTTGCTCCTAGTTCCTCTCACATTTGTTGTTCAGTATTTTCATTGTGTCCAACTCTTCCTGATCCCTTTTGAAGTTTTCTCGGCAAAGATGCTGGAGTGGTTTGCCCTTTCGTTTCCTTTTCCAGCTCATTTTTCAAATGAGGAAACTGAGGCAAATAGGGTGAAGTGATATGCCCAGGGTCACACAGCTATTGTAGCCAGATTTAAACTCAGGCAGATGAGCCTTCCTTTCCCACAATAGGTGCTTAATAAAGATTTATTGAGTGAATGGGTCATTAGTCTGATCTGTAAGCAGAAAGGACCAGCACACACTGGCAGCTAAGTGGTGCAGTGGATAGAGAACTGGGTCAGGAGCAAGTAAGTCCTGATTTCAAATCCAGCCTCAGATACTTAATAGCTATGTGACCCTAGGCAAGTTACTTGCCCTCCTTCTGCCTTAGTTTTCTCTACTATAAAATGGGGATAACAATAACACCTCCCTCGAAGGGTTGTTGTGAACCTGCGCAAGTTACTTGCCCTCTGTCTGTCTCAAATTTCTCCTCTGTAAAAGGGAAATAATAATAGCATCTCCTTCTTAGGGTTGTTTTGACCCTAGGCAAATTACTTGCCCTTTCTCTGCCTCAGTTTCCTCTTCTGTAAAAGGGAAATAATAGCATCTCCTTCTCAGGATTGTCTCAAAGATCAAATGGGATCTATAAAGTGTTTTACAAACCTAAGGTATTATATAAATGCCAATTATTGTTATTATTGTTGGTATATATTAGAAAGAGCCTTGAAAAAGAAAGAAAGAAAGAGAGAGAGAGAGAGAGAGAGAGAGAGAGAGAGAGAGAGAGAGGGAGGGAGGGAGGGAAAGAGGGAAGGAGGGAAGGAGGGAGGGAAGGAAGGAAGGAAGGAAGGAAGGAAGGAAGGAAAGAAGGAAGGAAGGAAGGAAGGAAGGAAGGAAGGAAGGAAGGAAGGAAGGAAGGAAGGAAGGGAGGGAGGGAGGGAGGGCCTTGGAGAGAAGCAACACGATGGAGAATCTGACTCTTAAGTCAGGAATTTCTAGGTTCAAGGCCTGATTCTGACCCATCTTGGCTGTATGTCCCTGATCAAGTCACTTCCTATCATGCCTCCAGACCCATCTCTAAGACTTTTTGTTTAAACCTTTATTTTTTGTCCTTATAAGAACTCTAGGACAGAATGGCAAGGGCTAGATAATTGAGGTCAAATAGTTTGTCCAGTGACACCCAGCTAGGAAGTTTCTGAGGTCACATTTGAACCCGAGTCCTCCCAATTCCAGGCCTGACTCTCAATCCACTGTGCCATCTAGCTGTCCCAGTTGACTGACTCCAAGCTTTGGTGTGAACAAAAATAACAGATACAAATCTCTAAGCTTTTAGGATTCATAAAGAGCTCTCCCCTCTGCCCATTTTAACAGGTGGCCAGACTGAGGCTCAGAAAGGTCCCAGGCCAAACAGCTAGGAAGTAGAAGCTCAGGACCCACATAAGTCCTTACCAAATGTTATTTCATTCATTCAACCCCAAGATTTCTTCTGAGTCCTAGCCCAGCCTTGTTCCCACTATAATTGGGTATTTCTGCCACCCACACAGGGCACAAACTCTGCATGCCTTCGCCCAGACAATTTCTCAGAGCTGCCCAGCTGTGGTGACTCTTTCCCTAGTGAGCGGCGAGCTCTCTGGCCTTTCTGCAGTTGAGCTGGTGCTTAGGCAAAGGCCACATACTGTCTCTGATGAGGCTCCATCTCTCCACTCCTGCCAGGAGGCTCTGCCCACATACCAAAGCCAGGCCTTCAAGGAGGAGGCTGAAATGTTACTTATTCTACTAGATTCTTATCTCCGACTCACACTGTTGGAACTGGTGTCAGAAGTCCCAGGTCCAAGTCTTGACTTTGTAGCTGGCGAGTCCCCTATAAGATGAAGGGTTGGATTCCATGTTTTCTGAGCCAGGTAGTTTAATGGATAGAGTCAGAAGTACTCATCTCCTCCAGTTCAAATCTGGCCCCGGATATTTCCTAGCTGTGTGACCCTGGGCCAGTGACTTAACCCTGTTGCCCTCAGTTGTCCAATCTATAAAATGAGCTGGAAAAGAGAATGACATGCCACTCCAATATCCTGGCCAAGAAAACCCCAAATGAGGTCACAAGAGTCAGAGGCTCTTACATAAACAACAACCACAAGACTTTTTTGAAGGACAGATTCTAGGAACCCAGATTCATTGAATGTTAGTTAATCTCTATCCAAATCACTTCAGTTTAGAGTCATGGTACACACACACACACACACACACACACACACACACACACACACACACAAGAAGATTTCAGATAACATTTAAAGGAATCTGGAACAAGGAAAAGAGACCTGAAAATTCAGCTCAGATGCTTCACATTCCAGGATTGAACCACTGGTGGTTCAACAAAGGGACCTTCTGCCTTCTACTGATAGCTTAATCCTTTCTCCGTGGGGAATTCTGGGTGCTGGCCTGGCTGCCAGACACTTCAGGTGGACCGGTAATGCAGAGATTTCCCCGGAGGGGTCAATGACCAAATCACTTCTGGGGCCAGAAAGGCAATGATGCCAACTAAGATTATGAGTTAAATTTGGTTATCATCCTTAATCCCTTTAAGAAAAGGACTGCTTTGTTCCTTTGTCCTGACCTACCAACCACCTTTCCAAAGGGCCTTTTTCCTCTTGGGAAAGGACTTTAAAGAAGAGTATTATTTTCTTCTTGGCAGCTAGGTGGTACAGTGGTTAGCATAGGAAAATCTGAGTTCAAATCTAGCCTCAGGATACTTACTGGCTGTGTGACCCTGGATGAGTCACTTAATCCTTATTTGCCTCAGTTCTTCTGGAAATGGGGACATTTTGGAGAAGGAAATGTCCAACACTCTCCAGTATCTTTGCCAAGAAAATCCCAGAGTCAGACACGGCCACACAGCAAACATTATTTCTCAATATTTTCAAATATGCTTCCATACTTTCTGCATAAGCTTGGGCAAGTCATTTTTCATCTCTGGGCCTCAGTTTCTAAATCTATGAAATAAGGAGTTAGACTGGATCACCTTCATGTAACTGTAAATTCTATGAACCCAGGTTCTAGTTCCCCTTTTTCTTTTCTTCATCACTCTTCAGCAGGCCTCAGTTTCTCCTCCCTAAGATGAGGAGATCAGGCTAGATGATCTCCGAGAGCTCTTCCAGATCTAAATCTATGATCTGTATGGAATAGAAGAGCATTTCTTGTTCAATCATGTCTTGTTGTGTCCCCATTTGGGGTTTTCTTGGCAGAACTACCAGAGTGGTTTGCCTTGTCCTTTTCCAGCTCATTTTTCAGATGAGGAAACTGAGGGACTTGCTCAGGGTCATACAGCTAGTATGTGACTGAGACCAAATTGGAACCCAGGTCTTCCTGACTTCAAGCCCGGTGCTCTAATCACTGTGCCCTCTAGCTGCCCTAGCATTTCTTATGCCCTTATTCTGTGTCAGGCACCAGATTAAGTGCTTCGAACATGAATAGAAAATTGAGTGTCCGCCTGTTCTGAAGGAGTTCTGATTCTCATTGGGAAAGGGGACACAATGCATCAAGGACAGCTGAAAGGCTTCAGGGGTGCTTAGAGCCAGGCCCAGGTCAGGCAGATGATGGTGGCTGTGAGCGGCTGGGGGGGCCCCTGGACCTCACTCAGAGCCTTTGTCCTGTCTCCCTTCCAGGCCTGGATTCTGGATTCTGCACCATCCCCCGCCTCTTGCCCTCTGAAAAGCCACTGGACAAGGACAGCTCCTTCCCTTCCGAGTCTGAGCTGCCTCGATCGGACTCGGAACCAGAGCTGCATCGCTCAGATTCTGAGCCCAAACTCCATCGCTCCGATTCCATGCTCTCCTTCCGCCTGGACCTGGGTCCCTCCCTCCTCAGTGAGCTTCTCAGTGCCATGAGCTTGTCAGAGGGGCCTGGGAAAGAGCCAGCCCCAGCCCCGACGACAGACCCCCAGCCCCCGGCCGCTGAAGCCCAACCTCAGGGACACTGCCCCAACGGGGTCTCAGTGTCAAAGAGCCCCACTGGGGAGAAGCCGGGGATTCTTCAGCCTGAGAAGTCGAGGCCACCTGTCAGTCTGAACCCAGCCAGGGGACACTGGGTGGGCAGCTGGGGCCCCAGACCCCACTATAGCGAGGTGACCGCCCGGCAAGAGCTGGCTGGAGTGTTGCCTCAAAGCCGGGCCTCGTGGGAGAGCCAGGATGAGGGACTGGGGGCCTCCCCATGCTGGGCAAGGGGCAGCTCCGAGAGGGAGCCACAGAGAGTCCCGGTGCCCAGCACAGTTCAGGCAAGCTCATTCCAATTTGCCGATGAGGATGATGAGGTGAATATGTGAGTGTAGCCTCGCTAGGACCAGGGGACCAGAGCCCCAGCTCGGCACCAGGACCTCTAATCAAGGCCCTCCTCACCCCCCACTTTGGAGGGCACAGGATTTAGGGTGGAGGAGAGCAATCCCCACCACCCAATAGGACAAGCAGCAAAGCCAGGAGCTAGAAGGCCATGGGGGCCAGGGGAAGAGGGAAAAGGAAAAGGAATTGGCATCGCTCCCCATTCCCCCCACCCTGGGTGCTATCCCACCACCTCCCCTCCCCAGGCCAAAGCAGAGTCAGTGGGTTGTGGGGAGGGCAGCCTCTGGTGCTTCCAGAGACTCAGCAGGAATCTCCCTCCCTACCCACTCTGTCTCCCCATCCCCTCCACACAGAGCCTTCAAAGGGCAATGGGGAGAAGGCAGGCTTGCCCCTTTCCTGTCCACAGTCAGTAGTAGGAGTAGGTAGGAGGGGGCTGGATGCCAGAGAGCCGAGACGGGATCCGGCCTGGGCACAGTCAGCCCCGAAGGCCTGACAGCCGGCTCTGACCCCTGCAGCCGTGGGCACCAGATGCCCAGCTTCCTCCCATGCCACTCCTACAGCCTAGCCGGGGCTGACAGTGCAGCCTTTGTGGCTAGGGGAGGGGAGGGGAAGGCAGCACAGGAGCCCATTGTCTCCACTACTACGACTTGTGGCCCAACCCCCAGGGGGTCCATTCCAGGCTGTGGGGAGGGGGAATCCCTCACTATGGGGGGTGCCTCCTGCCTCCCATTACGGATCCATCTCCCCTAGCCCCTGCCCCGAGGGGGAGGGGGCTTCTCCTCGGACTCCATCTCTCCACCCACTGCCATCCCTTCCAGACTGTTCTAGAACCCTAGACCTCAGGCAGGAGGAACGCCTGGCCTTGGCCTGCTGGCCATCCTGGGCTCTCTGGATCCAGTCTGATTCAAAGAGGAGGGGTTTGGGGTTCAGGGTTTTTGGTGGGGTTTTTTGGATACAAATTTGTCCCTCTGGATGAGGTGGAAAAATTGTGTCTGATCTTGTCTGTCTTGCTCACCGTCGGCTACCCTGGAACCCAGACAGAGCCCAGCTCCTTCCCAGAGAATGGGGGGATGCATGCCATGGGAATAAGGGGCAAGGGCTTCCAGGGGCTGCCCCCAGCAGGGAAGAGGCCTCCCCAGCTCCCCAGCTGGGAGTGCTGGGGGAAGGGGAAGCGAGAGGTAATGAATAACAAGGCTGGAATGTCCCTGCCGATAAAGGTGCAGGTGTGTGCCTGTGTGCTCGAGATGGGGGAGCCAGGCCTTATCTCCCTTTCCGGGAACATGGGGCTTAGACCCTCCCCTGCCTGCCCCCAGGTGCCTGGCACTGGGTGCTGCCAGAAACAACAGCATCTCATATTTCTGGAGAACTTCAGGGCTTACAAAGCACAATAGCCCTGTGAGGCAGAAGGGAGGAAGAGTCCTTTTTACAAAGGAGGAAACTGAGACCCACAGAAGCCATGAAGTGACTTCCCCAAGATGGCATGCCTCCCCCTGCCTCAAATGGGTTCCCTTCAGGTTCTCCCACTCCTCCTGGCTTTTTTTTTTTTGTTTTGTTTAAACACTTACCTTCCATCTTGGAGTCAATACTGTGTATTGGCTCCAAGGCAGAAGAGTGGTAAGGGTAGGCAATGGGGGTCAAGTGACTTGCCCAGGGTCACACAGCTGGGAAGTGTCTGAGGCCGGATTTGAACCTAGGACCTCCCATCTCTAGGCCTGGCTCTCAATCCACTGAGCTACCCAGCTGCCCCCTCCTCCTGGCTTTTAGTCAGAGGTGGGCCCTCTCCTGGGTTTTACTGTAAAGATCTGTGGGCCCAGACATAAGGGATCTAGTCATGGCTCAGACCTGGGGCTTCACTCCTGGCCAGTTATGCTTGTGAGGAGGCTGTTCTAAGGGCCCTGCTAGACCTGCCCAACAGACAGTCCATCTACTAAGATCCCTTCCAGTTCAGTCATCCTAGGGAGAAATTCTAGGGTCCTCCCAGCCCTGGCACCCCCCTGTGTTCTAAGTCCCCTCCCACTCTGACACCCCTGTTCTAAGGCCCCTCCCAGCCCTGCCTTTGGATGCCCTTCTCTGTGCCCATTCCTGGCTGTCCTGGTTAGGGGCAGCAGCCCAGTCGCCCTCCAGCTGTGGTGGCAGGTGTGCCAGAAGCCCAGGACATCCCAGAGATGGTGAAGAGGCAGGAGAGAGGCCTTTATTGAGGTTTCAATGGGGTGAAGGAAAGGGAAGCAGCTGCTCAGGCTGTGCCCCACCTCCTAGGCCCCCCTCAATCCATCTTGAAGGAGGTGAGGCTAAACCCGCCTTCCACACAGCAGTACGGTAAGTGGCTGCACTTCCTCCGGTTGGGGAATTTCACCTGGTGACCATCGGGAAGCTTCACCTGAAACTCATCTTCCCCAAAGGTCACGGCCAGCTGTGGAAGAAGAAGGGTCAGAAAGTCAGAGGGCTTCTCCAGGAATTCCAAACTAGGAAAAGACCAGAATTGGATCATGGGTCCGGAACCATCTGAGTCTAATCCCTTCATGTTACAGATGAGGAAACTGAGGCCAAGTGAAGTGATTTGCCCAGATAGTAAAATCCAACACCAGAGCCAGTATTCTCTCCATCTGCTGGGGTGCAGGGAGGGGTAGGGGGCTGGGAGATGAGACTCTATTTTTCCTGAGACAGCTATTCTTTTTGAGTTCAAATCCAGTCTCAGACACTTCCTAGCTGAGTGACCCTGAACAAGTCACTTCACCCTGTTTGCCTCAGTTTCCTCATCTGTAAAACAATCTGGAGAAGGAAATGGCAAACCATTCCAGGGTCTTTACCAAGAAAAACCCTAACAGGGTCACAGAATTGGACAAAATTGAAATGACTCAACAACCCCAAGAGAGACAGCATGGATGTAAAGGGACAAGCATTGGCTTTACCCAGGCATGAACCTTAGCTCTGCCCTAACTGGCTGTGGGACTTTAGGGAAGTCTCTTTCCCTCTCTGGGTCCCAGTTCTCTCCCCTGTAAAATAAGGGGATGAGGCAATGCTGTCCAAATTGCCTTCCAGCTCTAAGTACGAGGGGTCCCTTTAGATGGGCAAAGTATTCTCCTCATAATCCCCTCTTTGCCTCAGTTTCCTCATCTATAAAATCAGCTGGAGAAGGAAATGGCAAACCACTCCAGTATCTTTGCCAAGAAAACCCCAAAATGAAGAGTTTGAAAACGGCTAGGTGGCTCAGTGGATAGAGCGCTGAGCCTGGAGTCAGGAAGAGCAGTTCAAATCCAGCTTCAGACACTTAAAAGTTGTGTGAAGCTGGACGAGTCATTTAACCTGTTTGCCTTAGTCCACTGGAGAAGAAAATGGCAAACCACTCTAGTTTTGTCTGGTCCCCAAGGCAACAAAGAGTCACACAACCCAACAATACCAATTACCATGTTGGAGAGTTATCATGAATGTTACCATCCCCATTTTACAGAGGAGTAAACTGATTCCAGAGTGAAATCCCACAACCAGTGTCAGGGGTGTGATTGGAACCCAAGTCTCCTGTTCCTAGATCCAAGACTCTTACCATTAGACCACACTACCCTTCCTCCTAGGATTTTTTTCCCCTTTGATTTCTGCTAACTCCCCAACCACCATTCCTCATTCTCACCTTTATCTCATTCCCTGGACTAAAACAAATGTGATCATCTCGATGTTCCTGCTCCCAGCTCCCTCCATTCTGGGAGTTGCAGACGATGACATTCTCCCCAAATCGGGGGTTGAAATGCAGGTCCAAATTTTCAGGACTCTGGCCCAGATTAATAGTGAACCTGCCAAAGGAGAAGGACAGAGAAAAAGTAATCAGTCTGGGCCACAGATGGAAGGAGTCTGTACTCAAGGGATTGCACAAAGTTGAAGCAGAATGGTCCATTTTACATATTAGGAAACTGAGGCCCACGGAGGGGAAGCAACTTGACCAAGATGAAAGGTTTATAAACTTAAAGCAGAAAGAGACCACCAAGGACATCTAATCCAACTGCTTCATTTTACAGCAGAGAAGGAAACTAAGGCACAGACAGACTGAGCAGTTTTCCTAAAGCCACTCAAAGGTACTAAGGGTCAGAGGTAGGATTTGAACTCAAGTCCTCCAACTTCAAACCCAGGTGGCCCTTTTACCACCTCCATGGGAAGGCTTGTGTTTCAAAAGGCTTGACACTTTCTCTGAATCTGGAGAACTGAAGGGTCTTTGGTGAAACGGGAATCCTGGAGAGATTCACCTTTTACTAAAATCTAAAGATTTTCCAAACTACATTAGCTCCTCTTGGAGCAGATGGGGCAAAGTCAAGAGTTAGCACCAATTTGGATGGGCCAGTTATTCCACCAAACTGCAAAGAACCAAAGCCTCCCTATGTCACTCATACCAAAAGAAAGTAAGGGATAGTGGGGGGAAATGGTAGACCCCGAACAAGGAAACTCAAGACACTTGCTAGCTGTGTGACCTTGAGGCCACTTCCTTCACCTCTCTCAGCCTCAGTTTCCACATCTGCACTTGTCTTTCCTATCAGCCAAAGTTGGCAGGTGGGGGGGCATTTCACAAACCTTAACGAGGTCTGTGACTTCACTGAGAAAGGAAAGACACTCCCTCTACCAATGCTGACTGGCACCTCTCTAGCAACTTAGAAGCTTAAAAAAAATCCTTATCATCTGCCTTAGAATCAATATTGTATATCAACTCCAAGGCAGAAGAGTGGTAAGGGCCAGGCAGTAGGGGTTAAGTGACTTGCCCAGGATCACACAGCTCTAGCACTTTATTTTATTTTATTTTTTTACTATCACTTAAAAAAAGATTTTCCAAGTTCTCTCCCGGATCCTTCCCACCCATTGAGCAGACAAACAATATGATAAAATGCCAAAATTCTGAGATTCCAGAATTGTAAGATTCCAGTGATCACAGAGCTTGAGCTGGAAGGAACCTCAGTGGAATTACTCCAACATAGCAGACAGGCAAAGAGGGAGAACCCGCCACCTCCGGCATCATCCCATTTTAGAGCAGCTCAGTCTTGCAAATCTGTTACTTTGATTGCTCTACCCATTGTGCCTGGTTCTTACACTTTGGGGCCAAATGAAACAAATCTAATCCCTCCTTCCCATGACAGCCTCTCAGATACTTGAAGAGGCAACTAAATAGTACCGAGTCTAGAGTCAGGAAGACTTGGGTTCAATTTGACCTCAAATACATACAAAATATATGACCATAGACAAGTCACTTACCCTTTAGCTGCCTCTGTTTCCTCAACTGTAAAATGGAAATAATATAATATTTACCTCATGGAGTTGCTGTGAGAATCAAATGATAGGGGTAGCTAGGTGGCACAGCAGATAAAGCATCCCAGCTGTGTGACCCTGGACAAACCACCTACTTCCTGTTTGCCCAGCCCTTTGCCCTTTTGTCTTAGAGTTGTTACTTAGACAGAAAGTAAGGGATTTTTTTTTAAGTCTATTGCTCTCCCCCTACCACCAGTCTTGGATCCATGAAAAGATTTTAGGGGAGTCTGTGAATTTGGATAGGATCAAATGAGAGAATATTTATATGCTGCTTGGCACAGTACCTGGCACATAGTAGATGCTATATAAATGTTAGTTATTATTTTCGGTCAGGAAGATGTGAGTTCAAATCTAATCTCAGATGCTCATTGGCTGCATGACACTTAACCTCTGTGTCAGTTTCCTCGTGTGGAGAAATTGGGGATAACAACAGCCTTCACCTCTCAGGGCTTCTGTGAGGATCCCTTGAGACTATTTGTAAAGAACTTTGCAGACCTGAAAGCACCCTAGAAAGGGCAGCTATTATTAATGAAGGCAGCCATCACATCCTTTCCTTCCTCCTCTCCCAACTAAACATTCTCAGTTCCTGCAACACATCATCCCATGGTGTGGATTCTCCCAGTCCTGGTCACTTCCTCAGGACATGCTCTCATTTATCAATGTCCTTCTTAAACTATGGTGCCCAGAAGCTGCATGGTCTTCTTCAGGAGGTCTAAAGTGACAGAGGGTGGTGGGACCATTGCCCAAGATTCCATTAGCTTTTGTTGTTATTGTCATGCAGTCATGTCTGGCTTTTTGTGCCCTCATTTGGGATTTTCTTCACAAAGATACTAGAGTGGTTGGCCATTTCCTTCCCCAGCTCATTTTATGGATGAGGAAACTGAAGCAAGCAAAGTGAAGTGACTTGCCCAGGGTCACACCACTAGTGTCTGAGGCCAAATTTGAATTCAGATCTTCCAGACTCCAAGCCTGGTGCTCTAGCCAGTTCATCACCCAGTTGCTTCATTAGCTTTGACACTACTGACTCTTAGAGAGCATTCAGTACACTCAAACCCCCAGGTCTTTCTCAGACAAACTATTGTCAAACCATGCCACCCCCATCTTATGCTGCTTTTTTTTTAACCCTTACCTTCTGTCTTAGAATTGACATAAGTATCAGTTCCACAGCAGAAACACAGGGTCTTCTGACCCCGTACCTGACTCTCTCTCTCCTCTGAGCCATCTAGATGCTCTCATCTCATACTTCTGAAGATGATTTCTTTTTTTTTTTTTTACCCAAGTGCAAGACTTTGCATTTCTCTCTACTGGAATTCATCTTAGGATCTTCAGCCCAACATTCAAGTCCATAAGGATCCTTTTGGATCTTGACTGTCATCCAATATGTCAGCTACCTCATTCAGCTTTGTGGCAACTGACCACAAACTGGCTGGTCTATAGCTCTATCCAAGACACTGATAAAAACAGTGAAACAGCACAGAGCCCTCAGGTCCTCCACTGGACACCTCCTGCCATGTGCCATTGATCCTTAATAACTACTCACTGAGTCTTGCCATCCAACCAGATCTGAATCCCTCTGACTACTGTCTAATGCATTTCTCTCCATCCTTTCCACAAGAAGAATATGAGAGATTTTTTCACAGATTTGATTAACATTTGATTAAGTCAAGGGTATGCTGGGTAACATAGTGGATAGAGTGCCAGGCCCAGTATTGGGAAATTCTGGACTCATATTTGGCCTCAGATACTTCCTACTGTGTGACCCTAAGCAAGTCACTTAGCCCCCATTATCTAGCCCTTGCCTCTTTTATGTCTTAGAACTGATACTAGAACAAAAGGTGAGGATTTTTAAATATATATATATGTCAGCAAAGGAAAGTAATGAATGCTGGAGGGGATGTGGCAAAATTGGGACATTAATGCATTGCTGGTGGAGTTGTGAACTGATCCAACCATTCTGGATGGCAATTTGGAACTATGCCCAAAAGGCACTAAAAGACTGCCTGCCCTTTGATCCAGCCATACCATTGTTGGGTTTGTACCCCAAAGAGATCATAGGGGAAAAGACTTGTACAAAAATATTTATAGCCACACTCTCTGTGGTGGCAAAAAAAGGAAAATGAGGGGATGCCCTTCAGTTGAGGAATGGCTGAACAAATTGTGGTATATGCTGGTGATGGAATACTATTATGCTCAAAGGAATAATGAACTGGAGGGATTCCATGTGAACTGGAAAGACCTCCAGGAATTGATGCAGAGTGAAAGGAGCAGAACCAGGAGAACCTTATATACAGAGACTGATACACTGTGGCACAATGGAATGTAATGGACTTCTCTACTAGCAGCAATGCAAGGATCTAGCATAATCCAGAGGAATTTAAGAGAAAGATGCTATCCACATCCAGAGAAAGAACTGTGGAAGTAGAAACACAGAAGAAAAACAACTGCCTGATCACATAGGTCAATGGGGACACCCTAGTGCAAATACTAATGATATGGAAATAGGTCTTGATCAATGACACATGTAAAACCTGGTGGAATTGTGTGTTAACTATAGGAAGGGGTGGCGGGAGGGGAGAGAAAGAACATGAATCCTGTAACCATAGAAAAATGTTCTAATTAATTAAATAAAAATTAAAAAACACAAAAAATAATACATATGTCAATACTACTCACAGCATTCCACCTGTTTAGCAATACTGTCTCCCTGCCCCCCCAAAAAAAACAGCAATGAGGTTAGTCTGGCATGACCTATCTCCTAAAAGGCAGCTAATGGCTAGAACACTGGGCCTGGGGTCAGGAAGACGTGAATTCAAACCCTCCCTCAGACACTTACTACCTGCATAATCCTTGGAAAGTGACTTCACCCTGTTGGCCTTAATCCACTGGAGAAGGAAATGGCAAACACTCCAGGATCCTTGCCAAGAAAACCCCAGCTAAGGTCATGAAATGTCAGACTCAAGAGAACAACAGAATTCTTAATAAACCCTAACCTAACCCTGCTGGCTTTTTATGTCACCATTTCCCTTTCTGAATGTTTGCCACCTTTGATGATCTCTTTCACGATTTTCTCAGGTATCCAAGTTAGACTCAGCCACTCTAGAGTCTGCAAACTCTGCTCTCTTCCCTTTTCTAAAAGTCAGGCCAGCTTTGGCCCTTCTCCAATTTTAGGACCCTCCCCAGTTTCCCACAGGCTTTCTGACATCTCCAATCCTACCTCCTGTTCTTTCAGGACCCAGAGAGGAAATTCCTCTGAGCCAGGGGACTAGAATTCATCCAGGGTAGCTGGGTGCTTCCTGACTTATCTTGGGCAGAGACGTCCTGTTAGTTATTACTCTCGTGTCATTTTCACTTCCTTTGCAGAGAAAACAGAAAACGATACTCTGTTCTAAGATTTTATCATCCTCTGATTCGCAGTGGTCTAAGGCTAACAATCTATTATCGTCTCATAGAACGCTAGAAGTCTAACATTCTGAGGTTCCACTCCCATCCAGATGAGGACCTTCCTCGGGTCCTCTGAGAATTCCCAGGAGACCCTCAGCTCTGTAGGAGAGCCAGCTCTGCAGCCCACCCCCCACGATTTACCCAGATTTACCCATGTGCATTGTCATTAATTTTCCCCTTGAGCTTCAGCGTCATCCCGGACTTCAGGTCCATGTGGTGAATCTCCATTTTATCCTGCCCAAAAGTAGAGAAGTTTGCACTGATCCGGCATACTTACATTCCCTACACGCACATATAAGCACTGATCATTCCCCTGAGTCTCCCCCCACCCCATCTCAGGGGGCAAGGAAAAGCACCCAAGGGCTAATTAGTACGAGGCTTGTTCTCAATCGCCTCCTCCTCTCCTCTCCATTTTCAACCCCAAAACCTTGCTGGCTGCCAGTGAGGGGTGGGGTTCTTGGGGAGACAGATCTCTTCATACAGACATTTTCTAACTGGGTGGTCGGGGGCAGCCATTGACCATCTGAACATTGGTTTTCCTCATCTATAAAATGGATATAATAACATTCATAGAAATGGCAGCTGCCATAATGATGATAATAATAATTTAGCGTTCATCTAGAGCAGAGATAGGCTAACTATGGCCCACAGGCCAGATGCGGCCCCCTGAAATGTTCTATCAGGCTGTTGGACATTATTCCTAATCTGACGGATACAATGAGTAGGATACAATACAATGAAACTTCGAAAGAGTTGCCTTAGAAACAGACTGACAGATGAGCATTTCCTTTCCTTTGGCCCCCTCTTTAAAATGTTTGTCCATCATTGCTCTAAGTCTAAGGGGTTGGGCATGTTTCCTCCTGCTGGGGGCCTTGATATTTATTACTCAATGAAAGAGCAATCTCAAGAGAGAGAACAAAGAACTAAGGGGGGCATGTCAGGCACTGAGACACATAAGAGGGGTAAGATTGGACGGAGGGACAGGGTTTCCCCCACAAAAGTGACTGACTCTTCACCCTAACTACTGTCTGAAGGTACACAGACATCTTAGCCTTGACCTTGACGGACCATTCCCTTCTCAACAGCCTGGTACAGGGCAGTCCAGAGAGCAATCGATTTGAAGTCAGAAGACGTGGGTTTGAAGCCCACCTCTTCCATCCTCAGGCAAGTCATGTGAGTCTCCTGCCTCAGTTTTCTTATTTGTAAAATGGGGTTGGAGAGTTGGACTAGAAGACCTCAAAGGAATTTTCTGGATCTACATCTGTTTATATCTCTGTGTCTCTGTGTGTGTGTGTTTCTCTGTGTCTCTCTCTGTCTCTGTCTCTGTCTGTCTCTACACAGAATTTGATATTTGGAAGGGACCAGAGAGTCCACAGATTTGTGCCAAAAGGGGAAGTTAATTTCCCTCTCTGGGCCTCAGTTTTCTCATCTGTAAAATGGGGAGATGGGATTATATTCAGTGACTTCTAAGATCCCATCAAATTGATGATCCCCTAGGATGAGCAAGCCTACCTTCTCCTCCATTCTCCTTACAACCTCCCTAGAGATAGGCTAGGACATACAAGGGAGCCACAACCCACAAAAGCTCCGGGACTTGTCTAGTACACAAGATGCCATCAGGGAAGGATGAGGACTGGCACCCATGAGTCCTCATGCCTAATCTGAGGTCCTTTCCATTCTAGCCTGAGGGCAGGGCACGAGGAGGTTAGGGAGACCCAAAGAAAGATAAATGAAGCCAGAGGAAAAGTGGTAAAGAGTCCTCCATAGCCAGCCCTCCCCACCCAGCTTTGAGGTTACCTTCGACATCTTTCTTACAGATGAGGTGACTGGCAGATGCTGTTTGCAGTAACTTGGGGAGATTTGCTCTGAGTCCCAGAAGTAGCGATGAGCTTATGGCTCCCAGCTGTCCAGAAAAAAAAAGTTACACATTAACTCTGGAAGGTTACAAACCTGAGGACTTTGCCCAAGGAGACTCAGCTCCCCTGGGGTATCTCTTCTTCCCATCTTCCTCCCCTGAAGAACAAACACATTATCTGTGCCTCTTCCTTCCTCCATGACCCTGTGCCTGGCACCTCCTGCCCCCCATCTGCCTATCAGCCCTGGAACGAAAACATTAGGCATCTGGTGTCAATTCAAGTCCAGCAGGGGACTATGGAAAGTGTCTAAGGTATGAACAATCCTGTGTGTCATTGAGAAAGACTGGAGGCAGGGACACAAGGAATTGGAAAGACTGAGGAACTGGGAGATCAGAGTGTTGGAATGAGGCAAGGCATGAGGTAAAAGACTGCCAGTGTGTCAGGAATTTGGAGAAGACTGAGTGACTTGAAGGTTTAAAGCTCCAAGGATGGGGATGGAAAGGAGAGGGGCTGGACCTGTGATTTCATTGGTACAGGGAATACCCAGGAGTGAAAACTCCCTCCATCAGTGCAGGCTGCCACCTTCTCTGCAAAATACAGTCCAGTTGCTGAGGGCACTGAGAATTTAAACAACTTGCCAGCAATTGTTCTTCCTGGTTTCAAAGCCAATTCTCTGCACACCAGACCACATTGGGGGAGGGGATTCCTGAAAGAAGGTGCCAGAAGAAGGGAGGGTCTAAGAGTGATCCTATAAAGTGTGGAAGATGCTGACTTCTCACCCTGTGTTAGGAATGTGAGAGAGGTTACAGCCCACCTTAAAACAGGAATAATTAATGCCAATCAGATAACAAACATGGATGTATTCGTTTTTAAACCCTTGCCTTCTGGCTTCATATCCATTCTAAGAGCAGCAAGGGCTAGGCCCTCAGGTTAAGTGACTTGCCCAGGCTCACACAGCTAGGAAGTGTCTGAAGCCAGATTTGTACCCAGGACCTCCCATCTCCAGGCCTGGTTCTCTATCTGAGGGCACTAGAATCTTCAAGAGAAATCTAGGCTGCATTGTGTACCAGAACATGAAAGAAATGTTAGAGGAAGAGATCTAAGATCACAGAATCATACTTCTAGATTTGGAACCTGGAAATCACCTAATCTGAGCCCTTCAATGTGCAAAAGGAAAAACTGGGGTTCAAAAATTGACCAGGGTTCCACAATAAATAGAAGAGACAGGATTTGAACCCTCATTCTCTGTCTTCTAAAGCCCAACATCCTTTCCACTGTGCTATCTGGACAACTATGTTAACTGCAGCAGAAAATTAGGGGAGGGGGCACAGAAGAAAGGAAGGGCAGAGGAGACTAGGGAAAGAGGAGGGCTAGAAAGAATGGAGTGGGGAGAGGGGAAAGAGAGGAAAGTGGGGAGAGATGCCTAGGGAGAAGGTGTTCCTGAATCATAGACCTGGAAAGGCTGGAGAAAAGGATTTGCCAGCCTTCATGCAGGGCAATGTCAAGTATTGTGAGAGGTTCAAAGGCCCCAAGGTTATTTATAATTATTATTATTATTATTTACCTTTTCAAAGATAGAGAATATTCTTTATTCTTCTCCCCCCCTGAAAACACCAGGAACACAAAAACAGATTCACAGTCCTAATCCCCACTCCCCTATCCCAATATTCCTAAATAATCACCATTCTCTTCTCTCTCTGGTAAGGCCCACTTTCTTCAGGGTCCTGAAGTCCTCCTGATTCGTGGCATCACTGATTTGGAGTTCCTTCACAAGGAGACACTCCTCCTTCCTGACTGAATTCCCACATGTGCCTTTTTAGGCCCAAGAGATTCATACATACAGGCACTGAGCCTTTTTGTATTGTCCTCTGGCTTGGACTTCCCCGGCTGGAGAAAGCCTTGGGGTTTATAACATAATTTACTAATAAGGCTATGCAATCTCTTCATGAAGGAAGGGATGGGTCAGGCGTGTGTGACTGCAGAGAAAAGACCACCAAGGTTTGAACAGCGATGGTGGCAAAGCCTTAAGCTGTAGGGAGTTTCTTCAGGAGCAGCAGAGAGGGAAGGAGAGGATTATTCCTTTTACCGGAAACAGATCCTGGGTAATAATCATTGACAAATATTTATCTAGTGCTTACTCTGTCTAGGGCCCTAGAAAGACCAAAAGGGAAGGAAGAGACAAGAAGGTCACCTTCAGAGACATGGCAGCCACTGTAGGCTGCCTACCTTTCCTGCTGGTACTGGAACTCGAGGGAAGATGGTGGTTAATGTCACGCTTCACACACACGCGCACACACACACACACACACACACACACACACACACAAGCATCCGACACTGGCCTAACCCAGAAGCTTTCAGATCAAGTTAATTGGCTTTTAAAGCCCTTCATAACCTGGCCCCCTCTCCTGCCTTTCTACCTTCTCATTCCTCATTCCCCACCACGAACTCTGGGATTCAGTGACCCCAGCTTCCTAGTTTTTCCAACAAGATGCTCCCATCTCCAGACATTCCAAGACACTCTCCAAGCCTCCTCATCTCTGTCTCCTGGCTTCTCTGGCTTCTTTCAAGTCCCCACTAAAATGGCATCTACTACAAGCATCATTTCCCAGTTCCAGTTAATTGTGTCTTCCCTCTGTTTATTATCTCCTATTCATCCTGTCCTTACATTGTTTGTAAGGGTTGCTTTCATATACAGCAGTGGTTCCCAAACTTTTTTGGCCTCCCGCCCCCTTTCCAGAAAACAATATTACTTAGTGCCCCCTGGAAATTATGAAACTATTTATTGAACTCAGAATAGAATGTAATACAAAAAAAGGGATCGCTGCAGCACCCACCAGGGGAATCACTGATATAGACTGTTAAGAGTAAGGACTGTTTATGCCTTTTTTGTATTCCCAGAGCTCCATTGGTGCCTGCCATAAGCAGGTGAGCTATCTATGCTCGTTGACCTGACTTGACTGTTTTGACTGTTCAGTCCTTTCAGCCTGGTCCAACTCTTCCTGATCCCTTCAATTGACTAGTGTGATGTGCTGGAAAGAACCCTGGACTGGAAGCCAGAGGACCTCCTTTGGAATCTCACCCCTGCTATATATGACTTGGGGAAAAGTCATCTTCTCTAGACAGGCTTTGACATCAGAGGGCCAGACGATCATCCCTAAGGAAAGCCAGGGCCAATTCTCACGCAAGTGGTCTTTTAGGATTACAAAGAACTCTCCTAACTACTACTCAGTGAGGTAAGTAGTCTTACGTGTTACCACTGGAGCAACTAAGTGGCTTTGTGGATAAAGAACCAGATCTTCAGATGGGAGATCCTAGTTTCAAATCTAGCCTCAGACAATTCCTAGTTGGGTGACCCTGAGCAAGTCACTTAACCCCCATTTGCTAGCCCTTAGTGTCCCTCTGAGATTCTAAAATGGAAGTTAAGGGGCTGATTTTTTTAAGTGTTACATACTAACCCTATGTGAAAGAGGAGTACTAGGAGGATCAGAAGAGAGATCAGGTGGTTTGCAGAGAATCTTCTGATTCCAAGGCCAGCTTCCTCGCCACTATTGTCTCTAACCAATGCTCTCTACACAAAGCTAAATATATCATGAGGCCACTGGGCTCATTAGCCCTAGGTGTGCTCTTTTTTCCTTTTTAATAAATTCATAGACTCCTAGATGTAGAGAAGACCCCAGAAGCCCTTTAGTCCAATTCCCTCATTTTACAAGTGAGGAAACTGAGGCCCAAGGTCACACAGGTAATAAATAGCAGAGTCAGGTGGTTGTTGTTCAGTTGCATCTGATTCCTCTTGACTCCATGGACCATAGCGCACCAGGCCTTTCTACTCTCTTCTTTCTCTCAAAGTCTGTCCAAGTTCATGTTTGATGTTTCCATGGCACTATCTATCCATCTCATTTTCTGCCATCCCCTTCTTCTTTTGCCTTTATTCTTTCCCAGCATCAGGGTCTTTTCCAATGAGTCACATCTTCTCATTACGTAGCCAAAGTATTTAAGCTTTGACTTCAGTATCTGACCTTCCAGTGAAGAGTCTGAATTAATTTCTTTAAGTGTTGACTGATTTCATCTCCTTGCCGTCCAAGGGACTTCCAAAAATCTTCTCCAGCTCCACAATTAGAAAGTGCTGTATTCTGTGGTGCTCAGCTTTCTTTATGGTCCAACTCTCTACATTATTACTGGAAAAACCATAGCTTTGATTATCCAGACCTTTGTCAGCAAGGTAATGCCTCTCCTTTTCAGTATGTTCTCCAGATTTGCCATAGCTTCCCTTCCGAGTAAGCATCTCTTAATTTCATGGCTGCAATTGCCACCTGCAGTGATCTTTGAGCCCAAGAATATAAAATCTGACACTACTTCCATTTCTTCTCCTTTTGTTTGCTAGGAAGTGACAGGACTTGTTGCCAAGATCTTGGTTTTTTTGATGTTTCGCTTCAAGTTAGCTTTGACTCTCTCCCCTTTCACCCTCATCAAGAGGCTTCTTAATGCTTCTTCACTTTCTGCCAAAATTCTAAATTAAATCCTCTGCTTCTTCCTCCAAATGGCAGCTAAAATCCTACCTTCTATAAGAAGCCTTTCTTAGTCCTCCTTAATCTTAGTGCCTTCCCTCTGAAGCTCCCCGAAATTTATTTCCTTTAAAGCTTGCTTATATAGAGTTGTTTGCATGGTGTTTCCCCATTAGATTGTGACCTCCTTAAGGGCAGGGACTGTTTTTTGACTTTCATTGTATTCCTGCTTAACACAGTGCCTAGCCTAGCATACACAGTGGGTATTTAATAAATGCTTGTGGACTTGATTTTGATTTCCTCTTACTCGAAATCCAGTACCCTTTCCACAATACAGTCCCATTTTATGAATTCTTTTAAACATCTTTACATCACAACTTTTTCTGGAAATAGCCACCCTCTTCTCCTGATAGAACCCTCTCTTGTAACAAAGAAAATTGCTATGATTGTACACAACACTCTGAATAGGTAGTCCCCCACCTCTCTTGGACAGACTGAGCGTCCTCTTCAGTCAGCAAGTATGGGGAACAACAAAGTACCCTGGAAACCAAATTGGGATCATTGACAGGAGAATTGGGCCCTTGTCTTGGTTCATTAACTCTGTGGCCTAGAAAAGTCATTTTTCTAGGCCTCATCTGTAAAATGAGATTGATTCTCCATAGACTATTGTGAAGATAGACCTACCATCATGTTCTAAATGTAGGGTGCCCTGAATACAGACTGCTGAGAATACAGATCTCTACAATGAGATCTCACAAGCTCCTAATAATAATAGCTAAAATTTACATAGTGCTTACTATGTGCCAGGCACTGAGCAAAGTGCCTGACGATTATCTCATTTGATCCTCACAATAAACCTGAGGGAGTGCTGTTATTATCCCCATTTTACAATTGAGGAAACTGAGATGAATAGAGGTTAAGTGTCTTGGCCAGGATAAAACAGCTAGAAAGTATCTGAGGCTGGATTTGAATACAAGTCTCCTAAGATTTACACTTGCTCTTAGCCAGAGGCCAAGAAGCAATGGTCTCCTAAGATTTATAAGTTTCATTTTATTTTAAAATTTCATTTATATTATTTATATTTGTTTGATTAAATAAAATATTTCTTTCTATTAAATTTCTTTAATTAAAATACTTCTTTATATTTTAAAATTTTTATTATTTTAGAGGTCATCTATCCCAATTCTCTTATTTTATAGAGGAGGAAGCTGAGACTGTAATTGGTATCAGAAAGAGTGGCTCTTTAAAAGGAAATCCAATCATGTATGCATATAAATATATACCCAGGTGGGCAAACACAGAGACAGAGACACACGGACACAGATAGACAGAGATGGACAGAGAAAGAAGGTGAAAGACAAACACAAAGAGATAAAGGCAGAGGAGAGAAGGGGAGAGGGGAAGGGAGGGAGGACAGAGGAAGGGAGAGGGGAAGAGAGACAGAGACAGAGACAATAGAGAGACATACCCTAAAAAAAGTATCCATTAGAAAGTATACTTGGCTTTGGGAGCAGGGATTGCACAATGTTTCAGTGACCAGATTACATGAAAGCTTCTGAAGAGAGCAGAGAGTATGGTCTTTTTTTTTAACCTTCACCTTCTGCCTTAGACTCAATACTATATATTCCAAGGCAGAAGAGCGGTAAGGGCCAGGCAATGGGCTGGGGGGGGGGGGGGGAGAGGGGGAGTGAAGTGACTTGCCCAGGGTCACACAGCTAGGAAGTGTGTGAGGCCAGATTTTGAACCCAGGACCTCCCGAGTTGCTAGGCCTGGCTCTCAATCCACTGGGCTACCCAGCTGTGCCTTGGTCTTCTTCTTAATGACTGAGGGTGCTCTGTAACCCTGATATTGCACCCTGATACTGCACACCCTAAGGGTAGATGATAGAGAAGCACAGGGCCTGGAGCCAGGCAAGGTTTTGGGGGAGATGAGACACTGACACTCAGTAATTCAAGAGGAAATAAGCACGCAGCCTGATGTCACTGACCATAAGGGCTACAGGAAGCTGTAGTTCTGGGAGGACCATGGAGGTTTGGGGGGTGAGGGGAGGGAAGGCAGATTCTTAAATGGCTTTGAAAAAAAGCTGAGCTGTAGCTGGGCCTTAAAGACTAGGGAGGATTTGGAAAGGATGAGAAAAGGGTGGGGCAGGAACTGGGAATCTACTCCCCTGGATGATAAAATGGGAACAGCTGTTCTCCCTAGAAAGGCTGTCCAAGAGATAACCAAAGGCAATCAGAAACAAACAGTCAGAAGGTTCCTTTCTTTGCTGCCTGGCACCTAGAGCCTTGCCAAGCAGAAAGGTGGGTGATGCCTGCCAAGCTCCATGACATAGGCCTTGTAGAATTTAAAACTGGAAGGGATGGAGCAACTAGGTGGCTCAGTGGATTGACAGAAGGTCCTGGGTTCAAATTTGACCTCAGACACTTCCTAGCTGTGCAATCCTGGTCAAGTCATTTCACCTCCATTGCCTAGCCCTTAACACTCTTCTGCCTTGAAACCAATACACGGTATTGATTCTAAGGTGGAACATAAGGGTTAAAAAAGAACTGAAAGGACCTTGGAGGTCATTTAGGTTAATCTCTTCATTTAGGGAGGAACCCTAGAAACTTGAACCCAAACTCTCTGGCACCTAATTTAGCGGCCTACAACATGCCTCCCTTGATGGAAATGGAAAGAAGAGAGAAAGCTGGGAAGCCAAGCACAAACTCTCAGTTATCCCTAAACACATCTGGAAGGAAATGGAGAACACAAGTGGGACCCAAGACATCTAAAATATCAAAGTTCAGCCATGTTCAATGCACAAAAATGTATCACACATTTATTGGGAATGTGCTGTATGCAGAGCACTGTGCTAGGTCCTGGGGGACCCCAATACTCTGAAAGACGTACTCCCTCCCCCATGGAGATGGAAACCCAAGCATGCCTAGAACACTCATCTAGATCTGCCCATAATTTGCCACAGAGGGTCCACCCAAAGTTCTGGGGGCCTTTCCTGATGTGAGGTGGCTATCATGGGAACCCCAAGGCCCTCCACCATTTTCTCTTCCCATCATACATTTCTCTGAGGACACTCTTCACACCGATTCTTGTAATTTCTCCCTTGTTACAGGCTACACTCAGCTCACACCCACTAAGAGCCTCTCCATACCCCTTGGGACGAGCCTCAAATTCGATCTGATGACAAGTGTTACCTTTTGCATCCAAATTCTTCTCACTACTCACAGAGCCACTCCTCTCATTCAGCCCTCGTTCCCTCTCCCTTGGGCTACTGAAATGACCTTCTAACTAGTCTTCCTGCCCCAAGTTTTCCTTCTTTCAGCTGCCAAAGTGATTGCCCAAAAGCTCAGATCTGACTAGGTCATGCCCTAGCTCAAGAAACTTGAGGGGCTGCCTGTTGTCTCTGGTATGAAATACAAATTCCTCTACCATCTAAAGGCCTTCATAATCTGCCTCTGAACTATTAATTGAAACTTATTTCATCTCCTTCCCTTTCATATACTCTACATGTCAACTATACTGACATACTGCATACCCCACCCCACCACACATAGCACACTCCACCTCCAGTTGCTGGACCTTCATCCTCCATGCCTGGAACACCTTTCTTTCTCACCTCCAACTCTCAGAATTCCTACCTCCCTTCCAAATTCAGCCTCTCATTAGGACCACTTCCTCAAAATGCCTTTGTCTGTATTGCAGGTTTATCTGTTCCTTAACACTCCTACCCTCCTCCCAGTGGAATGTAAGCTCTTTTTGGACAGGGATAATTTCATTTTTATTTTTTATCTTTAATATCTAGCCTAAGGTAGGTACTTAATAACAGCTTGGTGGATGGAATCAAAATTCTGTAGCATCCTTGGAAGGATATGGGTGTTGAAGTCTCATAGTAGATCAAAGGATCATGGATTTGGAGCTGCAAGGGGTCTTACAGACCAGTAAATCCAATCCCTTCATTTTTCAAATGGGGAAACTAAGGCACGGAGAGATTAAATGATTTGCCCACAGTCATTTGGCCAATAAGTAGCTGAGGCAAGAAATGAAGCCATGTTTTCCTGCCTCCAAGCCCAGTCTCGCTGAGGAACTCCAGGCTCCTTGAAGGCAAGAGCTGGAGTCTCTTCTTTCCCTTATACACAGTATAGTACCCAAAAGCCACTTGACAATTCATAGGTTCACCAGGATGTCAAGTTTGAAATGAAATTGACTAAGGCAGGAGGACCCTTTGGGCAGCCCAGTGAAGTCCCTGAATCCCTTCTCTGAATTGTGTTTTTAAAAGGAATAAAAGAAAATACAAAGGTTTAGAGCCCCGCCTCATCATCATCCAGAGGAGCAAGCTGAGTCCCACAGAGATTTGCCCAGAATCAAGGTAAAGACCTTACATCTTCCAAAGAATCAAAGGGCCTGGTACCTGGACAGAAGGCCTTGAGAGCATGAGTGGAAGTTCTAAATGCCCCAGTCCCCTGGAGTGAGGGGGAAATATGGGAAATAGAGGTAGGGTGCATTTACTGGTTGGAGAGGGGAAGAACTTCTCTTCAGCCAGGAGGTTTCTTGGACACCTCTTAGAAAAGGATATTTCAGAGAAAAAAGGTACAGTCAGCTGAGATGTGCCAGCGGAAGACCAAGGCCTCTCAGGGTACCTTATCTCACTCTCCTCCCTCTCTCCCCACCAACTTTACTGTGTGCTCTGCACATATTGGCCCATCTGCCCCCTGCCTCTTCCAGGTTGAGACAGGACTGAGACTGTGGGACAGAGGGAGAAAAACTAGAGGCTCCTACTGGCTACCTCCTTCCCTCCACTTGCCCTATGACTCCCTCAACTTTAGCCTTGGGGAGTCAGAGACAAAGGAGAAGGGAGGAGGAAGAAGAAAAAGAAACAGTAGTAAGAATGGAGGAGAAAGAAGGAAAAAAGAGCACCAAGCGGAAGGAGGAGTGAGGAGATAGGAGGAAAGAAATTGCCCCTTCCATCACAGAAGGCAAAATTTAATTGGCTAGGAAGAGGGAATTGAGAGTTATGAAATCACAGAACCTAAGACCTAGAAGACACCTCTAAAAGAAAAATCATTTGGACCAATCTATATAGGAATTCTCTCTAAGGGATCCCTGACAAGTTATTATCCAGATCATTCACCAACCCATTTAAATTGAAGGAACTCACTACCTTAGGAATCAGCCCATTTCCACTTTGGAGAGCTCTATGGGTGAAAGAGTTTCCCTTTCCCCCCCTTTTTCCCCTTTTATTGGGTCCAAACCCCCTCTTTACAAATCCTAACCACTGGTCTTGGCTTTTCTCTTTGGTGTCACCCAGAACATTTGTCCCTTTTCCCACATGAAAACTCTTCCCAAAATGTTGTTTATCAATCAGTTCTAATTCTGGAACCCCAGGATCCTGAGATTCTGCACCTCTTATCATCTGGGCACCAGGCACAGTCTCTGTGGGCTCACTCTCTAACTCTCCTCCTACTCACAGGAACCCCTCCACTCCCACAGCTCCTCTAGTCCTTCCACTGAGCACCCACAGTGTAATAAGTATTTGTTTGTCCTCTGTTGGCTTCTTAGCCTTGAGTGAAGAGACTCAGGGCAGATTAAGGCCTCAGCCACTTGCTTCCTAGGTCTCGTGGTAGATACATTTTTACAAGTGTATCAAATTTTGCCATGAAAAACTCTTGGAAAGTTCATCACCAATGCCAATTTCTTTCATTTCAGATTTTTTTAAAGTCCCAGAACATAGCAGAGTCACATAAATGATATCTATAAGCATTCAACTAGCTAGATGGTACAGTGGATAGAGCACTGGGCTTAGAGACAGACTCACCTTCTTGAGTTTAAATCTGGCCTCCGACACTTACTATCTGGGCAAGTCACTTGACCCTGTTTGCCTCAGTTTCCTCATCTGAAAAATGAGCTGGAGAAGGAAACGGAGAACCACTCCAGTTTCTTTGCCAAGAAAACCCCATATGGGATCACAAAGAGTTGGACAGGACTGAAATAACTGAATGGCACATAGGAGACAGGCAATGGGCTACAATCAGAGGATGATAGATTTGGAGTCTGAGGATCTGGGTTTGAATTCTGGCTCTGTCACTTACCGGAATGAACTTGGGTCTTCACATCTCTAATCCAATTTCCTGATACATAAATGAACTGGACTAGGTCACTTTGAGGGTCCCTTCCTGGTCTAAACCCTTGATCAGAGATCAGATTGGTGCTTTTATCCACACAGGGAGAAATCAAGTGGGTAAATCAACAAATTACAGAATTTGACGCTGGTGATGGAATACTATTGTGCTCAAAGGAATAATAAACTGGAGGAATTCCATGTGGACTGGAAAGACCTCCAGGAACTGATGCAGAGTGAAAGGAGCAGAGCCAGAAGAACATCGTACACAGAATGGTACACTGTGGTACAATCGAATGTAACAGACTTCTGTACTAGCAGCAATGCAATGACCCAGGACAATTCTGAGGGATTTATGGAAAAGATGCTACCCACATTCAGAGGAAGAACTGCAGGAGAGGAAACACAGAAGAAAAACAACTGCTTGAACACATGGGTTGAGGGGGACATGGTTGGGGATGTAGACACGAAACTACCACACCAATGCAACTATCAATAATTTGGAAATAGGTCTTGATAGATGATACATGTTAAAACCAGTGGAAATGCGCATCAGCTATGGGGGGAGGTGTTGGGGGGAGTAAAGGGGAAAGTAAGAGCATGAATCATGTAACCATGGAAAATTTTTCTTAAAAAAATTAAAACAAATTTAAAAAAAAACACAAAAACAAACAAACAAAGAATTTGAGGCTTGGAAGATACCAGTGGCCAGTTAGTACAGCCAGTAACTGAAAGGAATCCCCACTATGACATGCTAGATAAGTCTTCATCCATTCTCTGGTGGGAATCCACAACTTCCTGGAGCAACCTAGTGCTTTTGGATGGCTCCTATTGTCTAACAAGTTCTTTTAAATTGGCTTCTTTGCAGCTTCTACCCACTGTTCTTGGTTCTACCCTCGGGGCCAAGCTGAACTAGGTTAATCCCCGTCCCACAGGATTCTTGAACCCTACTAGCATGTGCATATTCTCCTTAAGCCTTCTCTTCTCCAGGCTGAACACTACAGTTTCCTTCAATTATTCTTCATATAGCACAGACTAAAGGCTCTTTATCATCCTGTTTTTCTCTCTTAAACTGTGACACCCTAACCCCAAAAGGGAACACTGCTCCAGATGATGTCTGACTAGGACACAGTACAGTGGGACTATCACTCATTATTCCCAAAAGTCAGCCTTTTTTGCTTCCATACTACACCTCTGACTCTCATTGAACTTAACACTATTTTTACAGAACTGTGCTAGACTCTTGTATCTGCCCTTTTTTTACTTGCCCTTGATTTCATCTTCTATAAAAGATGAAGGAGCTGTTTTTTTTATAAAATATTTTTATAAAATCTAAGTGACACTTCCCAGCTGTGTGACCCTGGGCAAGTCACTTGACCCCCATTGCCTACCCTTACCACTCTTCCACCTATAAGTCAATACACAGAAGTTAAGGGTTTAAAATTTAAAAAAAAAAAATTTAAGTGGGTGGTCTTTCCTAAACTCTAGGAAGGAGTAAGCTACCCTGATGTAGGTTCCCATCAGTTCTACCCCAACATCCACTCACTTTCAGTTAATGAGAACCATAACCAATACCAAAAGTTACTTTGGGGCAGCTGGGTAGCTCAGTGGATTGAGAGCCAGGCCTAGAGACAGGAGGTCCTAGGTTTAAATCCAGCCTCAGACACTTCCCAGCAGTGTGACCCTGGGCAAGTCACTTGACCCCCATTGCCTACCCTTACCAATCTTGCACCTATAAGTCAATACACAGAAGTTAAGGGTTTAAAATAAAAAAAAAAGTTACTTTGTTGGTTCTGCCACTATTTTCTTTGTTAATTATTTTCTTTTTAAGTCTTGCAGAAACAATTTTTGACAATCATTTTCTAATATTTCAGATTTTCTCTCTCCCTTCTGAAATATGGGTTTCTCTCTATTCCTCACTTCCCTCTCCCCCATGACAGTGGTAGATAATCTGATAGAATTTATACCAGCAATTTCATGCAATACATATTTCTATATTGCTTGTGTCACTATAGATTATTATAGAACATCAAACAAACAATAAAAAAACTCATAAAGGAAATAAAGCAGAAGATGGCATGCTTTGGTCTGCCTTCAGATTCCAACAGTTCCTTTATTGTCTGTGGAGAGAATCATAAGATTCATCATAAGAACCTGGTGGCTATCTTGGAAACTTTGTAGATAGTAATTGAGTCCTTCACAGTTGATCATTGTATAATATTTCTGTCACTGCACACCATGTTCTCCTGGTTCTGCTCATTTCACTTTGCATCACTTCATATAAGTCTTTCCAGGTTTTTCTGAACTCATCCTATTCATCATTTCTTATGGTGTTCCATTACAGCCACGTGCCACAACTTGTTCAGCCATTCCCCAAATGATGGGCAATGCCTCAGTTTCTAATTCTTTGCCACTATAAAAAGAACAGTTAAAATATTTTGCTGAAGGTAGGTCCTTTCCCCTCATCTCTGATCTCTTTTGGATACAGACCCAGTAGTGGAATATCTGGGTCAAGGGGTATGCATTCGACAAAATGACTTCTGTTTCTCTTTCCACTGATCTTCACTCAAATGTTTTGTACCACATTTCCCTGCTCTGGCTTCCAAATTTCCTCACATACAGTACCTTTTTTTTTTTTTTTTTAAACTCTTACTTTCTCTTAGAGTGGATACTTTATATCGGTTTTAAGAGAATAGCTTAAGGGTCAAGCAATTGGAACTTAAGTGACTTGCCCAGGGTCAAACAGCTACAAAGTGTCTGAGGTCAATTTTGAACTTAGGTCCTCCCAACTCCAAGCCTGACTCTCTATCCACTGTGTCACCCAGCTGCCCCTACAGTAACTTTCCATACACACTTTTAACATGCAATGCTACCTTACACACACACACACACACACACACACACCCCTTTTGCCAATTCTTTTTTTTTTTTTTTGAATAAGGTTTATTCCTCCACAGTCGTGTTCCAGACTTGGATTTCATTCTACTAAGTCTCAGTGATACCTATAAGGTACAATTTGCTTCTTTAGAGGTAGATCTCTATTCTCTCTTCCTTATTGCCTAAACTTTGGAAACAAGTCAAAGAAGAATGACCATTGCCCATGCTATGATATAATAATATACAATAATAATAAAAACATTTATACAGAATTTTTAAGATTTGCCAAGCCTTTTACATATCATCTCATTTGATCCTCACAACCACCTTGTGAAATAAGCGCTACAGACATCTCTAGATTATTGGGGAAGGGGATAAGCATTTATATGGGCCTGCTATCTGCCAGGCACTGTACTAGGTACTTTACAAACATTATCTCATTTAATCCTCACAAGAGCCCTGGGAGGGAGGTGCTATTATGATTCTCATTTGAAAGTTGAAGAAACAGGCAGAACAGGTTTAATAACTTTCCCAGGGTTTCTCAGTTAATAAATGTCTGAGGCTGGATTTGAACTTGGATCTTCCTGACTCCTAGCCCAGGACTCTATCTACTGCATCATCTAGCTGCCTCATAATATAATATTTAATGAGGCACCTAGGTAGTGCAGAGGAAAGTGCTCTAGTCCTAGAGTCAAAAAGACCTTAGTTTAAATCTGGCTTCAGATATCTCTTAGCTGTGTGACCCTGGGCAAGTCACTTAACACCAATTGTTTAGCCTTGACACTCTTCTGTCTTAGAATTGGCACTAAGACTGAAGGCAAGGGTTTAAAAATAATATAATAATTGTTATCATAATTCCCTTTCTCAATGGAAAATGGGACAACTGAGACTCAGAGAGGTTAAATGGTTAGGTCATCAACCTAAAGTTAGTTCAAGAGGAAGGATTGGAACCCAAATCTTCCTAACTCCAAATTCAGTACTCTTTATGATACAGTAGTTTGGGTAGCCCATAGAATTGGTTCATTCATACATTCATACATTCTAGAGCAAGGCACTGGCACCAAAGAGGACTGACAAGGGGAAAGAGTCCAAACTCATACAGGATAAAACCTACCGGAATCACTAGCCAGTCACACCCAGATTAATGAGATCGAGATTCTATTGAAATAACACAGTTGTATTCATTGGACAGAATTTTCTGCTCCCTCTTCTCAAAAAAATTTTAATGGATCGGAGAAAGTTTGATTTATAGGTGAGATGAGCAGCCACAACTCAGGAGCTGAGAGTGACTTCCCAGAGATTCTGGTTCATTATTGTTATTTATGGTCAGTTCTGGGTCAGTGCTGACAGCCTCCTCCCGAGCAACATCTGGAAGGGAGTTTTCACCTCTGTCTCCCTCAGCTATACTGATGTGGTGAATTTGCATTTCTAGGAAAGTAAAACACATGTCACATTACAGATGTAGATATAATAGTGCTTGAGGACAGATAGAGTGGGAATGGGGTGGAGAGAGGGACAGGGGAGGGAGGTTAGATAGAGAAAATGGAAGAGAGGGGCAGGGGATAGCCCATAATAATTAATTGCCTCTGAGGGATGCAGGGTAGGCTGCCCAGAAATTGGGAGCCAGGGGTGATGAGCTGAGAGAGACTGCCCTGAACCCTTTGGAACCCAAACTTCCTTGAGATGGGGGGAAGCTGCTATCAATAACCATCTAATGTTAACAGTTAAAGGCTGAGTATGGAAGAGGATTTGGGAAACTGGAGAGGCCAGACTCTAACAAAAGCATCTATGGCTTACTCAAGCAGGAGCATTCAAGGCTTTCTATTTGAGTTGGTCAATGTGAGGGGGTTGGGTATTTTTCAGGGCCATGCCAAAGCAGGAGAGAGGTTCGGTTCCCGTGGGAGTGAGAAGAGAACCATTTTCTAAATTTTTTACTTTTTATTTAATTAATTAATTTAGACGATTTTTTCATGGTTACGAGATTCCCGGAGCCCACGAGCAATTCCACTGGGTTTTACACGTGTCATTGAAGAGAGCCATTTGATAAGGGTTCCTCTATGGAAAGCTGGAAGGGAGGGAGGTCACAGGCCATCTGGCCCAACCCCCTCATTTTACAGATAAGGAAACGAGAGGCTCTGGGGCCATAAAGGACTTTCTCAAGGCCACACAGGTAGTGAGAAGCGGGAGCTTCCAGCCTGGATCCTCTGACTCCAGAGCCAAAGTTCTTTCCACTGCAAGACTTGTCACCCTGACCTGGATAAGAAGGTGAGAAAGGAGAAAGGGCAGAGGGGGAGGGGGGAGAGGGAGCGGAGCTAGATCCGAGCATGCTCAGTTGGTGATGAGCCGGGCACACACGACCTGTAAGGCTGGGACGGCCCCCTGGGGCCAACACATTCAGCTGTTGGCAGCTCAGGGCTGCAGCGCCACCTGGTGGCCACTTCAGGTAATGTACCCTGAGCAATTTCTCTAGCTGCCCCTCCCAGGATCAGTGTCTTTTTAGGGCAGTTGCCTCTGTCTGTGGAAATACGTGCCTTTATGTTCTCTTTACCTCTAACCATCCTTCTGGCCACTCTTTCTGCCAGTGGCATCCCCATTCACCCTGGCTCCCACTTTCCTATTACGTTTTTTATGCCTGCTTTGGTACATCCTGCTCACAGTTCAAACCCCTTGCAAAGTACAATCCTCAAACACCATTAGGTATTTTGCTTCACCATTTTAGCATGCAAGAGAGATAACAAAGCCTGAAGTGTAGTCTAATGCTCCAATAATTTGCCTTTTGTTAAAAGGAAAGACAATTTCAAATAAGGAAACTGAGGCCCAGAGAGAGGAAGTGATGTCAGAGAATTATAGGCTGGTTAAGGAATCCTTGTATACCAGGTGGCTTCAGGTAACAGTCAATGGGAGAGAGCAAGAATTGTCAAAATTGCTCTATCTTTTGGTGATGGAATACTACTGTGCTGTAAGGAACGATGAACAGAGGATTTCCACATGAACTTGAAGAACCTCCATGAACTGATACAGAGTGAAGTGAGCAGAACCAAGAGAACATTGTACACAGAAAGTGTAACATTGTGGAATGATCCAATGTAATGGATTTTACTATTAGTAGCAATGCAATGATCCAGGACAATCCTGAGGGACTTATAAGAAAGAATGCTATTCATGTTGAGAGAAAGAACTGTGGGAGTCAAAACGCACAAGAAAAACATATGACTTATCACTTCCTTATATGGGTATATGATTTGGGGTTTTAGTTTTTAAAAACTGTTCTATTTCAAAAATGAATAATATGGAAATGGGTATCATTCATATAACCCAGTGGAATGTTGGCTCTAGGAGGGGAGAGGGAAAGAAAATGAATCATGGAAACATGGAAAAATATTTTTAAAAAAATCAAAATTGCTCTATCTTGCCTGCTTTCATGGGGAGCTTGGGACAATGCCAAAATTGCTTCAACAATATAACTTCAGAACACTTGTGAGGAAATTTGTTATTAAAATAAATTTTTTGATTGTTTCAACAAAGATCTGTTTAATAACAGGGGGGACCTCCCTCCCCCTCACTGAGATGTGTCTGCCAAGTACATGAGTACTCAAGAAATTTAAAATTTTTTGCATGAAAGAATTGAATATAGCCAACTAACATAGTCTTATATAAACCAGTTAGAAATCTAGAATTTTGATACTACAAATTTGTCAACAAAGTCTACAGATTTGGCAAGGAAAATGGCTTTTGATAATTTTTTTTATTTTTTTTGAAAATTTTTCCTTGGTTCCATGATTCATGTTCTTCCTCTCCCCTCCAAATCTCCCCTCCCACCAATGCGCATTTCCACTGGGTTTTACTTGTGTCATTGATCAAGACCTATTTCCATATTATTGATAGTTGCATCAACCCATGTCTTCAAGCAGTTGCTTTTCTTCTGTGTTTCTACTCCCATAGTTCTTCCTCTGAATGTGGATGGCATTCTTATTTATAAGTCCCTCAATACTGTCCTGGATCCTTGCATTGCTGCCAGTACAGAAGTCCATTACATTTGATTATACCACAGTGTATCCGTCTCTGTGTACAATGTCCTCCTGGTTCTGCTCCTTTTACTCTGCATCAATTCCTGGAGGTCATTCCAGTTCACATGGAATTCCTCCAGTTCGTTAGCTTTAGAAAACCCAGAAAGTAGGTTACTTTTTGCAGGCCTAATTTCTGTAAACATGTTGTAAATATTCTTTAAATATATTCTGTAAAAAATAAATATATTCTGTAAAATTGTTGCCTATAAGTGTAGATAAATATCTTGCAAATAAGTGTTTTTTAAAAGTATGTATTCTCTCTGCTTGTACAAAAATATTTATAGCTGTGCTTTTTGTGGTGGCAAAAGACTGGAAAATGAGGAGGTATCACTCAATTGGGGAATGGCTGAACAAACTGTGGTATAGGATGGTGATGGGATACCATTGTGCTATAAGGAATGATGAACAGGATGATTTCAGAAAGAGCTGGAAAGATCTCCATGAACTGATGCAGAGTGAAACGAACAGAACCAGGAAAGCATTGCACACAGTAACAGCAATATTGTGAGATAATCAAATGTACCAGACTTTGCTACTAATAACAGTGCATTGATCCAGAACAACTTTGAGGGGCTTAGGAGAAAGAACACTATCCACATCTAGAGAAAGAACTGTGGGAATACAAATGCAGAAGAAAATATTATTTATCACTTGTTTATATGGGTATATGATTCATGGTTTTGAATTTAAAAGATTACTCTATTAAAAATTAATATGGGGCAGCTGGGTAGCTCAGTGGAGTGAGAGCCAGGCCTAGAGACAGGAGGTCCTAGGTTCAAACCCGGCCTCAGCCACTTCCCAGCTGTGTGACCCTGGGCAAGTCACTTGACCCCCATTGCCCACCCTTACCAATCTTCCACCTATGAGACAATACACCAAAGTACAAGGGTAAAAAAAAAAAAAATTAA
>NC_058134.1:217233453-217300470 GCF_016433145.1 Gracilinanus agilis | reverse complement strand
TTTTTTTTTTTTTTCACTGTCCCCCACTCTTTCTTCTTTAGCTATATTTTTAAAATCCTTACCTTCTGTCTTGGAATCAATACTGAATATTGGTTCCATGACTACAGATTGGTAAGGGCTAGGCAGTGGGGTCGCACAGCTAGGAATTTCTGAGGCCAGATTTAAATCTAGGCTCTCTCTATCCACCGTGCCACCTAGCTGCCCCTGAAGAAGATGATCAAACACCCTAGATGTGGACTCCTCCATCCAGCAGGCCTGTTGGTGGGCACTAATGGACACTGCCTCTAGATTTGTGCCACCCTAAGAGAAAATAGGGTCGTGGCTAACTACCTCTTCCTCTGCCCTTCTGCCTCCTTCCCTACCCTCCTCGCTCTTTATCTCCACTTCCACTACTATTTCTCTTTTCCTCCTTTCTGGTGGCTGGTTGACTGCCATTCTTTGTTCATCCCTTCCCAACCCCTTGCTCCTTTTCCAAAGCCACCTTTCTGCTATTTCTCCTCTCCTCCCCTCTGGTGGTTGGTTGACCTGTTCTCTATCTCTCCTCCTTCTCAACGCGTGAGGATCCCCCTCCTTTGGACAGGAGCTCTCCTCCGGGTTCCCGCCCGCTGTGCCCGCCTGTGGCCACCGACTAGGTAGTATGACCCACCCTTGTAACAGTGCATGCCACCTTGCTTGCCTGTGATGACAGAGGCCATCTGCCCTTCACTCTAACCCACCACCCCCGACCACTGGAGAAATGGTGCCAGTTTCTTAGGTCTGTGAGGGACAGACTGGCAGGTGCCAGGCAATAGACTCTCCCTCAAACCCAAGGTGATTGTCCTTAGAGTAAAATACAGAATCAAATTGAAAGTGGGGGAAATGGGCACACTTAATTGTCCTGCCTGTGGCGTGACTTCCTATCATTCCCTCAGGAAGGGGTGGGCAGATTGTTCATGTCCCCAAAGTGAGCTCCTGGATCTTAGAGTATCTGGGATAGCTCTGGGTGTCTCCCCCCCAACTTCCAAACCCCCATCATTGGTCCTGAGCCCCAAGTAGGAGAACGGCCAGGGAATAACCCCTTTGCCTGCCTGCTTGGTGGGCTCTGGTCTCTTCTCTTTGCAGGTGACGGTGTGCTGGGCAGGAGAGGCCAGGGCCGATCCCACGAACTGCCTCTCCCTGCAGGCTGAGCATGCCGGGGTCCGCACCTACTTCTTCAGTGCCGAGAGCCCTGAGGAGCAGGAGTCCTGGATCCAGGCCATGGGAGAGGCAGCCCGGGTACAGATTCCCCCAGCTCAGAGGTCGGCCCCTCAAGCTGTTCGCCACAGGTAAGTACCACTGAGTGAATCCCTAGATTGGGAAGGAAAGAGGGTTGGTGGGAAGATGTCAAAGAAGGACACTCAGGATCCTCCTCATTTTCAACCCCCTGACCTCCCCAGGACTACTGCCAGGGAGGTCTCCAAAGGTCATTTCACCCATCTTCCTACCTCTACTACTTTTGAACTAGCCTTGACAGGAGAAAACTTGCTTCATAAGAGGTGATCCATCAGGCAGAGCAGTGGGTAGAACATCAATATTAGTTCTAAGGCAAAAGAGCTAGACAAATGAAGTTAAGTGACTTGCCCAGAGTCACAAAGCTAGAAAATGTCTGAGGTCACATTTGAACCCAGGTCCTTAAATATTTTAATTTATTACTTATTTTATTCTATGTTCTATGGGAACAACCGAGCTGTATGCTAGAGCAGGAGTCCTTGACCTGAGGTCCATGAGCAGATTTCAGAGGATCTTGGATGAAGATAAAACATTTTATCTTTATTTCCACTAATCTTTTATAGTTAGCATTTCTTTTAATTGTTTAAAATATTAAATATCAAAATTATTTAATGATAAACATTATGGAACATAGAATAAAATAAGTAATAAATTAAAATATTTAATTCTATTTAAAAATATTAAGTATTTTAAAATATTGACCTGAGAAGAGGCCCTTAGGCTTCTCTAGGCTACTGAAGGCATCCATGAGATACGTTAAAAAGGTAAAGACCACCTGGGATAGAGAGCTGGGCAAAGGCTCCTATTTATATTAGCCTATGTGGCTGGAACAATGAAAGTATGAGGCAGACTTTAAGGAGTATGAATCCCACTTCCTTGGTCTTTTCTGTTTTTGTTGGACTCTTCTTTCTTATCTTTCCTCTTTCTTTTTTAATCTTACTTTAGCACTGGAAAGGGGTTGGATCTACTGACAGGGACTCCTTCGGCCTCCCGCAGCCTTGAGAAGCCGGACTCAGAGAATATCCCACCCAGCAAACACCATCATCATCACCATCAGCCCCGAAACAGCAACCCCAAACCAGAGCCTGAGTCCAAGACAAGAGGAGAAGGAGATGGCCGAGGCTGTGAAAAGACCGAACGGAAGCTGGAGCAGCCAGAAGTCAAGAAAGAACCATTGGTGAAAGCCAATGGTGTTCCGGCTGGACCAGAACCAGCATTGGAGCCAGGCAGCCCCTACCCAGAAGCCCCACGAGTGCCTACTGGTGGGGAGCGAGCAGCCCAACCCAATGGCTGGCAATATAGTTCACCAAGCAGGCCAGGCAGCACTGCTTTTCCACCCCAAGATGGCGAGAGCATTGGTCACCGTCGGAGCTTCCCACCACGAACCAACCCAGATAAGATCGCTCAGCGCAAAAGTTCCATGAACCAGCTGCAGCAATGGGTAAACCTACGTCGGGGAGTACCTCCTCCTGAAGACCTCAGGAGGTAAGACCTGGCTGGAGTGGGGAAAGGGTCCTCTGGGTGCCCACTTGTATCTTCTTTCTTTAAAAAACAAAACAAAACACAAACCTTTGCCTTCTGACTTAGACTCAATACTAAGTATCAGTTCCAAGGCAGAAGTACTAGACAGTTAGGGTTAAGTGACTTGCCCAGGGTCAGACAGCTAGGAAGAGTCTGAAGCTAGATTTGGACCCCGAACCCCCCATCTCTAGGCATAGCCCTCAATCCACTGAGCCACCTACCTGCCCCCCTACTCTTTCACTAGTGTCTTCTTGGGATCTGGGCCATGTTATTGAGTCAACTAGGTTTATGGACCCCACCAGCTCAGCCCAGACCCATTCCACTCTTTCACCTCCCTGTCTTTAAAGTTTTGATTCCTAACCCTGATGGTCTCTCCCTCTCTCTCTTCCAAAGGGACAGTTAATTCTAAACCTTTTTCTCCAGGACTGGCACTGCCAAACTTATTATCAACACAACCTTTTTCCTGAACCTCAGTTTTTTCACCTCCAAAAAACAGGGTGATTATGCTATACATACGACCTCTAAATCACACTAGTTATACTTCCAGTTCTTTACCTGGGATTCTCTGATCTTGTGCTACAACCTGTTATGAGCTTGAGCAAGTCAAGACATTTTTCTTGGCCTTAACTTCCTCGTCTGTCAAATGAGAGACTTCAGAAGTTCCTTCTAACTCCAAATCTATGATCCTTTGACCCTACTTGGGACCATTTTTTCTGGGCAGACAGAAGAGAGACCAATCAGTGACTCCCCAGGCACCTGCCTGTTTGGCCCTTGATTGGGCCTCCTGTAGGTTTGGATGACCTTCTTAGAGGAGACCTCAGACCCCAGTTAGAGATACTTCCACTCTAGTGTGAACCCTGGGATCTGCTTCCATTCATGCTCAGGTGTAAATGAAGAATGTCTGAAATACTCTGGGGAGACTATTTTTGCATTTAAAAAGAAGCCAAAGAAGTATAGCTTGAACAACAGAATTTAGGCAGCAATGAGCTAATTGAAGATGTGTGTGGTGTTGGTATTCTGCTTGAGGAAAGAGTAGGGAGAAGACCCTTGCCTGGCTCCTGAAATAAGATCAGAGATTTACAGCTAAAAAGAACCTTAGAGATTTTCTAGGTGTACCCTTTAATTTTACAGTTGATGAACCCGAGACACATGTATGACAAAGGGCCGAGCCATGGTTTAAACTCAGAACTTTCTCTAGATCCCATGCTTTTTGCCATATCCTTCATGCCACCTATATGTAAGGCTAGCCCTAGGTAGTCATTACTCCTTGGTGTTGGTTGTTTTGTTGGTTATGATATAAAGGCAACCAGGTGCTATAGTAAACAGAGTGTCAACTTGGAGTCAGGAAGACCTGAATTCAAATCTAGTCTCAGATACTTAATAGCCCTGTGACCCTAGGCAGGTCACTTAATTTTTGTCTGCCTTAGTGTTCCCATCTGTAAAATGGTGGATAATAAGACTACCTCTTGGCACTCCATCCCCAAGAATTGTTGTGAGGATCAAATGAGATGCAGACATGTAAAATGTCTTGCACATTTTAAAGATCTGGACAAATGCTAGCTATTCTTATCTCTAGTTCCTCTTCTTGGAAGCTATGGATTAGGTAGAGGGAAGGAGGAATGGGAGAATCGCGACAAAGGCAGAGAAATGCTCAGCAGTGTGACACCATAGAAAGACTGTTGGCCTAGGACTTGTAGAGGACTTGTATTTCTAGGCCCAGCTCTACCACTAATTGGTCTTGTGACCTTAGAGAATCATTCGAACTTTCTTGTCCTCTATTTCCTCATCTGTAAAGCGAGGAGAATAGACTGGATCAAAGAGTCCATAAGATTCTGACTTTAGAGTTGGCCAATGCCTTAGAGATAAGTTAGCCTCTTTCTTGCTGTTCTCACTGATTCAATTATTGTCTATTCAAAGATGGTAGAATGCAAAGGCATTATGTGCTTGCTAAAGGGCGAACTCTGTGTGCCAGGGATATAAACAGAAAATTGAGATAATCTCTCTCCTGAAGGAGCTCACGTTCTGATTGGAGGAGAGTGTAGCCACAGAGTGGATAGAAAGACTCCATGTCTTCAGGGAGCTGCAGAAGGGGAAAAGACACCATAAGGGTTTAGAGGACATTGTAGCCAGGCAAAAGATACTGGGGATCCCCCATCTTATCAGAAGAATGGTAGTTTGCAACTTCTTACTATTGAAACAGTGTGAGCAGTCATGTCTTCCCCACAAGCAGAAGTCTAGGAGCACCACCATTGAAAAGAATAAATCCTGGTGGGATCTAAACTAGAGGCAGGCTGGATCTTTGGGAAAAGGTTCCTCCCTCCAACCCCCAACCCCTGCCCCCTGCCAATTTGGTTGGCTCTTCCCTTAGGTTCTCAGATGTGGATGGGTGCATTTTGGGCTGTGGCAGTAAAAGCTGCCCTCTGGGGCCTGGTGGTTCTGAGCTTTAGATGGACAATAATGATTCCCCAAACTATATATCCAGGCTTAATCTCTCTCCTGAAGCTTAGTCACACATCATCAATTTCATAAATATGTCATGCTTAAATGAGCTTATAATCTTCTCCTGCCCCAAACCCATCCTTCTTCCAATCTTCCCTATTTCAGCCCAGAGCACCACTATTCTTCTGGTTACCTCAGTTTATAAACTGGGAGCTGTCTCTGAGTCTTCTCTCTCTCTCTCTCTCTCTCTCTCTCTCTCTCTCTCTCTCTCTCTCTCTTTACTGATAAGAGCTTATAAATCTGGTAAATAGTCTCTAGACCAATTTTTATTTATAATACCTATCTCCTCATTTCTTCCTAGTGTGCTGTTAATTATTTGCTTGTGAGTTCCACTGGCCCCATTTGCCCTTTGTCAATCCAGCAGTCATAGAATAACCCAGCATCATGGATCTCTTCTGTTTCATCTTCTCTAAGAACTTTCCAAGTCTACTAGGTGTACTGTTGCCTTAGATCAGGTGCCTTATCTTCAGCTTTTGTAATTTATCACCCATGAGCTTTTCTCTTAGAAACCAGATCTTTGAGACACAACTGGCATGTTAATGTTGTGCCCTTTCCCTTTTTCTAATGCCATCCTCGTACCTCAGTAAGGGACTGCCCTCTCTAGTTTGCATCGTCCATAAGGAACAACCTTCTATGCATCTAGATTGGGTTGATCCATAGAAAGATTAGTCTTTCTTGGATCAAAGAGGGGACTGACTAGTTTAATTATTGATTAAGAATTATTGCTAATTGATGAGTTATAATTATTACATTAAATTGTTGTTGATTGATCTAATTTTGTAATAAGAGATGGTCCCAGTTATTAGTAGGTTTAATATCTTAGTTGAATCAACTCTACTATTTAGGATTTAATAGTAAGCCAACCATTTAAATAGAGAGGGAGAAAGAGAGAGAGAGATACATATAGATAATATGCATCTATCCTCATACAAGAAGATAATAATATTAACTATTTAGATATCAGAGTGACTGTATGTCAAAATCTCCTACTGTCAACAACCTGCAGTTATTGTTAATTTACAATTTCAATCTCTCCCTTCTGAAATACCCTTCTTCCCTCATTTCTTTATAAGCTAACTGGAAACTAGCCAAGGAGATGGAGATTTCTTGCTTCTACCAAGACTTTAGATCCTCTTTTCCAGGGGATTATCAAAACTCCCTTTCCAAACAACATGACCACATGATGGATATATGTTCTAATGCAACCCAATACTGGGATTGTCAGTGGCCCCACCTTATATACACCTTGATCCTCCCTTCCTTACAAAAAGTTATAAATCATCTATACTGGAAATCCCCAATTAACCCCCTACCCCGGACATCCATTTCTCAATTTGTTTCTGCAGTCTATGATGGAATCCCTAGCTTTGTTTTTTTTTAATTTCTTTGTCTATTATAAAAATCTGTTGGGGGCATCTGGGTAGTTCAGTGGATTGAGAGCCAGGCCTAGAGACAGGAGGTCCTGGGTTCTAATCTGGCCTCAGACACTTCCTAGCTGGGTAACCCTGGGCAAGTCACTTGACCCCCATTGCCTAGCCCTTACCACTCTTCTGCCCTGAAGCCAATACACAGTATTGACTCCAAGCCGGAAGGTAAGGGCTTTAAATAAACAAATAAATAAATAAATAAAGATTTTAAATGACCAATATGGAAATATGTTTTGCATGATAATAATACATATATAACCCAGATCAAATTGCTTGCCAGTTCCAAGAAGGGGAAGGGAAGAGTGAAAGGGAGATGGATCATATAACTTGGGAAAACTTATGTGGAAATTTGTTATTACATGTAATTAAGAAAATAAAATGTAAAAATAAAAAAGAAGTTTTGTTCTCCCCATCTTTTTTTTTCTTCACATCTGGCTGAGATGCTCAGGACTATATCCTATTTCTATATTTCCCAGGGCATGGAATTATAGAGACAATGGGGCCAAAGATGTAGGCAAAGCAGTGTTAAACTGGAAAAAAAAACAGAACTTTTGAATAGTCAGAAAAACTACTCTTAAATTATGGAGAAGAGTTCAATGCTAAATTAGGCCTCCTCACAGAGCTGCAATACAAACCCAGCTCTGGTCACTGAACTCCTGGAGGGCCACCACACGAGGTGACAAATCCAAGGAACAAAAGAATTTGGGGGATTTATATACCATTTGGGGAATCCAGGGACAGGGAAAGATGACTGATTGACATTACCATGGCTGCAAGGAACCTGGAGCCTTCAACCTATACTGACAGGATACAATCAAGCTTGAGAAAGAAACCATAGCTAGAGGCTGGGGTGCAAGGGAAGGGGCTGCTTACAGTGAGTACTAAAGGGTGGTCCCTGAACAGGTGTGAGTCTTCTTGGGAAAGGGTCTCTGATACAATGGGAGAAGCTACTGAGGAATAAAGGATATTTTAGCATTTGATTAAAATCTATTAACTCCACCTAGCTAAATCTATTAAATATCTTAAGGTGTATTATTCAGTCTGAAACCTCTAGTCTGAGACTCCCTTCAGGGTGGATTCTCAAAACTTGAGGTCTCTAGCTTACAAGCTAACTCTAAAACTTGGGGTTCATCAGATTTACTAGGCTACAAGTTTGGGGGTTTCTAGATTCCATGTCAACAGCAGGCAGCAAGAGGAATCTGCCAATTATTGCCACTTCCCAGGGGTCTACATCATAAATATTAATACCAAAATAATGTTCCTGAGGGGCTGCCTGGACAAATAGTCAGCTTATTGTTTCTCTGTGTTATATATTATATATATGTATAGTCAAGTGATTTTGTGAAGAAAAATGAAAAAACAAGGAACTCTTCAAATATATCCATGTCAGGAGAAAGGTGGGGCTCCCAATAATATCCTTGTATTGTGAAGTATGGAAAAATTAAATAGAAGGAATAAAGGTAGGGCATGTTTGCTTGGAAACCCTGTCAGACCTTAACAGAGGAGTTTTCTATGTTTGTCTTGGAAAAAAGTATTCCATTTCACTGCTGAAGCTGTCACTTTGAGACACTTGGACTCTGTGTGTCTCTGTTTGTATCTCCTCCCCTCTCCTTTCTCCCTCTCATTCCTTCCTTCTTTCTCTCTCTTTGTCTTTCTTTCCCTCTCTCTCTTCTCCCTATCCCTTCTTCCCTTTTTTCCTGTCTCTCCCTCTTTCCCTTTTCTTCCTTTTTCTCCCAATCTCCCTCTCTTACTCTTTTTTTGGCTCTCTCTCTCTCCTCTCCTTCTCTCTCTCTCTCTCTCTCTCTCTCTCTCTCTCTCTCTCTCTCTCTCTCTCTGCCTCCCTACCCCCCACCTCCATTATCATAAAAATAATATTCACCTAAAGTTTAGAAAAATTCTTTCAGGCATCTGCTTGGCCCCATTAGTCACTCACTTGCCCAAACACACCTTCTGACTATCACTTTGAGTCATTTTTGGTCTTGTGTTAGATCTTGGCTATTCATCCCTTATCAGAGACACATGACTATATTAACTGCTTCTCTGTATTTTCTTTGTGCAGAAGCTTTCTCTTATCTCTTATGATTACCATTATCCTTTCATTAAGAATTAATTCTCTAAGGGGCAGCTGGGTAGCTCAGTGGATTGAGAGCCAGGCCTAGAGACGGGAGGTCCTAGGTTCAAATCTGGCCTCAGACACTTCCCAGCTGTGTGACCCTGGGCAAGTCACTTGACCCCCATTGCCCACCCTTACCAATCTTCTGCCTTGGAGCCAACAATACACAGAAGTTAAGGGTTTAAAAGAAAAAAGAAAAAAAAAGAATTAATTCTCTAGGAATAACTTTGAAAGTCACCTGATCTGGTACATTCTCTCTCTAATGACATGACTTTTTAACATTTGGGTTATATCCATATGGTGTTTATTGTGGTTCATAGTGTCAAATGCTAGTCTAAACCTAATTTCTGCCCAGTTGCTTCCTACGTTACCAAGAAATTATGGTAAATAAGGGAGCTCTTTCCTAAGCAACTTATATTTGTATAAATGGAAATTTTGAACCTTGGACTTCATCCCCCATAAGTCCCTTAGTTTCCCCCAAATTCTCTTTAATCTCTCCTGCGCCTCCATGTTTTCGTGGTCACATTATTGTTTTATGGTTGGCTGTAACTCCTCCCTCTTGCTTTTTTGGTTCTTGGGAGCAAACTGGTTAGTACCTTTTAGTTAGTCTCTTTTGTTAGTTTTATTATTAATGAAATATTTAGAAATATAATATTTAGTATTTTACATATTAATTTTAATCTTCACATATTCTTTGGTTTATCAAACAGTGGATTATGGGGTACAATTATTTCTGGTTCTTCTATTTTTTAACTAGTACCAAATAATGTTACTACTTGAGATCTAGAAATACTACCATTTTCCCATTATTCCCTTTCCCCCCTTCTTTATACTCCTTGATATTCTAGATTTTTTTTTAAACCCCTAACTTCTGTGTATTGGCTTCTTGGTGGAAGAGTGGTAAGGGTGGGCAATGGGGGTCAAGTGACTTGCCCAGGGTCACACAGCTGGAAAGTGTCTGAGGCTGGATTTGAACCCAGGACCTCCCATCTCTAGGGCCTGGCTCTCAATCCACTGAGCTACCCAGCTGCCCCCTATTCTAGATTTTTTTTCTGCTAGCTCTACAAAATATCACCACAATAAATGTATGTTTAATTGATTTATCATTTTTATTATACTGGCCCAGTCATCACTGGAAATCACTCATTATTTGTTGCCTTTTACTGATTTAAGAAGCATTTTGCTTCCTTAGTTATTTGCATACACTGTACACATACAGAGATGGAGGAGAGGAGGGAAAGAAGAAAGGAGGGAGGAGAAGGACAGAGAGAGAGAAAAAAAAACCAGAGAGAAAGAAATGTTGTTTTCTCCTGCCATTTCACTGATTCTATTGTCCCAATTAGTATTTTGCTGATTCCCTTGAATTTTCTAAGTGAACCATCATCTTGTAGCAAACTGGATTTCTTGGCCTACATCAATGCCTTCCATTTCTTTCTCTTGCCCCTCTCTTGCATTTCTAGTACTATGCCAAATAACAGGGGAAAGGAAGCATTCTTGATCTACTCCTATAGTTAATAACAAAAAGCAAAGTATTCCCCATTGCATATAATGTCAGCTTTTGGCTTTAAGTTCCTTTTTAAAATCACAATAAATGTTCTTCTGGAGCTGCGCTTGATAAAATTGGCAGTACGATGCCTGAGACTGGCAGCATTCAAAACATGTGTCAGTCGGCACCAATTAGTAGACTTTATCAAGAGCTCTTGATAGACATTCTTTGAAATAGTGTTTGAGAAGTTTCTATTTTGTTGACTCCCTGACCAGGGAAATAGAGCATCTCTGTCTTTAATTAAACTTTTCCTTATGTCAAAATACCACTTTGCATTATTTCCTGCCTTTTCCTATGTTTCTCTCCTAATGACAGGGCTTAGTGCAAGGGCTTTGACAATAAAATTATTGTTATTATTATAACCATTATTATCACTATCATCAACAATCATCTTTTTATGTCATAGGACCCGTTGGGAATCTGGAGAAACCTATAGACTCCCCAGAAACCTGACGTTAAATGCATAAAATATATGGAATTACAAAGGGAACCAATTATAATGAAATAAAGTGGACAAAATACTTTTTAAGATAGTTTTAAGCTCCCCTGAGTAGCCAGGTGGTACACTGGATAGAGTGCTGGACCTCGAATCAAGAAGACTCATTTTCAGGAGCTCAAATCTAGCCTCAGACCCCAGGCAAGCCACCCTTGCTATGTGATGCTGGACAAGTCATTTCACCCTGTTTGCTTCAGTTTCCTCACCTATAAAATGGACTGGAGAAAGAAATGGCCAACCATTCCAAAATCTTTGCCAAGAAAACCCCAAATGGGGTTATGAAGAGTCAGACTTGAGTAAAATGACTGAACATTAACAACAAAAAGCACCCCTGGAGATGGGAGGTCCTAGGGTCAAGTTTGACCTCTGACACTTCCTAGCTGAACAACTCCGGGCAAGTCACTTAACACCACATGCCTAACCCTTACCACTCTTCTGCATGCAATGTATTAATTCTAAGATAGAAGGCAAGGGTTAAAAAAAAACCTGCTGGTTTTTAGATAAATAATAGATAAAAATAAATAAATAGGCCACCTCAGGGCCAGGAAGATATGGGTTTATGCCCTGCCTCTGACTCCTAGAGGCTGTGAAACTCTTTTTTTTTTTTTTAAACCCTTAACTTCTGTGTATTGGCTCCTTGTTGGAAGATTGGTAAGGGTGGGCAATGAGGGTCAAGTGACTTGCCCAGGGTCACACAGCTGGGAAGTGTCTGAGGCCAGATTTGAACCCAGGACCTCCCGTCTCTAAGCCTGAGTCTCAATCCACTGAGCTACCCAGCTGCCCCATGTAAGACTCTTAAGCAAGTCACAATCTCTAGGTCTTCTAGATAACCTTCTAAGACTAAAAATTACTGAAAAATTGACACACACATCCCCCCATTGATGGAGAGATTTTCTATGTATATCCTATACATTTCATACATATATTCCTTCATATATAATATACGTGTGTATGTGTAGATAGAGACACAGCTACATAGATAGACAGGTCAATGAATGCAGGGTTAGTGCCAACTTCTCCAAATATCAGTCCATTCTAATTTACTAAATGGATTCATTACAGCAATCATGTTCCTCCTTTTAGTGCTTTTAAAAAAACAGCTTCCTGGGGCAGCTGGGTAGCTCAGTGGATTGAGAGCCAGGCCTAGAGACGGGAGGTCCTAGGTTCAAATCCGGCCTCAGCCACTTCCCAGCTGTGTGACCCTGGGCAAGTCACTTGACCCCCATTGCCCACCCTTACCACTCTTCCACCTAGGAGCCAATACACCGAAGTACAAGGGTTTAAAAAAAAAAAAACCAGCTTCCTTGACAACAGAGAAATTAGTATCCTGATCAATTTTCTAATTCTTCTTGGAAGGCTGTTAAAGTCTTTTAAAAATTCTGGTTTCAATTCGATATTATCTGGTATTGCTGACATCCCTTCCTGGTTGTCTTGATGGGACATTAAAGACTGACCAGTGTCATCCACATTCAAGTCAGCCCTTCCCAGGTTGTACAGCCCCCAAGTAAAGCGTGCATTTAGTTCCTTCCCCAATGATGTTGCCCTTCACCTTGGGCTCAGCTTCTGCCTCTCCCTTAGAGAAATCTGGAGAGGAAGCTGCCATCTGACAGTGAATGAGGAGATGGAAATTAAGGTCTAGAAGTTGTGACCTATTCAGGATCCATAGGCAGCAAGGAGTACCATCAGGCTATGAACCTAGATCAGGAGTGAACATAGAGAAGGAGACTGGCAGATGGGATCTCAGAGAGTAAGGGCTATTCTCAGGGGTATTGAAAAGCTCACTTCAAATTCTGTGGAGTCCTTACCCTTTCTCCTGTCATAGTATCCCTCTGGCCATTTGGTAAGACTTCTTCTCAGAATCATGCTTGTGCCTCAATACATAATTAAAGTAAATTCAAAATTTTAGCTAAAGGTTAGGAAAAATAAAGATAAATCTATCTATCAAGGTACAGATATGTATATATCTGTTTCTATCAATCTATCTATCCATCCATCCATCTATCTATCTACTGTCTATCCTATCTATCCTATCTATCTATCTATCTATCTATCTATCTATCTATCTATCTATCTANATCTTTCTATCTATCTATCTATCTATCTATCTATCTATCTATCTATCTATCTATCTATCTATCTATCTATCTATCTATCCATCTATCTATCTGTCTGTCTGTCTACCTGTCTATCCTTCCTATCTATCTATCTATCTATCTATCTATCTATCTATCTATCTATACATCTCTCAGTCTGTCTATCTGTAGATCTTTTTCTCCATCAAATGTCATGTACCCCTTACAAGAACCTTTGTTGCTGTTCTGTGTTGTCCAATTCTTTATGACACCATTTGGGGTTTACTTGGCAAAAATGCTGGAGTACCTGGCCATTTCCTTCTCTACCTCCTTTGACAATAAGGAAACTAAGGCAAAGTTAAGTGCCTTGCCCAGAATCACACAGCTGGAAATCTGAGGCCAGATTTGAACTCAGTTCTTCATAATACTCAGCTGTGCCACCTAGCCACAAAGGACCCTAGCTTAAACCAAATCAAAATTGATGGGGGGAAGTAGATTGTAAGCACTTAAGAAATACTTTTTCATTCATTTATTCAATCATTCATAATTTTCCCTTAGTGGAAGTCTCTAGAAAAGCCCAAGTCTTGGCCCAAGGTAGGATGAAGAAGAGATGATGGGAAGTAGAATGGGGGCATCACTTTGAAAAGATGAGGGGAAGACCAAAGTTTGTCCTCCTAATCCTTGGTGTTTCTGCTAAGAGGGAAGTAGAAAGGAGAAAGGAAAAGACACCCACTAAGGTTGGAAGATCCTCTAATTTCCAAAGGGATTAGGGGAATGGTAGTGAGAGACATGAATGAATTAATAAATGAAAAAACACATTTCTTATGCACTGTGCTAAATGCTATAGATACAAGCAGAAAAGACAGACTCTGTTCTCAGGGAGTTCCCATCCTAATGGGGGAAATGACACATATGGAATTTCAACATCCCACCCCAAAGTGAATCACCCTAACATCCCCAACTCATATTGTGAATCTGGCTGGGGGAATGACACAAATGAAGCCAAAAGGTAGAAATGGCAGCTAGGTGGCACTATAGTGCACAGAGCACTAGGCTTAGAATTAGGAAGACTCATCTTCCTGAGTTCAAATCTAGACTCAGACACTTATTAGCTGTGTGACTCTAAGCAAATTACTTCACCTTCTTTGCCTCAGTTTCTTCATCTGTAAAATGAGCTGGAAAGGAAATGGCAAACCACTCTGGTACCTGTGCCAAGAAAATTCCAAATAAAATAAGAGTCAGACATGACTGAACATACAATAAAAAGAAATAGCTCCAAAGGAGACCTGATTCAGCATACATGAAATCACCTCTTTTAGAATGAATCACCAAAACATCATGAAGTTCTGTGTGTTTTTAATAGTCATTGTGTATGTCTTTGTATTCCTGTAGATAGAGAGAAAATGTCATTTCCAAGATGTGTTTGAGAAGGCAGGCATTCTTTTTTAACAACAGGAGTTCTTAAACTGATTTTGGGAGATCTTTGAACTCGAATGAGGAAAAAAAGTCTTTGTTTTCATTAACTTCTAATCAAAATTTAGCATTTCCTTCAAATGTTTAAAAACCCTTTCCTTCCACCTTAGCATCATTACTATGTATTGGTTCCAAGATAGAAAAGCAATAAATGCTAGGCAATGGGGGTAAAGAGACTTGCCCAGGGTCACATAGCTAGGAAGTATCTGAGGCTAGATTTGAACCAGGACCTCCCATCTCTAGGCCTGGCTCTCAGTCCACTGAGCCACCAAGTTGCTCCTCTAAATACATGATTCTGAGAAAGTCCATAGGATTCACCAGACTGCCAGAAGGGCCCATGATCAACAAAAAGTTTAGAAATCCCTGGACTCATTTTTCAATGCTGGCTTCTTTTTTTTGTGTTATTTCTCAGATGCTACCCATATTGGGTCCTTTGGGCTTTTTTCTTCCATAATATCTGATCTATTGGCCAAAATACTACATTAGTATCTCCCTACCTTAGTCACTCACAGACTTCAGAATTCTCTGAAAGACCAGCCAAAAGCCTTGTTGGACCCTCTGAGAATAAATGGCATCTGTCAAGGAATAAATGCCTGGGTGCCCCCACAGGAGAAGATCCAACCCAGAGCCCAAGGGCAGGTTCCCAGTGGATGGGGAACTCCTCCACATGCACCTGATTCAAGATAACATGCTACTGGAAGCAGCAGTCATCAGACCACTGCAGAGCCTCCTAAGTGAGCCAAGGAGTTTGGACTTTCTATTCCCACAGGAAAGAGCAAGGAGATGAAGAATAATGGCTGCTAGCCAGAATATGCTAAGCAGTTGGCTGGGCTGCTTACCTTTAGAGTTCCTCCAGAAATAGCTTTAGCTAGAACAGAGACTACAAATGGATAATGAGCTGGGCCCAGAATCAATCACCCCTGGAAAACTGTCAAAGTCTTTAAAGGACTCTTTGACTCCCTGGAGTTTAGCTCCCAGTGAGTGTCTAATAAATGTTTGTTGGCTTGCCTCTGAGCATCTTCTGAAACAAAAGCCCACGTCTTTGGATACCGACATCCTTCTAGAGGTGTAGGATTGATTGTGAGTCTTGAGATACTAGAGTCTCTGAGCAACGGAAAGTCAGTCTCACCCAACAGGTGAGGCAGGAGCTATATGAGAAGACCGTAGCAGACTAAAAACAAGGGATTGGTAAGGAGAAGCAGAATACAGGAGAGAGTGTCAGAGAAACATGTTGGGTGGGGAGAAGTCCATAAAGTGTCAAGAATAAGGGAATAGCCAGTAAAATTGCTCGTCAGCTCCGGGAGGGAGGAAGGGGAGGGAGGAAAAGAACGTGAATCATGTAACCATGGAAAAAATATTCTAAATTAATTAATTACATTTTTTAAATTGTTTAAATTAATTAAAAAAAGAATAAGGGATTAGTAGGAGAGCGCTCCTATGATTCATTAGTAGCTCATGATGCTAAGGGAAAAGAAGGAAGGTCCCCAGCTTATTTTGGTAAACTCTCCAGTGGTAAGTCAATAGGAAAGCATTCCTAAGTGGTACATGATACATGATTTGGACCACCTTAGCACAGATGAGGCCTTTCTATCAATGATCTCCTTAGAGCAGTGATTCCCAAAGTGGGCGCCACCAACCCCTGGTGGGTGCTGCAGCGATTCAGGGAGACGGTGATGGCCACAGGTGCATCTGGGGGTGGGGAATAACTGTAAGGGGTCGGTGATAGTATGGGACAGGGGGTGCTAAGTAATATTTTTTCTGGAAAGGGGGCGGTAGGCCAAAAAAGTTTGGGAACCACTGCCTTAGAGTATAAGCCCAGGAGTCAGTTGGCTAAGTCACAGGCTATCAATAGTTTTTATTTCTCCTTAACCCAAATCAATTTCCAGAAGCGTTGAACAGCTCCACCAACATTATACTAATAGGCCTTAAAACCACTCCAGGGTTGATTTCTGACTTCTTAACATTGTCAATTTGATGGATAAAAAGTAAAAAGCTCAGGGGATTATTTTTGTGGGGGGGGACTGGTTTATAGTTATCTTGTTATGATTAAATTTGTCTTAAGAGACTGATTTGTGGGTTAGAATATAAGTTTATCAATTATATCAGGTTTATTGGTTAGGCCAGCATAATAATTGATAAAAGTGATATAGGTCTCTGTGGTTGTCTCTCCATCACCAGGGATGACCTGGACTAGGTCAAAGAGCTGTAAAAGCTAAAATTAATGGTTGGATGATGATTATATGAAATTATGTGGTCACCAGTATTTATTATATCTTAAGTCATAAATTTATTTACAAATAGAGAAGAAACAATAAAGAAGAGAAATGTGAGGAGGATAGAAAAATTATCTATCCTATCAATCTAAATGTTTTGCTCTGGGTCTGCACAATCCAGGCAGAAATTAATTAGCTCTCAACCAGAAAGGCTGGTAGTGAGTAACTACTCGGTCTCCTCCAAGATGGAAGCTAGTCTCTCCAGAAGCTAGGAAAGGGGTCAGCCTTCTACTCATCCAATTAAGTAATCCAAGAGTCAGAATCCAAGTAAAAGCCAAGTTCAGAGCCCATGATCCAAGCCACAGTCTCCAGCGAAGCTCCCTCAAAGACTATCTAAGACTATCTCCAGAAGACAATCTCTTCAGACAATCTTCTCAAAAACAATCTGCCCTTAAGGAGTTCAGGGCTTGCTTTTTATGGTGACCTCTTGTCCTTTCCCCTCTTCACAGGGGCCAATCACAATTTCCAAATTACCTAGCACTACCCAGGGGGCAGTGTCTGTAGGATCAACTTCTCACCTTCTGAAGGTTAAGTTCTCATCAAAAAGATACACAGATTCCTGACTGATTGAATCAAAAAGGTCACAGTTTCCTGATTTGATTTAATTTCTAAGGGTGTGAATTTTCTAAGTACCTTGCTAGCTTCTCACTTAGTACTAAGTAGGGTGTTTTGTTGATTCAATTCAAAAGCAGACAAGGCTAGTTAATCCTGTCTTCAGTCTAGTGAGGTACTAAGTAGGGGTAGTTTTCTCCACTAGAAAGCTCTTAGTTACATTTATTTTTTAAAAACCCTTACCTTCTATCTTAGAATCATACTAAGTATTGGTTCCAGCAAAGTTCAATAAGGGCTAGACAGTTGGGGTTAAGTGACTTGTCCAAGGTCACCTGGCTAGGATATGTCTGAATCTAAATTTGAACCCAGGATCTCCTATCTCCCAACCTGGCTCTCTATATACACATTGATTTTTTCCCTTTCATATAAAGGCTTCTAAATTTCTGATATTTAAAAGCCTTCTTTTAGGATCTTTTCTATGTCTTGTTGGTTAAGATTCCTCCTCCTAACCACAGTCATGAACAGTTCTTCCATTCTCCTACAATTTTTTAAAAATACCATCTTTTCAATTCCTCTTGAACTTATAGTTTTTAAACTATAAAATGCTGATCTTCCTAAAATTTAAATCATATGTATAATATATAATTATAGAAATTACATGTCTATCATGATGAAAAATGCTATCCACCTCCAAAAAAAGAATTAATGGAGTATGAACACAGATTGAAGCAGACCATTTTTCACTTCATTTTCTTTGTGGTTTTTTTATATGTATCTTCTTCCATATCATGACTAATATGGAAATGTTTTGCATGATTGCACATGTGTAACCTATATTAAATTACTCACCATCTCAAGGAGAAAGAAGAGAAAGAGAGAGAGAGAATTTGGAATTCAGAATGTAAGAAAACAAATGTTAAAAATTGTTTTTACATGATTGGGGGGGAAATTAAATATTGCTGAAAAATAAAATAAAAAGAAGTTACATATCTATATAAAAGAAATTTGACATAATTTATGACAAAAATGCTCTCCACCTTCAGAGAAAGAACTGATGGAATCCAAATGCAGATTGAAGTATATTATTTTTTACTTTCTTTTTTTTTGGGGGGGGGTCCTATATTTTCCTTCACAACATGACTAGTACAGAAATGTTTTGTATGACTTCATATGCATAACCTATATCAAATTGTTTACCTTCTCAATGGAAGGAGAAAAGAGTGGAGGGTAGGAAGAATCTGGAACTCAAAATTTAAAAAAGAAATGTTAAAAATTGTTTTTACATATAATTAGAAAAAATAAAATATTTAAAATAAAAATAATTTTACCTTATTTTACCTTGATGACTTTATTTTAATACCACATTCAATTCTGAATATCTCCCTTAACATCTCTTTTCACAAAAGTTTTTAAAATGAAAGTGTATGGGTGGTATTTCAGCAAAACCAACATTTGAAGGATATCTGGCAACATAAACTGGGGTACTGCCACCTTCCTCTCCATTCAGTGAAGGAGAAAAACTTTTTCCTAACTCTTAGCCAGGGCAAACTTTAGTCATTCCATTTACCCTTTAGTCATTGGGCATAGTGCTTCTGATTCTGTTTTCTTCCTTCTAAACCGTGTGTGTATCCCATACAACTTGCTTGACTACTCTGGACCACGAGTGCCTACTTTGCTTCCAATTCTTTGTTAGTGCAGAAAGTGATGTTAGGAATATTTTGATATCTGTGGAATCTTTCTGTTTGCCTTTGACCTCCTTAACCTTTGTCTAGCAGTAATGTGAAAGAATGCTGAACCTGGAGTTGGGAAGATTCATCTTCATGGGTTAAAATCTGACCTCAGACACTCCCTAGCTGTGTGACCCTGGGCAAGTCACTTAACCCCCACTGCCTAGTCCTTGTCACTTATATAGAAGGCATTTGGCCCTGGACTACTTCTTTCCCCTGAGAGTAGAAGGTAACATCCTTCAGGGTAGGACATGTTTGGGGCTTTTGGGTGCAGAGAATATGGAATAATGGCTAAATGTGCATTTTGTGGCCAAGAGGAATGAGTCTCCTGGGTATGCAGGTGTCTCATTAATGGGTCCCTTCTCTCAGTGTTGCTTCTATCAGTCAGTTAACAATCATTTATTAAGCACCCACTATGTGCCAAGCAGCAGATGTCCATTCATTTTTATCACCAGTACTCTTCTAATAAGTAGAAACTGAACACTTCCCAAGGCAGGGGTTCCACTCTTGGGCAGCTCCAACTTTGGGGAAAACCCTTCCCCAGAGAGAGCTCACTTCAATCCCTCCTGGGCTTAGGTTGCCTAACAAGAAGGAAAGAATCTTTGGAGCATAAGTCACAGCATAAGATTGAAAACCCTGGAATCAGAAAGCCTTGGAATCAGATAAATAGCTTCCAGGTGGAGGTGGTTTTTTCCTGATGGAGAAAGAGATATTTACAGACTTCCAAAGCACAGCTTTGAGGTTAGAAGAAGGGCCAAAACAGGCATGCCTTATTTGATCAACTTTGCCAAAGGATTCGGTCCAAGGAGCATTTATCAAGCACCAACACGTTGCTGAAGACTAAAAGTACAAGAAAAAAATGAGAGTTCTTGCCCTGGAGGAACTTATATTCTATTGCAAGAGACAACATGTGAAAGGGATGTAGGTAATCTTTGTAAGAGGATCCAATTAAAATGTCAGTTTTCACCTGCTTCAAATTTGGCCTCGATTTATAGCCGCACTCTTTGTGGTGGCAAAAAAACTGGAAAAACGAGGATCTGCCCTTCAATTGGGGAATGGCTGAACAAATTGTGGTATATGCTAGTGATGGAATACTATTGTGCTCAAAGGAATAATAAACTGGAGGAATTCCATGTGAACTGGAAAGACCTCCAGGAATTGATGCAGAGTGAAAGGAGCAGAGCCAGAAGAACATTGTACACAGAGACTGATACACTGTGGCACAATCGAATGTAATGGACGTCTGTACTAGCAGCAATACAATGATCCAGGACAACTCAGGGATTTATGGAAAAGAACGCTACCCACATTCAGAGGAAGAACTACAGAGGAGGAAACACAGAAGAAAAGCAACTGCTTGAACACATGGGTTAAGGCGGACATGATTGGGGATGTAGACTCGAAACTACCACCCCAATGCAACTATCAACAATTTGGAAACAGGCTTGATTGATGGCACATGTTAAAACTAGTGGAAATGCCTGTTGGCTATGGGGGGGAGGGGGATGGGAGGGTGAAGGGGAAAGTAAGTTTACATGAATCATGTAACCATGGAAAACTTTTCTAAAAAATAAAATTAAAAGAAAAAAAGAATAAAAATTTGGCCTCAGACACTTCCTAGCTATGTGACTCTTGGCAAGTCACTTAGCCCCCATGGCCTGGCCCTCACTGCTCTTCTGCCTTGGAACCAATATACAGTATTGATTCTAAGATGGAAGGTGAGGACTTAAAAAACAAAACAAAACACTAGGGGGCTCTCTCAACCACTGAGCTCTCTACCTCCCAAAGAGCTGGCTTCTCTCCCCTAAGCTATGCCCCTTTTGGAGTTGGGGATGCCCAAGTGATTTGTATTGACCCAATCAGAGGTCTGCCCCTATCCTACACTTAAGTTCTTCTCTTCAACACTCCTTAATTTCTCTGCCTCAGGACCTGCCTGGGGACCACCCCTCTTGGGCCTGGTTCTGAAAAACCCACTCACCATCAATTCTTCCCTTCCCTCATTTGCTTCCCAGCTTGGAGAATCTTCTTCCTTGGAGCCCCTCAAAGTCACAATATTTACGCGCGTAAACACTAATGCCTATTAACAATCCTAAGGCTGAAAAGGATTTCTGGCTGCCCCCAGAAGATAAACATTTCCCCAGTGTTACTCTCCTTGATCCCTCATAATTAGTCTGGTCCAGAATGGATTTAGCCTGCCTTGAAAGAGGAGCCTGCTCACTGATCCCAAGGGAAAAGAAAGGTAGAAGCCACTGATAGGCACTGTAGAAAAGAAGATGCACTGGGTGTAAGCATGCCAGATGAGGGAAGGGGAGAAACCTGGAACGGAAGAGTGGAAGAGGAGGCACCTGGAAAGCAGGCTCCTTACTATGGATGGAGGGCAGGAAAAGACTGATCCTGGCCCCAGATTCAGGGCCCTGAAGAAGCTCCTAAGGGGCTGTTTTGCCGATTACAACTGGTGATTGATTCTTCCTCCCCTGACTTCCTGGGTGACATGGGAATGTTTCCCAATCTGTTTCACCACCATCATCATCCTCACTAGCATGTATAGAACTTTTAAGCTTTGCAAAGCCCTTTACAAATATAATCTCACTTAATCTTCACAACTCTGAGAAGGTGGTGCTATTATTACCTCCATTTTACAGTTGAGAAAACTGAGGCAGACAGAGGTTAAGTGTCTGCCTAGGGTGGTAAAGCTAATCAGTGTCTGAGGCTGAATCTGAACTCAGATCTTCCAGTCTCCCCATTACTGGCTTTCTGACTCATTTTTGTTTTAAAATTGTCTTTCCTAAGATAAATGTGGTTAACCACTACATTGCATTGTTAGTCTTTATTTCCTTCCGTAAGTGCAGCAGAGGAAAGGCAGTAGAGCTGAAGAGAGATTAATTTAGAAAGACATTTTCATATATATATTGTTATAACTTTTCTGAGCAAGAAGAAAAGATCTAATTTCTAGAAAAATAGTTTAATAGCCTTGTTTGGGAAGCTATAAAAGGCGGGACTTCGCCTCCTTCACCCACTGTTCTTTTCTTGCAGCTGACTTGAAAGAAAGACAATCCTAAGGAGTGGAGTAAGGGAGTTAATTAGAGAAACTCGTCCCTCCCCTAGGCGCTAGGAAGGAGTAGTGCCACCAACTGGTGGGTAAGAGCCCCTGCCCTTTACACTGGAATTATTGCTAACTGCTTATTATTATTTCTATTTCCTGGGTAGTCCTGCTGAGGGACATTTCCAACTCTAATACAGTATGTATGAGATGCAGTAGGGAAGAGTGTAGGTTCTCAGTTCAAATTCTGACTGCCACTTAAGCCTCTCTAGCCTCAGTTTCCCCAGCTGTAAAAAAAAGGAGGGAACTGGAATAGACTGACCTGGGCGGGGGGAGGGGGGAGAGAGAGTGGGGAAGGGAAGGGCGGAATCCAGATCCTATACCTCTGGGCCTTGGTTTCTCCAGCTGGAAAAGAAAAGACTGGCCTGTAGGGGGCCTATCAGCCCCAGATGCCTTGGTGGTGACGTCATGGTCTCTTTAAGAAGCTCCGCCCCCGTGCTCTTCAACCGGAAGTTTCTGCTCACCCGCAGCCGGAAGTGCACCTGAAAGATCCCATCCAACATGGCCGCCAGCTGCTCTTCCGGAAGCGGCCGCCCGGGGTCTCAGAGGCACCGTCCGCTCCCGACACTCTAGTACTTCACGGCGGCTGTCCATGGTGCCCACGTCGGCCCCTGGAATCTCCGGTTCCTGTCAGGCCTGGGCCGCCGGACGGGAGGGGAAGCCGTTGGACGAGGCGAGCGACGTTGGAGGGGGGCGGGGCGCGCGACGCTCTGGGCCGCTTCCGGGCCGCCTCGATGACCGCGCAGACGGCGCTCTAGGCGGGCGGCCGCGCGCTCTCATGGGCCGCTCGTGGTGCTCAATGCTCTGGTAATCCGTCGGGGGCGGGGCCGGGACAGTCTCGCGAGAGCCGGGAGGGGGCGGGCGCGTGGTCCCGCGGTGGACGGAGCCCGAGATGGAGCCGGAGAGTCTGGAATCGAGGATCAGTGAGTGACCCCCCTGGGGGGCGGGCGCGCGGGCCGGGCCGGAACCGGAACCGGAACCGAGGGGCGCGCCCCTCTCCCACCCCCTTTGGGCGGCCCCCCTGAGTTGGTCCTGGACCCCTCAACTGTCCGCTGACGCTTCCAGGAAGCTCCTCCTTAAGCAGCTTCCAGGACCCTCAAATCCTCCATGATAGCCCCCCAAAACTGCCTCTCCCCTTTTGACTGCTTCCAGGGCGCCCCCAAAAGGGCCCCCCCATCCGTTCCCAGGGTCCTCCCCAAGACTCCCAGGGAGCCATCAAACTTCCCCGAGACCCCAACCTTAAATCTGTCTCCATAACCCTCCAATGTGCCCTAAATCCCCCCTACAGTTAAATCTGAACGCCTAGGTAGCCCCCGAATATGTCTCTAGGACCCCTCCAATTTCTGTGAGGCCCCAGGCCACTCTCCAAATGGCTCCAGAAAGAAGCAACCCTCACTTAATTCGTCTCCAAGATTCCCTCATCCCACCCTCCCAAATGTACCTCCACCCCTGGAATTTCCAAATCTGCCTCAGGGACCACCTTTCACTACACCCCAAGACTCTAGCCCATTCCCTTCTTGCAGGCCACCTATCCCATTCCTCTAAATTCACCACAGAACCTTCCTTTACAATAGCCTCCTGACCTAAATCTGCTTTCAGAAACTCCTACGCAGCCACCCCTCAGATCTCCAACCACTCACCCAATCTGCCCCCCACATCCCTTAGGGAACTCCCAAAACCTATCTCCAGATCTTCCCAGTCCCCTCCTGGGACCTGGATCTGCCCTCCTAATCCAGGCTGCCCTGGCAGTCTGCCTTCAGCATGCTTCAAATGCCCCCAGGATGTTCCCCAAAGTCTCCTTCCAGCACTTCCATCCCCTCTAGTACCCCCAGCCTAGCCTTATCAAAACCACCATAGATACTCCTAGGCTGCCCCACCCCAAAAGAAAATCTGGATTCCCGCCCATCCCTAATTTTCCCCTCACACACTGAAGTTGTCCCCGAAACCCACACCTCAAATGACATTCTCATTCTGTTCTCCCAAAACACTCATATGACCCTCTAAAATCCATCCAGGCTTCCTCCTTAGACCTATTACAAAGTCAAGAATCTTACTGTAGCTGCCCCAAACTTCCTTTGGCCACCCCCAAAAGGTTCTCTTCATCCTCACACATGTCCCTTCAAGATGCTTCCTATTTCCAGCTGCCTTCCCACACCTCTGCCCCCCCCCCCCAAATCTTCACAGACCAACCCCCAAACTCCCTATGGTTTATGTTTCTTGGATGCCTCCCCCTGACTGCCGTTAGGCACATACCTGAGCAGCCTCTCACACCACCTCCAAAGGCCCCATGGCTGCACCACATTCCCTTCTGAATTATTTTGTGGTCCCCTAAAATACCATAAATCTTCATCTTCACACCACACACTTGAACTGGCCCCCTGGAAGAACACATGTTCCAACCAAATCTTTGCCCAAATTTTAAAGGAGCTCCTGACTTGGCTAGGTCTGAACAAGGAGATCTGGAAGAGATCCCACAATTTAGGGAGGTCAGACCTAGGAATCTGAGGTATAGGGGGAATGGACTGGGGAAGACCCTAATCCTTTCTTCAAAGAAACAATTTAGAGGGAGATTGAGGTGGAATAGATGGAAATATATAGGGATATCAGGGAAGATGTGGCAGAGTTGAAGGAGACATGGTTTTAGGGAAGGACCAGTGCATGTCTGGGCACTATGGATTTGAGGGGTCCTCATGACTTGATCCCCACAAATCTACCACTTAGACACGCCCCCTCTCTCCACCCCCACCCCTTTACCATGTGCCTATGTCAGCTGCTCTCCCTCTTCTGTCCCAGCATTCCATAGCCAAGACTCCAATCTTGGTATCTCCTCTCCCTACCCCACCCCTGGAACACCTGCTCACATATGGACCTCCCCCCAGTCATCATGGCTAGGAAAAGGCCTCCCAGCTCCTTCATCCCATTGCAGACAAGTTATTCAGGAAATGGGAGACACCCCACCACCACCACCACCAAAGTCTCTGTGGAATTTTTAGTAGTTGAGGGAGCCAGTGAGCTCATCCCTCCCAGGATCTGCCTTCATGGTTAGGAAAAAGTGGGTGAAAAGAATCTGCTCTTTGAGTCAGGCTCTCTGAGCCTGTCCCTGGTCAGGCCTGAGCTTGGGCATCTTCTCCCACCTTCTGTGCCCTGGACCTTGTATGGACCTTATACATATGAATGAGATGGGAGTTGATAACTTACTTTGTGACCTTGAAGACATTACTTGAGCCTTGTTTTTTTTCTTCTTGGCCTTGAGTTCTTTCTCTGCAAAATGATAGGAATTGGAATAGATATTTCGTAGGATCCTGGCCAGCTATAAAATTCACCTCTTTGGAGGGAAGGAGCTCCATATCCCAGGAGTGAAATTGCCCACACTTTGCATTTCCAACCTGAGAAATATAGGCCCAGGGAAAAGTCTTTCAGTCCCAGAACGAGTGGAAAGAGAAAGCTGCCTGGCAGCCACTAATACTGGTCTCCTTGGTTTTCTGATATAGCATCTCTTCTGGGTCTTTTTCTCCTCTTTCCTCCAGATGTGAGTTGGGCTGTCTTTGAGGAAGTCATTGTTTCAGGCCTTTCAGCTGGGAACAGCTTGTTCCTGGGCCTAGTCCCCAAACCCTGGTCAAGGGTGGAACTAAATCAGCAGATTAGCCAATAGCATTAATGAGGAGCCTCACTTAATTTAATTCAAGCATTTAGTAAACATCAGCTGTTATGTAGGCACTTGCAAACAAGGCCCTGTTTTCAGGGGGTTTGTGTTCTGGTAGCCAGCCAGCTGGAGCATCATCCTATCTCAGGCCACTGAGTACTGCTCCACAATTCTCCCTGGGAAGTGAACATCTTCCTGAAGGTATAGAGCTCCCCTCTTCTGGATTCCCTAGAGCTCCCAGAAAGGGGTCCATGCCCAAAGGGACAACACAACCCTTTTTCCTTAGCAGGGAGTCCCCAAAGCAGATGTCATCAAGCTCTCATATTCTTAGGCTGAATTTGAGGCCCAAATCTTGGTGTTGGAAGGGTTCTGTCTCATACCTTGGCCAGGGCACTTCCCATGTTCTGAAGTGCCCCCTGCCTCCCAGCTCCTATTATTAGTTGTATTATACCAGATAGATTACACAGCCTGTCCCCTCTCCTCTCAACAAGCCCATGAAGGTGATAGACAAGGATTGTGATTCCCTTTTGACAGATGGGAAAACTGGCTCAGGAGTGTGAGCCTTGCTTAAGATCATAAGGCTGCTTGGAGGCAGAGGTAGGCTCACTCTCAGGGCCAGAACTCCCCACAGCAGCTCAAGCAAACAGTACATTCTCTCTCTCTCTCTCTCTCTCTCTCTCTCTCTCTCTCTCTCTCTCTCTCACACACACACACACACACACACACACACACACACACACACACACACACACATCAGAATCCCTGGACATGATTCCCAAAAGTAAAAGAAAGGGGATGATGTTGCTAGAATTCCCTGCTACCATCATGTCTCCCACACCCCCTCAAGTTTACTGGGAGGAACACTGGACTCAGTTGCTGAAGGCTGAGAGTCAAGGCCTAGTTCTGGCACTTCCTACCTGTGTATGACTCCACCTTGCTGAGCCTCAGTTCCCTCATTTGTAAAATGGTGATGGCAATCTTTTTCCTGAAAAAAAGGAAGGAGACAGTAGCTGCTTCTGACTTGGGGGCTGAGACTGGGGCTTGGGTAGATCCGAGGGTTCTACAGGGGATGGGGACAGTGGCTCCTAAGGTCTTGCTTTGTTTCATCTACTTTATCCAAAGCTTTCTTCAGGCCTCCGCCTCCCATATCTTCTGTGCCTGTCATTCCAGCTCATTCTTGCTGAGGCCAAGCTAGTCACTTGCCCAGGGTCACACAGCTCTAATGCAAGGCCTAACTTGTGACCATTTTCTTGAACATTTCAATTCCTAGATGTCTGGGAGAGAAAGCATGCTAGGGTCCCTGAGGATAGGGCAAGGGCTATCCCTTCCTATAAGCCCTGGGAGAAGGGAAAGACTGGGGACCTTCTCTGATTAAGCACCACTGGTTCTGCCCCCTGGTGCAGATAGAGCAACAAACCCCCTCAACAAGGAGTTGGACTGGGACAGCATCGACGCCTTCTGTGAGCAGCTCAATAAGGAGCTAGAAGGGTAAGACATCTCACCACCTCTCCTCCCACCCCCCACTCCAGATTGCAGGAGGTGTGGTGACTGGGGCTGGGGTGGAGAAGAATTTACTCCTCTCAGCACCAGGAAGATCCTGCATTCTTGGACTGCCTTCGGTCACTGCCTGCTTGTTCCTGTGACCATCCTGTGGCCCCAGGAAGATGGAGACAGATGTGCTGGGCTAAAGTTGCTCCTCACCTTCCTCTCCATAAATACCCAAAAACCTGAGGAAGCCGTGGGGTTGCAAAGGCAGGTTCCCCTTGTGGGGAGTGGCCTTTCCTCTTTGTGTCTCTCTCCTACAGGCCTCCACTGGCCACCCGCTTGTTAGCCCACAAGATCCAGTCTCCACAAGAATGGGAAGCTACCCAGGCCCTGACGGTGAGAGGGCCAGGGAAAGGGAGGTCCTGCCCCCAGCCTGACTCCAGGACAGGCCTGGGGCATCCAAGGCTTGAAATCAGAGCTAAAGCAGGCCTGGCCAAGGGGATAATGAGTAGGAATCTTAAGAGTTCTAATTTTTATTTTGACCTTATAATCATTATTAGATATTCTTTCTCTCCCTCTCCAATCCTATATATCTTTTCTCATGATAAAGATTTAAAATGGAAAAAAATAAAAAAAACAGTGAGGCAGTGAGGTGGCTTGGTGGATTGAGAGCCAGGCCCAGAGGTAGGAGGTCCTGAGTTTAAATCTGACCTCAGACACTTCCTAGCTGAGCAAGACACTTAACCCCCATTGCCTATCCTTTACCACTCTTCTGCCCTATACATGCTGCCAATGCATAGTATTGATTCTAAGATGGAAGGTAAGGGTTTAAAAAGAAAAGAAGAAAAGAGTGGGCCAAGGTGATGTGCCCCATTGACCACATTTGATAAGCTAAGGCATATTCCTTACCTTCAGCCCCTGCCTCTCCCACCCTATGGTAGGAGCTCCATTGTCTTATCTCTTCTGGGTTGTGCTCAGTTTTGTTCCAAGATCCCAGCCCTGAAGTTCACTGCCCTTGAGGCCTAGAAGCCAAAGAAGGTCTGTAAGAGGAAAGAAAGGACATCTCACTATTCCTCTGGCCAAAAGGGTCTTCCATCCCAGCTCTATGTAGAGATCTCTCCTGAGGTCTCCATTGTCAGAGTGCAGGGTTGGGGCCAGCAAGCCAGGCAGGGAGCCTAGCCCCATCAGAAAAGTCCTTGAGCTAGTCTTGTTCCAATAGAGATTGGGTTGATGGGCAGGGAGAAGAAGCAGGTACTGCCTTGTTTGACCTTGTTCTACCTTCAGGTTCTGGAAACATGCATGAAGAATTGTGGCAAGCGTTTCCACGATGAGGTTGGCAAGTTCCGCTTTCTCAATGAGCTCATCAAGGTGGTATCACCAAAGGTGGGTTCTGGGAAACATAGACATAGACATGAGATTTATATGACTGCTCCATCCTTGTTGGATGGGCCACCCCTTAAAGGTCCCACAGCTGCTTGCTAATGAGAGACTGAAGAATAAGAACCATGCTCAGATGGAACCTTTTTTCTCTTCTCCCTTCCCTGTCTCTTGTCACTTTGTTGCCCTAATCCCCTGTATTCCATATTTGTGCCTCCACCCTGAGTGCCCCACACCTTTTACAAATCAACAGAGATGACTTAAGCACTTCCACCTCCCTTCTTTTTTTCCCCTGTCTTGTGAGAAGGAATGGCCATGAGGAATGTGAGAGAGTTGTAAGGGCAGTAACCAGGTCTGGGGTTGTGGAGATGGGGAAAGGGCCTTGGAGATGGACAAGTCAGGGGTCGTCTTCCTCCTCCCTGACACAGTATCTGGGCACCCGCACCCCAGACAAGGTAAAGGACAAGATTCTGGAGCTGCTTTACAGCTGGACGCTGGGGCTGCCTCAGGAGGTGAAGATTGCTGAGGCCTATCAGATGCTGAAAAAGCAAGGTAAGCCATGCTCCCTCATCTCTCAGGTGAGCACCTGACATCCCTGAGCAGAAGAAATCCAAAGGCTGATAGAGTTAGAGGAAGAAATCCTTGTCCCTCTTGGGTGGATAGAATGACAGTTGTCCCTAGATAAGGCACAAGAACTGTCTGGCCTTGGACCCAGTGACAGGGGCCTGGTCTGTCTGCTGCCCCCATAGGGATTGTGAAGATTGATCCCAAGCTTCCAGATGATGCTCCCTTCTCTGCACCCCCCACACGGCCCAAGAATGGGATCTTTGAAGATGAAGAGAAGTCCAAGGTAAGGCAGCTGCAGAAGGATGCTGACCACTGCTTTTGAGACAGCTTTACCTAAGCCAACATACCACACTCCTAGGTTTTGTCAGAGTGCAAAGCGGGGGTCAGCAAGCCAGAAGGGGGACCCAGCCCCATCAACATCAATCTCCCAACCTTTTTCTTCAACCCCAGGTCTGGGTTAGAAAGTTGGATGGCCTTGCTGAAAAGATACATGTGGTAAAGGGGGTGCTTCTGGTCTTCCCATACCTTCTTGCCAGCTCCCACTGGCCCAAGATTCCCTCCCTTCCTTCTTGGGCTCTGCTCCACAATGGCCCTGGACCCTGCCCCTCACACCCCCATTCTCCTGTGTCCCTAGATGCTGGCCCGGCTGCTAAAGAGCTCCCACCCAGAGGATCTGCGAGCAGCCAACAAGCTTATCAAGGAGATGGTCCAAGAGGTGCCTGATTGCTCAGTACATGGCAGCTGCAGGAAGGGGCCTTCAGAGCTCATGGGGAAGGAAGGGGGAATGTGACTTGTTTGGGGCCAAAGTAGAACTGGTGGGTGAAAGGGATAGGGAGAGAGAAGGGACTTGGGCTTCATGAGGGCCAGCATCTCCCCTCTTTAGAGAAAGACATTGCAAACCACTCCAGTATCTTTGCCAAGAAAACCCCAAATGGGGTCACCAAGGATTGGACATCACTGAAACACCTGAGCACCCTCCCCCTAGGGTTGGGAAGATCCCTGAGATGATGATGTTCAAGAAAATGCTTTGTTAACTACAAAGCTTAGGCCAGACAGAAGCATAGAGGCCCATGCCAGGGGCCCAAGCAACTAATGCAGGCCTGGCCTGGAACCCTAGAGCAAAGGTTGGCCCTGGGATGGAACCTTCACCACACACACACTCTCACACTCTCTCACTCACACACACCATTACACTTTCTCTCACACACTGTCCTCCTGCCTTGACCATGCCCTCCTATTTCCCCACCAGGCAAGCCAGGAGAATGACCACCTATTTCCTCTCTCTCATACATACCTGTTGGGCAGTCCCACTCCCTTAAGTTCATTTCTTTTCATCGACTATTTAACCATCTACAGAGTTGACTCTTAATGTCTCATCTCTTCCCCCCATTTACACATCAGGAAACTGAGACCCAAGGTTAAACAGGGAGAGTTCAGGATTTGAACTCAGGCCTTCTGACTCAATGAGGCTCTCTGCACATGTTCTATGTGTAGAGTGCCCTGAGCCTTGGGCACTGCCTGAGAGGCCTTCTTAGTAGGACAGACAGAGCAACCTCAGTGGTTTATGGAGGTAGAGGAGGGAGGTGGGAGCTCAGGAGACCTGTGAGCCATGGACACAACTCCCTCCACCCTTTGGCCCGTCCCCAGGACCAGAAGCGGATGGAGAAGATCTCCAAGCGGGTCAGTGCTATCGAAGAGGTGAATAACAATGTGAGGCTGCTGACTGAGATGGTGACCAGCTACAGCCAGGGCGAGACTTCAGTGGGCAATGATGAGCTCATGAAGGTGAAGCCTGGTCTTCTGGGGCTTCCACCCTACCCCTACCCCCTGTGGCCAGGGCTTCTCTCAGTCCTGCTTTCTCTTCCCTCTGACCTTTCAGGAGCTGTACCAGCGCTGTGAACGGATGAGGCCCATGCTGTTCCGTCTGGCCAGTGACACCGAGGACAATGACGAGGCCTTGGGTGAGCCTGGACAGACAAGGGCTGCCTCCCTCCCTCCTGCCCTCTCTGGGAGATCTGCAAGTTCAGAGAGCAGCCACAAGGGGGCCCTTAATGCTTAGCTGGGTCTCCCACTACACAGGCAACCAGGATTTCATTTTGAGCCTTTTTACATTTCCTTGGGAATTTTTTGGTGTTCAGAATTATTAGTACAGAACTGTAGTTGATAAATAACTCCATATGTATTGGAGGCTCTGCTTAAACATGGTTTACTCATAAGGCTGAATAATCAGAAGCACTCGGAGACCCCTGGGAGAAGCCATGAGTCACGAAGAAGCCCCAGCCTCAGGCCCTTCTTTGGTTCCAAGATTAGCCATGACTCTCTCCTGGGTGGTCATACAATTCAGTAAATATCCATTAAGTACCTACTGTGTACAGAGCCTGGCACTCAATGCTGGGGGAGAGCCAGGGGAGACCCCTGACAGGAGCTGGCTCTGGATTCCTTCCTCCTCTCATTTCTCCTCCTTGCCCAATCTCAGCGGAGATCCTGCAGGCCAATGACAATCTGACACAGGTGATCAACCTCTACCAACAACTGGTGAAAGGAGGAGAGGTCAATGGAGACACAGCCTCTGGCCCCCTTCCAGGTGAACAAATGAAATGTGACAGTTGAGGAGAGGGCCAGGGAGAAAAGAGGGGGCAGTGATTAGCCAGGATAGCTACAGAGAAAGGGGGGGAAGGCAGCTCTGAATGCACAGGTTGGAGGCGCAGAGTGGAGTTTTACTAGTCAACAAGCATGAGGATGGGAAGAGATGAAGGACTAGAACTCTCTAGTAATGTAGGTTGTGTGATTCTTTCCTCCCTTCTCCCCACAGGTAGCACTTCAGCTCTCCTGGACCTCTCTGGACTGGACATGCCTCCAGCAGGTTCAGCCAGCCCTGCCCTACCAAGCCTGGCGAGTGGCTTAGCCAGACCAGAGCAGCCCACCTCAGTCTCCCTGCTTGATGATGAGCTCATGTCTCTAGGTAAGAAAGGTGGGGAGGGGCAGGGATGTGGGACTACCCCCGTCTATGTGCTCCTGACCCTTAGATCTACAACAACCACTCACGGAGGCCCTGAGGGAAGTCAAGCCAAAGGCAAGGAAGAGCGTTTGACTAGGAAAGGAGAATGGATCCCATTCCTGCTCTCTTTCTAATAACATGCTTCAGGCACTGATGGGGGGAACCAAGCCCAGGAACCCATGCCAAAGAGGCCTAATGGAGGGGGTCTCCAGCCAAAGAACCTCTCAGGACTCTGGCAGGCCCAAGTCACAGCTCCCAAGCCTGGCCTCTAACCAGCCCCCTTGGGATTGAGGGACCTATAGGACAGTTCTCCCGAAACTGTTCCTTTCTGCTCAAGAAAGGCCTCAAGGACTTGGGAGTAGCAGTAGCCAGAAGGGAGGAAGATAAAGACAACTCATTGACTCTTAATTCCTGGGTGCTGCTTTGCTGTGATGAGGGATTGGTGGCTTGACTAGATTGCTTCTGATCTTCCCCTCCTCCCTACTGGAGCATATTGGGCAGCTGGCCTTATAAGAAGGAGGTCTGAACCTATATTATTCTACCTCCTGCTCCCAACCCCAGGAGCTTGAGGGGCAAGCCAGACAGCCAGCTAATACCCTGGAAGTTTCTGCTGATGCTCAGGGCACCCCAGCAGGAACCTCTGGATTAGGTGGTATGGAACATAGGCCAACTGCTTCCTTCTGGTTTCTCTCCCCAAAATCCCTATGTCCAAAGGGAGCTTTGGGGCCAGCCCCAGAAAGACAGCAAGACTTTGGGTCTAGGCTAGGTCTTTGGTCCTTCTCTCTGCCTCATCCCTGGGGACAGGACCCCAGGCTCTGGCCTCCCAGCCTGAATAGGCAGGAGATGGAAAGCTAGTCTATTCCAATGCTGGCCTGATGAGAGGGAATCAAACACCTTGAACTCGTCCTTCAGTTAGAGTTGAGATTCATAGCCTTAAAACTGAGAAGACCCACTGAACCTTGCTGGGTCTGATCTGGGTGGATCAGGATCTCCAGGGCCACCCCAGTTCTGAGCCCATGTCTGGTGGGAACGAGTAAGAGAACTGCCCTTCTTCCACTCCTCCCTGTGACCAGGGTGGCCCTGAGAGGGAGAGCAGGCAGTGTCCTACAGCCTGAAAACCCAGCCAGGCCTTGCATGATTCTCCTGCCCCTTCCTCTTCTGCCCCCACCACCAGCTTTTGCTTTTAGTTGGTGATGAATAGAAATAAAGGAAGGGGAAGATCTCAACTTCTGTGGTTCAAGGAGGGAGGAAGCAAACCCAGAGAGCCTTGACAGTTCTTCTGCTCTTTGGAGCTCTCTCTGCAAGGCCAGGCTGAGCCTCAAGCCTGAAGAATGCTAGCAGTCAATGCATAGCAAACCTGTCAGGTAGATGTCCTTGTTAGGCCCATTTTACAGATGAAGAAATAAAGGCACAAAGTTGAAGTGACTCCCAGGGTCTCCCAGGTCCTAAGTAAGTTTGTTTTTAGATCTTCCTGCTAGCCAGTATATGTCCTTGCCCAGCAACCTCAACAAGATAGATCCTTCCCCTCTACAAACAGGCATCCCTTTATGACAAAAGTTCTGGGATGGCATACACCCAGAAGTAATGAGTCCTGAGAAGAGCTATCTCACAGAAAGTAGCACTGGGAAGATTGGAATAGGAAGACACCAGACTTGTCAGGAATATTTTCAGCCCTCATTTTGTGAGCCATGGGTTCAGAATAAGTCACTTTTTGCTCCATGAGCTGCTTTCCTCATCTGTGAAGTGGAAGGAATCCTGTTTGCAGCAGCCCTCACAGAGAGGACAAGGTTTTGAAAGCCTCAGAGTGACCTCAGAGGGGAGACCTTGGTAAAATGGATCCTCATGTTCCTCACTCAGGACCTTGGGCATCATAAGCCATATTGATGGGGCCAAAGCTCCCCCAGCACCCTGGTGCACTTAGGGATGGCTCCTTGGTGGTAGCCTTTCCTGACCTCAACCTTCAGTTTGCCTTTACAAGTCTCCCCATTGCTCTGGGGCTCTATGGGGTTCATTCCTTGGCCAGAACTTTCACATAATGAAAAATAGGGTGCCCTCCCACTGCCCCACCCTGGGTCCTTCAGCCCATTCTCTGGTGGGTTGCATTAGATGTCTCCCAGACTCCCTTCCCACACTGAGATTCCAATTCTGGAGGACAGGGATGAGGCAAGGGAGCTTGAGACCCAGTGCAGCCTTCTCCACGAAACCCAGTTTTTATTCCCCTTCCTTTTGTCCTCAGGCCTCAATGATCCCACACCCCCATCAGCCCCAAGCCTGGACAGTGCAGGATGGAACAGCTTCCAGGTAGGAGAGGGAAAAGGGACAGGTAGGTAGTCTGGGAAGCCTGCCTAACCTGTGCGGCCTCCTTAGAGAGAGCTAGGGAGTCTTGGGGCAGAGCTCAGGCCAGAGAGGGAAGTGACTGCTCAGAACAAAGCAGGAGAGGCACAGCTTCCTTGTGAGTCTGAGGACTAGCCAATAGTATAGGGCCTAGCTCCTCCCTTGGAGAGAGGAGCCACACTCCAGACTGTTCCCACTTTCTTCCTGGGGCAGGGCACCCCCTCTGACTGACCCAACCCTGTGGGGCTTCCCAGCCAAGTAGGTGGAAGGACGGTCAAACACCTGGTGGGGGGAGGGCAGCGGAGGTAGGTGAATCCATTGGTTTCCAGCTCCACTCTCTGCTCTGCCCTTGCCAGTCATCAGAAAGCTCTGAACTCGCCAGTACAGCTCCCCAAACCGATAGCCAGCCCTTGTCCCAGATGCCTCCATCGTCCTCCAGCGGGCTTGATGACCTGGACCTCCTAGGGAAGACTCTGCTACAACAATCCCTGCCCCCAGAGTCTCAGCAAGTTCGGTGGTGAGGATGGGAGCCCCCAGCCCCAGCCAACTGGGAGGTAAAAGGGCCAGGCCTGAATACACTCAGTGCCCAGCCTGGCCCCAAGGTTGGGTATCTCACAGTGACTGATGACTATTCTTTGCCAGGGAAAGGGGTAGCATGGAAGAAAGGAGTAGATGAGTTCTGGCCATTGGCTAACAGCAGAGCCAGGCCATACTCGGAGAAAGGCCTTGGGACATCAAAGACCATCATAGTACACCCCAAAGTCACAAGTGTGTGACATATGGGGAGCAACTGGCCTTGAAAACAGGCACAGAGGATGCCCTGGAGTAAATGAGAGCCCACCTGTCTCCTTCCCATCCGCACCTTATCTTCACCTTCTTCTTCCTCTAAAGGGAGAAGCAGCAGCCAGCCCCTCGGCTCACCCTGCGTGACCTCCAGAACAAAAGTAGCACCAGTGCCCCAACACTGCTCCCCAGTGGTTCCTGTGACCCCCTGGCACCTCCACGGCCCCCAGAGCCAGCACAAGAGATCTCCCTGGCCAACCTCACTGTGCCCCTAGAGTCTATCCGACCCAGTAAGTAAAGGCAGGGCTGGGGAACCACAGACTTTGCCCTTGCCCAAGGCCAGCCTCTTTCCTCCTTCCCTTTTTCATTAAGAAAGACTAGAATTTGGGTCTGGGACATGGCTTCTGTCCTGGCAAAAACTTTCAACCTAAGACCAGTCCCTTCCCCAGTAAGGACCTCTGCCTGCTTATCTATAGAATGGAGCAGGCAGTGTATCATAACCCTTAGCTGCCCAGAGGGAGTGAGGCTCCTGTCCATCCGTTCTCTTGGCATGTGTGCCCATAGCCTATAGAACACTGTCTAGATGGCAGAAGGTGGTCAGGGGGTGGTATAAACCTCATACTCCCCACAGGAGAGTGAAGGTTTGGGGATTTCTCTGTCATCACCAGATTGTGCCCCCTCCATAAACCTCTACCCTGAGCTGTTGTCATTCTGGCCTTGGAAATGCCCCTGGGGACCCATGGCCGCTCCCCTGCAACTTCTGCTCCTTCTTCCTTCTTCCCCCTGCCTCCATGCCCTGGCTGCAGGTAGCATCTTGCCTGTAACTGTCTATGACCAGCATGGCTTCCGAGTCCTCTTCCACTTTGCCCGGGACCCTCTGCCTGGCCGGCCTGATGTGCTGGTTGTGGTGGTTTCCATGCTGAGCACAGCCCCGAAGCCAATACGGAACATTGTCTTTCAGTCTGCTGTCCCCAAGGTGACCTCTTCATGGGGGGCTAACAGGGAAGAGATGGGGATGGAGGGTCGGAGGGACCCTTTCCTTCACCTTCATCGGTGACTAAAGTAAATCATAGGAGGCTTCTCTGCCTCTGGGCCTCAGTTTCCACATCTGCTGACTGAGGATGTTGGACCAGAGTCCCACCCTAAAGTCTTTCAGGAGAGGAAATGTTGTGGCCTCCGCTTATCTCTCTTGCCAGGGTGGGGGTAGGCGGGGCACCCCTAAGAGTGGAGAGGGCAGGGTCAAGGGACCAGTGCAGGATGGCCTTCTGATACTATCTGTCCATCCCCAGGTGATGAAAGTAAAACTGCAGCCCCCCTCAGGCACTGAGCTCCCTGCCTTCAACCCCATTGTCCACCCCACAGCCATCACTCAAGTCCTGCTGCTCGCCAACCCCCAGAAGGTGAGCAAGAGCAAGCCTTTAAGGGTCTCGGGCTGCTGAAGAGGGAGTGCTCAGGGGCCAGAGCCCTAACCCTCACCCAAATGCAGGCCCTTCTACTCATCTGGGATTCTCCCTCCTGTCCTTCCTCCCCAGGAGAAAGTCCGCCTCCGATACAAGCTGACCTTCACCATGGGTGACCAGACCTACAACGAGATGGGAGGTGTGGACCAGTTCCCCCCACCTGAGTCTTGGGGCAGCCTCTAGAAGCTGGCTGGGAAAGGAAAGGTGGTGTGGGAGGCTCCAAGGAAGCCCGTCCTGCAGGGTGGGGACGGGGGCCCAGCCCAGTCCTCCTTAGGACCTCTACTGCCCCCATTCTCACCTTCTGCTAGTTAGGACTTCACTTGGAAACCTGTGCTCCCCGACAGGATGGGGACCAGCTCCCCACTCTAGCCATACATGCTGGGGTCTGGTGCTTCTCTCCCCAGTGTTCCTCCCATACTAGCTCTTCCCCACCTTCCTCTTCCTCCCTTACTGAGCTAAATCCAGAAGGAGAGGTAGAGGCCAGAGCCTTCCCCTAGTACAAAAGCCTCATCTCTTAACAGATCCATCCCTTAGCCAGGATCATCCTGCTTGGTCTGTTGAGATGCAGGAGGGCGGGGCAGGGAGAGTGGATGAGTGTTTGTCCCTTCTGGGCTTTGGGAAAGGTTTGGGTGATCAGGACCCTCAGCACTACTGTAGCAGTCTTGGGAAGGGGCTGGGCTGAGGTACCACGGGATGACCCTGGAACTGGGTGGGGCCAGAGCCCTGCTCTCTTATGCCTTATGGGAAGGACCAGCCATAAGCCAGGGGTGGCCTTACCAGAGTGGGGATTGTTCTACAGGACCCAGAGCCCTGGGCGTGCCACTGACGCTGCCGAGCCTCCCCCTCTCCCTTCCCCTTCGGGGGACAGCACCCCCATAGGAACTGGGTAGAATTTGGGGGTATTCACCTCCACCTGTTTGCACTTCTCTGGTGTGGGATTAGACTTTTTCTTTCCATTTGAGTCTATCTCTGGCAACAGTCTGGGTGGAAAGGGTGACTAGGGAAGGAAATCCCAACAGTCAACTACCTTCCTTCCTCCAGCATCATTTGCGGGTGCCCTCAAATGGGATGGGGAAGGAATTGCTGGGCCCAGATTGTGCCTCAATGGCAGGTTGGGGACGACTGGTGGTAGGGGTCCTCCCCTTAGACAGTCTTGGGCTTCAAGCAGCTTCTCCCTTACTGGGGTTCTCCATGTCTCCTCCATCATGGGCCCTGCAGGATCACCACCCTGGGCCCATGTGTGTCTCATGTCCACCTGCACTCAGAGGGACATGCTGCATTGGGTGTGGTGTATTTATGGGATAAAATAAAAGAGTTCTTTCCTGGACCCTTTTCGAATTGCTGAGGTTGGGGAGCTCTCTGTGAGCCCTAACACATCCAAGGTCTAACCCCTGAGCCCTCCCAAGATAGCCAAGTGTCCAATCTGTGGCACTGGGCTCCGGGAGCATCCTTGTGCTGCAGCCTCTACAAAGGAAGGGATCCACCACTTTCACCAGCTGGGAAGAAGGTCTGGACTGTGGGCGGGACAGGAAGTACTCAGCAGTATAGAGATTGGATTTTAGACATCTTGCTGGCAGGGCACCTGTTTCCTTATCTGTAAAGTCTGGCTCCTTTTGTAAAAACTGGCATTTACACAACACCCTGAGGTTTAGAGAACACCTTAGAGCAGGGGTCGGCAACCTTTTTGGCCGTGAGAGCCATAAACGCCACATTTTTTAAAATACAATTTCGTGAGAGCCGTACAGTGCTCACAGTGCGCTCCTGTAACAGCGCCTGAAAAAAAATTTGACTTTATGGCTCCTGCAGAAAGAGCCATAGGTTGCCAACCCCTGCCTTAGAGTATCCTCTCATTTGGCCCTCACAACCCTGTTTTATAGGTGAGCCAACTGAGGCTGGGGTTCTGTGACTTGCCTCAGGACCCAGAACTGAAGTGGGCCTAGACTGACTGGATGGCCATACTGCTCATCCCTGCCACACAGTTGTGAAGTTGAGGTTTGGCTACTTGGAGCAAGAGCAGACCAGTGCCAGCTGACATGAGCTGCTGTGGCTGAGAATTCATCAGCTGGCCTCCAACCCAGGGCCCTGCCAAGGGGAGAAGAGGGAGATTTTGAATTAGCATGGCCTAAAATTGGGGAGATGAGAACTTGAACTATTCCAAGAAGCCAAGGCATAGTTCAGTGTTGTGGAGGGTGCAGACAAGGTGCCAGGGCAGCTAGGGAATGGACAGTGGACAAACACCCAAGATGCTGTTAGAGACTGAATGAGAATGATGGAAATGAGGCTTGCCATTGCTAAGTTCTTGGACAGCTCCTGCCCACTTGGATAATGGGGGGCCTAGAACAGGAAGTGATAACTTTAGAGTTAGTGGCAGGGCCAGACCACAAGGTTTTACCACAGCCTGGCATACTTTCAATGTGCCTCTGTTTGGCAGTGTGGTAGATTAAATACCCTCTAGTTCTCAACTGTGGTATAGTCACAATCCCTTTGAGTCCTTTTTTTTCATCTTTCAAATTGGGATGATGACCCTGGAGAGCAGCACCATCAGCCCAGGTGTATGCAGAAAATTTCCACAGCTGTCATTCCAGACTCCTGCTTCCTAACTGATGTCAGTCTGGATCTTGAACCATCTAAAGGATTTGGATAGAAGGGCTGGATTGGAGCCCCTAAACTAGATGTGTGCTTCCTTATCTCTCTGAGGCATCCCTCAACCCATACTCAGGATCTATCCATTACATGGTACTGGGCTAGGCTTGGGATATACACCTTGGGAAGGTGCCAGCCTTGCTCTCAAGACCCCAGTTGTAGGGGCAGCTAGGGGTAGCTAGTCTCAGTGTTGAGAGGCAGGCCTAGAGATGGGAGGTCCTGGTTTCAAATTGAGCCCTCAGATACTTCCTAACTATGTGACCCTGGGCAAGTCACTTGACTCCATTACCCAGCCTTTACCACTCTTCTGCCTTGGAACCCATCTATACATAGTATTGATTCTAAGATGGAAGGTTAGGTTTTGAAGCAGTTAGGTGGCATAGGGCCCAAGGCCTGGAGTTGGGAGGACCTGGGTTCAAACCTTGAGCAAGTCACTTAACCCTGAGTTGCAAAGCCTTTTCCCTTCTGTCTTAAGAATTATCACTAAGAGTAAGGGCTTAAAAAAAAAAAAAAAAGATTGCTGTGATTTCAGGGGAAGGAGAGTTAGTATAATAAAGCCTTTGGCCTTCTTTCACCTTCATTTCCTGTTATACCACTTCCCCAGCCCAGGGAACCAGGCCTCATAGCAAAGGGCTTTGATTTGGTTTTGAATTTAATCAAGCCCTATTGATACTTGCAACTGGCAGTTATAGTGGCACAGTGGGCAAAAGGAAAGACCAATTAATCAGCTCTACCAAGCCAAGACTCTTCTGTTTTAGAATTCTTAACACGGTTTGTGCTGCCTACCTAGGCTCTGTCTTTTCCTGGATCTACTTCACTTTCAGCAAACCCCTAATTTAACACATGGGGAAGTGGAGACCCATTAAGGTCAGGGGCTTTGCCTAGGGTTACTTAAGCAGTCAGTAGCAGGACCAGGCTTTGGACCCAAGTTCCACATGCAAGTCTCAACAGACAAGATTGGCGGGAAGTCTGAGCAACTGGAGAGATGGGAAATGACTTCAGGATATGTCCTGAGGCCCTTGGAATATGGCCTGGATTTGGTCTTCAGTTGTGATAAGGATTTTGCCAATGAGAAGTCAGTCTTCCATGCAAGGATAGCTCTGTGACCTCAGGAGAGGAATTACCTTCACTGAAACACACCACAGTCTATCCAGGCTTGCAGCCCAATTGTGTGCATACCTTCTGTTACCTTCCATAGTTGATTGTCTCAACGTGACAGAGAACCTTCTGGCCTGTGGAGGCCACAAGCTCTGTCCCCTACTAGTGCACCTCTTTCCAGGCAATAGGTCTTTCTTTGATGTAGTGGCCTTTGCAGGCATCATTTCTCAATCCCTAAGTCATCACTCCTTTTGCTACAGCCTTCTTGCTGACCTCTGAGGGGCCCATAATGGAGCCTTTGGAGTCCAGAATATTCTATGCTTTGATGCCAGAGAGCATCACCATTGTTAAACAAAGGTCAGCTTCTGTATCTGAGGAGCAGCTCATCACCATTGGGCACAATCTTAACTTCCAACAGCAGACCTAGCTTGCTCAGCGTCTTCTAGTCTCGGTATAGCTCTTGCCTATAGGTAAGTGTACTGATGAATTGCCTTATCAACCGCCCCCCAGCTCTGTCTAGAGTTAAAACAATGTTGTTTGGAGGTTTTTGGCCCACTTAGTTTTTCCTATGCGCATTTCAAAACTTTTTTTTACAACCCTTACCTTCTTAGAATGACTACTGAGTATTGATTCCAAGACAGAAGAGCAGTAAAGGCAATGGGGGTGACTCGCCCAGAGTCACCCAGCTAGACAGTATCTGAGGCCAGATTTGAACCCAGGGCCTCCTATCTCTAGGCCTGGCTCTCAATCCACTAAGCCACCTAGTTGCCCCCTCAAAACTTAAAGTGACCATGTAGCTCATTGAGATGACCCTGGATGCCTAGGATTTGTTGATATCAACATATCCCACATAGAAGTAACTGAAGACCCTCACCATCCACGGAGTCCCTCTTTTATCTGACTTCTGTTCAAGATATGCTCTCTGATAGTGGGGCCCACCTTTACCATGTGTGGTATTCATGATCGCCCTGGCCATCCCGACAATTGACAATTAGATAAGATGAGCAAGCTCTCTCTGTGGTTGCATTGTATGATCATCACATGCATAGAAACACCTTCTGAAGGAAGTCTTCAGACCAGGCCAGATTTATACACAACTCAGCCTTAGGGAGGAGGATAAGAGATTGCAGTCAGTCTATATTATGCCCTCCATGCCTCCTAGTTCATTGTGCATGATGCACAATTCCCCTTCTAGCTAAAGACCAGTGATGGTGAATCTTTAAATCTTTTAGAGATGGAGTTCCAGGCCTCACCCCCAGACCAAGTACTGTGCCCACCCCTTCCACCTTCTGTGTGTGTGTGTGGGGGGGGGTCCCTTGAATTAACCCAGACTGGGGGGGAGGAAGTACTCCCATTGGCTGCTGGGCAGAGGGACAGATGAAGTGAGGAATGTCCTCAGGCTTGTGGAAAGGGAGAGAGGTACAGCTCTGCCCCCAGTCCTCTGGCTTTCTAGTAACAGCATGCCTACGGAGAGGACTCTTGGCATGCATGCCATATGTTCACCATTACTGCTATAGACAGTCTATAGGAGCCACAGTTGGGATTCACATTTGATTTGCATACCATATGTCAGTGATGGTGAACCTATGGCATGGGTGCCAAAGATGGCATGAAGAGCTTTCTGTGGGCACACGTGCCACCTACCCCCAGAGTTCATTACTAGAAAGGCAGAGGGACTCGGGTGGAGCAGCTCCCCTGCCCCTCTGTACAGCAACCCAATAGTAGCACATAGGGGTTAAGGTGGGTGGCTCACAGGTGACAGCTCTGGGGCCACTCTCCTTCCCCTCTTATTACCTGCCCCTCTGCCCAGCAGCCCAATGGGAGCACTTCCTCCTTCCCCTGCCTGGGGTAAAGGTGGGGTGGGATGTGACAGTCTCTGGTGGGGGCAGGGCCTGGCACTCTGTCTCTTAAAAGTTTCACCATCATTGCCATATGTCTTTACATGACCTTAGTTGTCTCAAGTGATTTTGAAGTTAATTTGTATCTGTGACTTCCCCAGATATCATTTATTTTCACAGGTTTTGCTCATTTGAGAAATCCAAAGTACAGAGGAGGGAAGTCTCTGGCCCCAGGTCACCCAGGCATTTTAAAGAGATAGGACAGAGGAGACCCAAGAAATTGAGTAATGGGTTAAAGAGAAAATGAGGAATAGAGTGTTAAACATTGAAAAAACAGAACTACTAAAGTAGTCAGAAAGACCAAATCTTTAATCAGGAGAGGGATTGACCCAATATTCAGCTGCCACAAAGTGCCCAGCACCAAGAACTACACCAGGCCCACACACCCTGGGGGCTCTGGGAACACACCACTGGGAGTAGACGCCAGGCTAGAAGCTTTCTCTGAGGAACAATAGAACTTGGGGAACTAAGGGACAGGGAATAGTGATTGATGGACATTGCCTTGGCTACTAGGAAATGAGAAGTTCCAGACAGGGTTATCAAGGAGAGGCTGATGCATTACAATGGATACAAAAAGGGAAGGGTGCCGCCAAAGACTGGGCTACCCAGCACCGGACTTTGATATGGTGGGAGAAACAAGTAAGTCGGAAGGGTACATAGCATTTACTTAGATCTGCTAGTTCCACCCAACTAGGACCATTAGTACCTTAAGGTCTATTCAATCTGAAATGGCTAAATCTGAAACTTCCCTCTGGGTTAATTCTCATGGGACCAAACAGAATTGGGGTCTCCAGATTTCAAGTTGACAGAGAAAGGGAGGCTTCAACAAACATTATTATGGGGGGATGGGGTAGTTAGGTGGCTCAGTGGCTAAAGAGACAGGCCTGGAGACAGGAAGCCCTGGGTTCTCTTGAGTGGCCTCAGACACTCCAAAGCTGTGTGAACCTGGACAGGTCACAACCCTCATTGCCTAGCTTTTATTTCTCTTCTGCTTTGGAACCGATACTAAGGATACTAAGACAGAAGGTAAGAGTTTACAAAAAATAAAATGGATATGATATATAAACAAAAGGCAACCAAAGAACCTTTTTTATACATTTTAATTTATATCATTTGCTTTTATACCTTTATTTCTGAATGCCTCCCTTTCCATCATCTAACCAAGCAAGCCATCTCTTTTAACAAACACTGAAAAAGAAAGAAAAAGGAACCATTTGACAAAACTGACCTTGAATTTGACAAGGTATATACAGTGTTCCACATCTGTAGGCTCCCATGTCTGTAAAGAAGGGAGAGAAGTACATTTTCTCACCTCTTCTTTCAAGACAATTTGGCATCACTCAAAACTTTTTAAAATGAAAAAAAGGAGAAAAGGAGATATATAAGGGAAGAAAAATGTGGGGTAGCTCAGAAATATAAAGTGAGGCAAGGGATGGAATTTCAGCAACTCTGGCATTCTGGCCCTGGGTGTAGTCATACCAAGAGGGTGACATTTGAGGAGAAGCACTGGCCAGAAGGAAGGTTCTGAGAGGAAGTGAACATTCACTTAACAAAGGATTCTCCACTTCAGGAAAGGGACTCATCAAGAGACTTCTGTAGCCCTGGCCCATTCACAAGAGGATTCTATTTCTATACAACTTTTCAGGGGTGTGTTTATGGCATACAGTAAAGCCTGCTTATGTAATCCTACCACTGACATTATAATAATACCTTGTCCCTATCCTACCTGTAGCTGTTTGTGCTATGAAATCATGGCAGCACCTCAGTTTCCCCACATGCACATACAATTAGAACCCAGTCACTGCTGCCAACTCATGACTCTGGAGCGATCAGGGAGCTTTAAAAACAAGATACAAACAAAAGGTGTTCCCCGATGCCTGGTGATTGGAAACTGAGTCATCCTTCCAGAGGCTGATACTGAATGACTTGACCTGCCCATGTTAGGAGCACACCCAGGCCCTTGTCATCAAGGCCTAATCATAATCTCAGCTCCTATTTATCTAGGCTTCCAGGATTTACAAAACACTTCCGGCCCAGCACCACCCCTGCTTCTCTAGAGACCCAAGTTTAAGGGGTCATCAGAGCTCAATAGGGTCCCAGGAAAGTTCCTCTCCTATTGGCTAACCTCTTGAGGGAAGCCCCTGTAGGGCTGAATTCATCATTTGGGCGGGGAAGGGGTACTGGAGACTGAGGCCCACAAAAGTGAAATGACTTGTACCAGGTCTCACAGCAATGAACTCCTCTGCCATCCTCCCCACTCCCACTCCCCAGGCCCAATTGCTGTCCCTTAATTAACAAGAATTTATATATGTAAATCTCTTACCTTCTACCTCAGAATCAATATCAGTTCCAAGGTAGAAAGCAATAAGGGAGGGTGAGCAGCTGCATGGCTCAGTGGATTGAAACTGGAGGTCCTAGAGACTGGAGGTCCTAGGTTCAAATCTAGCCTCAGACACTTCCCAGCTGTGTGACCCTGGGCAAGTCACTTGACCCCCATTGCCTACCCTTATTACTCTTCTGCCTTGGAACCAATACAGAGTAAAAAGAAAGCAGTAAGGGCTAAGCAATGGGGATTAACTGACTTGCTCAGGGTCTCACTGCTGGGAAGTGTCTGATGTCAAATTTGAACCCTGTCCCTAAGCCTGGCTCTCTATCCACTGGGCCACCCAGCTGCCCCCCCAAAGCATTTATTTACCTACTCCATGTTCTAGGCACAGTAGATACAAAGGAAGAGATAAACCAGGCCCTTTCCTCAAATCTAACATTCTGCCTCTCAGATTTTACATAGGCTGTGCCTCCCAAGTTTGGAATCAGTGCCCTCTGTCACCCCTCATTTCTTTCAAAGCTTACATCTTCCCTCTCCATGCCTTTGCACAGGCTGTCCCTGATACCTAGAATACCCTCCCTTTCTAATCTCCAACCTTGGCAACCCCTGGCTTCTTCAAAGTTCAATTCCCCAGAGAGGCTGGATGCCCATCTGGCTATATCCCATGGCATAGCCAGAGTTTATGGGGCTAAGGACAATATTGTCTCCATTTACAGATTCAGGAATTGAAATGTGACCAGCCAGAAAAGTCGAATTTGAACCCAGATCTCCTAATTCCAGGTCTCATGTCCACATAGCCTTTCTCTCATCCCTAACCTTTTAAGAAAGGGGAAGCTCTGAGTGTGTCTGCTTGGACAAGAACTTTGACTTCAGACCCCAGAGCCTGGAGAGCTAGAGCTGGAGGTCAGGGTGACATCAGAGCATCAGGATTTTCCTCACCTTTCAGGCACTGTAGACCTCAATTAATCCCCAACCAGCCAATAGGCTCTGAGCAACTACCCCAGGGCACAGTCAGAACACAGAATAATGACAAGGGCATCTCTTTGCATAATTCCTGTGAAGGAGATAGTGCTAGGAGCTCAGAGTTCAAATCCAGCCTCTGCCATTTGGGCCCCTCTGAGACCTTGGGAGGGAAGTGGGCTCTTGGCTTGGTCATCATTCCCAACTGCCATCCCCACTCCCACTCCCCAAACAAGTGCTACCCTGGAGGCTCGGGAAAGGCCTCCCTAAAATAGTATGTGTTTGGGGAGGGAGGCTAAAGAAAGGGGGGGGGGAGTTGCTATCTGATGAGAAACCTCCTGCCCCTACCCTCTCATAAGACTTGTGAAAATTAATGTGTATTCAGGGTATCTAGCTGACTGTTAGTCCTGACTGGTTGGTGGGGGCAGAGGTGAAGGCAGAATGCCTTTAGGGTCATCGAATTTAGTGCCTGGAGGTTCCCTCAGAAGAAATGGAGTCCAGTTTTACAAATGGGTAAACTGAGGTTCAGAGAAGACAAAGAACATGCCCAAGATGAAAGAGAGAATTAGGAAGGAGAACCAGAAGCCAAGTCCTCTGTCTGCCTCTGCCCAGCATTGCTTCACCAAGGAAGACCTGGGACTTGAAGCAATATCCTGACCCTGCCCTCAGGGGGTTGCCAATTTAATGGAGACTCAAGAGGAACCCTGGGGAAACAGTTCAGCAAAGATAGCATTGGGATATATTATGAGACCCAGACTCTCAGTACTGTGGGAGGAACTAATTGTTGTAGACTTAGAAGTAAGACACCAGCATTTTCTAAATGGGGAAATTGAGGCATGGCTTTTGGGAAGAAGCTCTATGAGTTGTTATCAGAGGGCCTGATGTTCAATTCTGGCCTTATCTCCCACTTGTTCCCTGGGCAAGTCACTTATCTCTAAGCCTGTCTCCTCGAGTAATGTGAAAGGGTGATTGGACTAGATAGCCAAAGAGACCCCTTCTAGTCCTAGACCTAGAATACTCTGACCTAGGGCTCATCTGGAAGGACTTGTGGGGTCAATCACCCTGCCCCTCCCACCTTACCTGGTCTTGGAAAGGTCAAGACAGCCTGGCATGTTTAGGGAACTGTGTGGCTTTGGGTATATAACAACACCTCTGAGCTTCAATTTTTTCATCTGAAAAAAAACAACAACAACAAAACAAACAGGGGTAGTGATACCTCTGAAGAAAGGACTTTGTAAATCTTCAAAAGCTGCAGAAATATGAGTTTGCCCCACATCACATCCAGTTCGGAAATGGCAGGGAGGGGAGCCCAGAGACTCTGACTGCAGGTGCAATGGGCTTGGGTTGCCTGAATTTGCTCTTTCAACAAGCACCTGCCAGGCCCAGGGATACAAAAATGAATGCTGTCCAAGAGCTTTATTCTACTGGCATGCACTGTTCCTCTTTGGTCATATGACATGATTTGAGTGATGACAGAGGAAGACCAGAACCCATGAATTTGGGATTCCCCATTCTCCCATTCTCCAGTTTGAGAGGCCAGTCCACACTGAAGCAGGATTTCATGGCCAAATGTTGGCTACCCAAAGTACCCTAGATGAGATTTCCTCCAGGAGGCCACGTCATGGTGTGGCGATGACCCTGGGTTCTCAGAGGCTCTTATGCATGCGTACTGCAGCACCTATTATGCAAGGATAAGAAAAGAAACCATTCTAGGACTCAATGAATTTCTCTAGCTGGGTGGCCCTGGGCAAGTCCCTTAACCCCCACTGTCTAGCCTTTACTGCTCTTCTGCCTTGGAGCCAATACACAGTATTGATTCTAAGACAGAAAGTAAGGGTTTAAAAAAAATAAAAATAAAAACATCATTTGGGGACAGCTAGGTGACTCAGTGTGTTGTGGAGGGCTGGAGATTAGCCCTTGGTCCGGGGAGGATGCCCTTTCAAGAATGACAGACTGGTGGAAACCCTTTAAAGATGGAGAGATTTCTTTAGGTTAAATGGGTGGGAGGCAGCCTTCCTGGGCAGAGAAAAGTTCAGGATTTTTCTATCCTAAAGGGAAGGGGTCTGAGTGACTTAGAAGGGAAGGATGGGCAGAGGGATGAGCAATGGGAACAGACCAGGAGGGAGAGGAAGTAACAGAAGAGGGGCCTTTGGGTCTGGGGCCTTAAACAAAAGCATACACCCTTTCTGACATCCTGATCATGTGACCCATCTTGAGAAACCTGGGAATATTTGGGATCCTAAGTGATGCTTGAGGTGTCAGGATCAGAAAGGTGGGGAAGTTATCTGGAAGAATCTAATGTGTTTGGGATGTAAACACCAGGTATTCCCTCGTGTTCAGACCCTTGTCTTAAGGCTAGTGTAAATACATCTGTAGAGGATCCTACCTTTGTTCAACTACCAGTCTTGCAAGGTGAATTCCTTGTGGAATCTTTGACCTGTGGTCTTTCTAGGAATTTGGGGTGTACTGGGGAGAGTGGGGATGATGCCCAACACAAGTGGATAGAGAGCCAGGCCCAGAGACAGGAGGTCCTGGGTTCAAATCTGACTTCAAATATTTCCCAACTATATGACCCTGGGCAAGTCACTTAACCCCCAATGACTAGCCCTGACTGTTCTTCTGCCTTGGAACCAATACACAACATTGATTCTTTTTTTTTTTTTTTTAACCCTTACCTTCCATCTTGGAATCAATACTGTGTATTGGTTCCAAGGCAGAAGAGTTGATAAGGGCTAGGCATTGGGGGTCAAGTGACTTGCCCAGGGTCACACAGCTAGGAAGTGTCTGAAGCTAGATTTGAACCTAGGACCTCCTGTCTCTAGGCCTGGCTCTCAATCTGCTGAGCCACTCAGCTGCCCCCCACAATATTGAGTCTAAGATGGAAGGGAAGGATTTTATTTTTTTTAATTTTTTAATAAAAATAAAAACATCCTTTTGAGATGGGGTCCATTGGCTTTATCAGACTGACCACCAGAAGGGTCGGGGACCCAGACAGATGGGAATTCCTTTATTAATCCAACCCCTACATTTTACTGATAAAAAATTGAAGCCCAGAGCTAAGAAAAGATCCCCTTCTGGCCAAGATCCCACAGCCAGGAAAGGAACAAAGTCAGGATTCAAACCCAAATCTGACTCTCACCCAAGCCCTTGGCCCGGAAGTATGGGTTTTTAACATTTAGAGCTAAGTAATGAGGCGGTTTCAGCCTCCTGGGGAAGCTAACGGGCTGCCCGCCCTCTCTTCCTCCTCTATTCTTGGCTTCTACGGGCCACTGTTCTGGGGGGGAGGGGAACCCCACTCAGCCTCTCTCTCCTGGGCTCCCTGCCTGGCTAGGAGCTGAGCTTTTGATCCTCTGCCAGGAGTTCCTCTTGGCCTCTGGCTCAGGTTTTCACACCCCTTGGAGATCATTGGCAGGAAGTACTTGGGCTGTGACAGCCCTCTAATCTGCATCTGAGGCCTCCCCAGTGGGAATCCTCAACTTCTGCTGGGAAAAGATCTGGGGTTGGAAGTCCCAGGGTTCAGTACTCTGCTCTCACTATTTACCGGGCAACTGGGGGGAAAATACTTCATCTCTGTGGGCCTCAGTTTCCATAAGATAAAGGAGCTCGACCAAATGATCCTGATTTTAGAATGGGAAGGAATCTTGGAGGCAACGGATTCCCACCCTCTCATTTTACAGATGGGGAAACTGAGGCCAATAGAGGTGAAAGTGTGGCTTACCACTATCATAGAATCCTAAGATGAGAAGCCAGATGGCACCTCTGAGGGTAACTAATCCAACCTCCTCTTTTCTTCTTCTTTTTTTTTTTTAACCCTTGTACTTTTCGGTGTATTGTCTCATAGGTGGAAGAGTGGTAAGGGTGGGCAATAGGGGTCAAGTGACTTGCCCAGGGTCACACAGCTGGGAAGTATCTGAGGCCAGATTTGAACCTAGGACCTCCTGTCTCTAGGCCTGACTCTCACTCCACTGAACTACCCAGCTGCCCCTCTTTTCTTCTTTTTTAAAGCCTTATTTTCCATCTTAGGATACTCAGTACTTGTCCTAAGGCAGAAAAGGGGTAAAGGCTAGGCAATGGAGATTATGTGACCTGCCCAGGGTCACACAGCTAGGAAGTATCTGAGGCCAGAACTAAAATCAGGAACTCCTGCCTTTAGCCTGACTTTCAATCTGCTAAGTCACTTAGCTGCCCCCCTCATTTTTCAGAAAAGCCTTACTTTTTGTCTTAGTATCAATTCTAAGACAGAGGAGTGGCAAGGAATAGAAAATTAGGGTTAAGTGACTTGCTTAGGGTCACACAGCTAGGAAAAGGCTAAGGCCAGATTTGAACCAACCTCCTCATTTTACAGAGAAGGAAAGGAGACCAAGATCTTGACCAAGGTCAAAGAGTTGTAGTAAGAGCAAGGACTTATGCCTTTCTACTTTTATCTTCTTTCTTCTTCATCTTTATCTTTATCTTTTACTTTCTACTCTTTTCTCCCTCTCTAGGGCCTCCTAGATCCCTCCAGCTTTAAACAGAGGATGGGGTGATCCTTCCTCAGATCTGGGAACCAAGGATTACTTCCTGAGGACAAAAGGGAGGAGAGGAGAGAAGAGAGGAGCCAGAGAGGGGGCAGTCAGGATTCCAGGATCACACTCCACCATCAGGCTCTTGACTTTATCACCACCAACTGAGGCCCCAAGAACCTCTGGCTCTTCTGGGCAGCTCAGCCCAGTGTCCAGTTTCATTGTAAGAGCCCTGGAGTCAGGAAACTCAGGTTTGTGTCCCAGAGTTTCTCCTAATTCGCTATGACTTGGTGTGAGGTGTTAAGAGCCATCACTTTATTTCTCTAGACCTCAGTTTCCCCATCTAAATTGAAGGATTGGATTGAGGTTTTTTAAACCTTTACCTTTCTTCTTAGAATCAGTTCTATGTAATGGTTCTAAGGCAAAAGGGTGATAAGGACTAGGCAATGGGGTTAAATGACTTACCCAGGATCCTACTAACACCTAGCTGCCCCCTGTAGTATAATTTCACTATCTCTGGATTTGAGTTCAGAGGACCTGAGTTCGAATTCTGTCTCTACTTCTATCCATTGGGTGGCTGTGGACAAGACTCTTCTCACCTTCAGACTTTAGTTTCCTCATCTGTAAAATGAGAAAATGGGACCAGAGCCTCTAGCTCTGAGTGTTCCCTCTCCTCTCCAAAGCTAATGAAGCCCTAAAGGGGAAGGAACATTAGCCAGACCTGGAGGAGTTGAATGAAGGGGAGAGTCTAGATGAGGACAGAGAAGCAGGAGAGAAGAGTTGAGCTCCCACTTCCCTCCCCAAGGGGCCCTGGCGGGAAGTCCCCTGGGGTCAGTGGCATATTACTGAGGCTGGCTGAGACCCACTTCCTCTTCCTGGTGCTTGGTGCACACTCCCCTACCCGACCAGCAGTTGCTCCCTTCCCAGCCCCTTCAGCAGCCTCATTGGCAGTCCCGGCAGGAGATGGGAGGAGGGGGGTGTCAGCATTTTCCTGAGACATTTTTACGGATGAGGAAACTGAGGCAGGGAGTGCAAAGACTTGTCCAAGGTCACACAACAAGTCTGTCTCTGTGAAGTTGGATTCAAACTCGAAACCTCCCTCTGTCGTGAGCATTCTCTGCAGCCCGGCCAAGTCCCAGGTCCCAGGAGCCGCCTGAACAAGCCCTGCTCGGAGGGAGTGGATGAGGGTGGGGGAGCGCAGAGCGGGGTCAGAAGCAGGCCCGGGCCCCGTGTGGGCTTGTCCCCTCATTTCCCACTTTCAGGTGGAGCCGGGGAGTTTTTATGCTCCTGGCAGGTGGGGACAGAACAGCTAGGGGCACTCAGAGGTGCACGGACAGGCGGACAGAAGGACCCAGGGCCAGACCTGGGGTGCACAGTTAGCTAGCAGAGGAGGGTGGTGACCTGCGCTGGGGGAGGAGGGAGGGCCAAGGGGAGGAGGAAGAGGAGGAGAAGAAGGACCAGGAGGGGAGGGAGAGAGGCAGCCTGAGAGAAGAGGAGAGGCTGGGCCAGGAAGAGGAGAGAGACTGCCTTCCTCTCCGCCCGTCTGACTGGCCAGGCAGCCTCCCATGAGCTGTGTCTAACCCTCCGGCCGCCCGCCCCAGCCCTCCAAGATGATGAAGAGGCAGCTCAATCGCATGCGGCTGCAGTTGTCCCAGACTGGCAGCTCGGGACGGTGAGGGAAGCCTGGGCTGGGGGTGTGTGTGTGTCTGTGTGAGTGTGGCTGTGTGTGTGTGGCTGTGTTTTGTGTGTGTGGCTGCCTCTGTGTGTGTGTGGCTGTGTTTTGTGTGTGTGGCTGCCTCTGTGTGTGTGTTGGGGTGCAGAATTCGGGCTGAGGCTCCAGTGCCCCCGAGCCCGCCTGCACCCCCCAAGCCCAAACCTGCCTCAGAGCCTCTTCCCTTTACTTTGCTTTCTCTTTCCCCGTCCCCTCCCCCTCCCGGTCCCCTCTGAAGAGGGCCTCCTGGGAAGGGAAGTCTTGTGAGGTGAGGTAGCCCAGAGCCGCCGCCGCCTCTCACTCCCCCCACTGCACCCCAGCCCGCTCCTTCCAACCACAGGAGGAGTTAGGAGGCCTCTGCCCATCCCCCTAAGCCGTTGGGGAGGGGGTCCGGCTGGCCGGGAAGAGGGGTAACGGCCCGTGGAGGAGGGGCTGAGCGAGCGAGCCTCAGAGCAGGGGCTGGGAGCCCGGAGGCCGAGCCGCCTGGGGCTTTACGACGTCCAGCTTGGGAGGGAGCCGTCCGAGGTCCGAGGGGCCCTGGCAAAAGAAACATCTGAGCCTGGAGCCCTAGAAAGGGGGGCAGCAGGGTCGGAAGGAGCCTCCGAAGAGAGACGCCCGAACAGGAGAGGGACTTAGAACCCAAATGCCCGAACTTGGAGCCCAGAGGCGACTTCACCTAGCTCGGTCCCCTCCCCTCGTTTAGGGTGGAACTCGGCAAATTAGGAACTGCTCCCGGCAGAGATCTCCCAGCCCCTCCGGGCTTCGGTAGAGGCTGGGGAGGGGCTAGCCCTGGACTGCTCGAAGGGGAGGCTCGAGGCCAGGGACCCTGGAGCTAGTTTCGCCCATCCACCCCAGCCTGTTACCCAGTCTGCACCGGGTTACGAACTCTAACTTCAGGACCCTCTCTGGACCCTGAGAGGCCTCGGAGAGCCCAGGGGAGGAGGGTCTGGCCCGGACCCAGGCTCCTAGGAGAGAATGGCTCCAGGGGGGCCTTCTCAGGTGGGGGAGAAAGAGCCCCCCGGCCTGCCTGTCCCGTCCTGGCTTTGCCTGACTCCTCTCCCTGTCCCCGCCCCCTCGGGATTTCAGCCCTTCTCTGAATTCTGCTTTGCTTTTCCCAGGGTCAGGTAAAAAGCCAGCCCTGTTCCCAAGCCCAAGTGTCTAAACATCTGCCTTCCAAAAACCAAAACCAGATGGCCTGGCCTTGCCTCCCCAGCCATCTCCTCCCTGTACCCCCTCCTCATCCCCTCATGGGATCTAGAGTTCCCTCTCATGTTGGAGAACCAAAATGCTGGACTGGGAACCAGAACACCAGGGTTGGAATCCTGCCTGTGCTAGTCGTTGGCCAAGTCACTTCTCTCTGGACCTTAGTTTCCTCATCCTTCAGATCAGAGGGTTCCAGTCATCCGGCATTCTAGAATTCTGCATTATAGGCTATGTTGGAGAACCTGGGGGTGGTGAGGGTGAAGTAAGGAGAAAAGAGGAAAAGAATCCAAATTTTGAGCGGAGAGGGACCTTAGAGGCTATCTAGGTCTATCATTTTTTTTCTACTGAGGGGGAAACTGAGACTTAGAAGGGAAGTGACTTAGGATCATAGTTGGAAGAGATTCTAGAGGCCATCTAGTTCAATGCCACTCATTTTACAGAGGGGGAAATTGAGGCCTGAAAGAAGAAACGATTTAAGATTATAGAAGTAGGAGCAGCTAGGTAGATTGAGAACCAGGGCTAGAGACAGGAGGTCCTGAGTTCAAATCTGGCCTCAGCTACTTCCTAGCTGTGTGAACCTGGGCAAGTCCTTACCATCTTCTGCCTGGGAACCAAGACACAGCATTGATTCTAAGACAGAAGGTACAGGTTTAAAAAAACATTCTGGGGGCATAGAGAGGTGGAAAGAACTGGAGAATTCATTTTGCAGATCGGGCAATTGAGTCAGAGGGTGGATTGGCCAAGAGCACAGAGACAACATTCAAACCCAGCTCCTTGGTGACAAATGCAATGCTCTTACTATTCACTTGTTAGCATGCCGACTTTCTTATACCCAGAAAGGAAGCCCCATGAACCTGGCTTCTTCCCGCCATCCCCTCCCTCTGACAGCTCCCTCCCACTCAGGACTCTACTCCAGCTGCTCCCTGTCATGGCAGCCCTCCCAGGCTTGTCTGGGGCCTCTGAGAAGCTCTTCCTGCTGCCCTACCCCATGTTCCCAGGTGCAGCTCTGGGTGGAGAAGGAAGCAGCCGGCTTTTGGATTCCCAGTTGCTCTGGAATGTGCTCTGGCTGGAGGGGTGTGGGGAGGAATCGGTGAGAGACAGTAACCAGGAGCTGGATCTGGCAGGAGAGGATCCTTCCTGGAAGGACACACCAGCTCCTGCTCCTGCTGTCTCCATCCTCTGCTCAGTTACCCTGAAGTGCCTCCTCACCCCCCTCTCCCCACTCCAGGCTTGGCATAGAAGCATAGAATTAGAGCTTCAAGGGCCTCCGAGGTAAACCAGGCCAACTGCTCAATTACAGGAAACTAAGGCACAGAGATGGTCAGTGACTTGCCCTGGGTCACACAGCTAGTGTGAGCCAAGACCTGAATCTAGTTCTTCCGAACTCTAAACCTCCTATACCACCCTGATATATGCCTGTCATGGAGTTCTCAGGAGGCAGGAAAGAAAGTCGAGTAGAGGCCTCCAACCTCCCCCCCTCAAGCACGCTCTCTGTCTCCCACAGTGCCCAAGAGACTGCTGAGTTCCTGAGTGAGGACCTGCTCCAGGTATGGATGCAGACCCAAGCGGAGTGATGGGAGGCAGGCCCGTACAGGAGTTGGGAAGGCGGAGGGAGGGAGGAAGGAGAGAGGTAGCCAAGTGGGTGCTGATGACTCATCCCAACACTCTAGACTGGATTTCCCTTTGAAGGAACATGGGAAAATAGGGTCCCTGGAGTGGGTCGGAGGGGAGGGAAGAAGGGGCAATGGCCTTGAAGAAGGAGCCAAGATGTGGCCAAGGATTGAGGATGTGGCAGGAGACCCTTTAGGGATGAGGAGGGGAGGGGAGACCAATCAATCAATGAACATTTACCAAGGGGGCAGTGAGGTGGGCTCAGTGGGTTGAGAGCCAGGCCTAGAGACAGGAAGTCTTGGGTTCCAATCTGGCTTCAGATACTTCCTAGCTGGGTGCTCTGGTTAACCCCATTCATTGCCTAGCCCTTACTGCTCTTTGCTTTGGAACCAATACAGAGGATTGTTTCCAAGACAGAAGGTAAGGGTTTGTTGGTTGGGTTGTTTTGTTTTGTTTTGTTTTTAAGCCCTTACCTTCCCTCTTAGAATCAATACTGTGTACTGGCTCCAAGGCAGAAGAGTAGTAAGGGCTAAGCCATGGGGGTTAAGTGACTTACCCAGGGTCACACAGCTAGGAAATGTCTAAGGCCAGATTTGGACCCAGGAGCTCCCGTCTCTAGGCCGGGATCTCAATCCACTGAGCTATCCAGCTGCCCCAGGTTGGTTTTTAACATTAAAAAAAAATCTATTAAATGCCTACTATGTGCCAGGCACTGGGGATACAAAAGGAGCCAACAGCCAGTCCTCCAGGAGCTTTCTCACCATCTAACAGGGATTGTGAGCAGAGCACACAGACCCCAGCCCCTGAGCTCTTCTTTGCCCCTTCAGGTAGAACAGAGACTGGAGCCAGCCAAGCGGGCTGCTCACAATGTCCACAAGAGGCTGCAGGCCTGCTTACAGGGCCAGAGTGGGGCAGACATGGAAAAGCGTGTGGTGAGTGCCCAGGGGACCCATTATTTGGTTGGGGTTGGGATGAGGGCAAGAGATGGTTCCAGAGCTGATAGGTGGCAGGAGCCAGGATAGAGGGAGGTCATAGGATGTTAGGTCTAGAGCTACAAGAGACCTTGGAGTTCAACCCCTTCATTTTACAGATGAAGAAACTGAGGCCCAAGGAGGGGTGCCTTGCTCAAGGTCAGATAGGACATATCGGAGGAAGAATTAGAACTCAGTTCTCTAACTTCAGATCCTATCATCTTTCCTTGGTTGTCTCCCCCCTTTTACCCTCCATCCCTTTACTACTTTTTGGTTCTAGAGTAAGAATTGAGTCCCTTGTCTTCCCCTGCTCCATCACACTTCATTGGGTTTCTTCAAAAATATTCAACAAATTACAGTTAACATCTATTTGATCTAAGACAAAGTCTCCTTCCTTGAGCCTCAGTTTCTTCAACTGTAAAATAAAGGGGGGTTGGATGAGTTGGCCTTTGGAGTCTCTCCCAGCCCAGGATAAGTGCCTAGGATAGATCTGTGGAAGGGACCAGACCACAGCCTCTCACCTGTCCTTTCTTCAGTTGCTCGTGGCCCCCTCCCACACTCTGGCAGAGTGCTAAGTGTCAGGCGCTGTACAGTGTTGTTGGGTTAGAGGTGAGAAGCAGCCCTGCCCACAGGGAGCTTTTACTCCTCAGGCTTCAGTTTCCTTGTCTATAAAAGGAGGGGGCTGAGTCCTTTCCAGACCCTGCGCAGGATGATCAGGCTGAGAGGCAAGGGCTCTTCAGGTCCAATGCTCATGTTCTAGGGCACACAGAAAGTCAGGATGGGTACAGCTAGGTAGCTCAGTGGATAGTGCTCCAGGCCTGGAGACAGGCAGTTCCAGGTTCAAATTTGACCTCAAATATTGCCTCGCTGAGGGAGCTTGGACAAGTCACTTAACCCTAATTGCCTAGTCCCTATTGTTCTTAGTATCAGTTACTTAGTGTCAGTTCTAAGACAGAAGAAATGGTTTTAAAAAGAAAAGAAGAGTCAATACAAAGTATCCCCAGAGTAGATACAAGGGAATATGGGATTCCCAAAGACTTCCTTTTGGAGGTCTTGCCCCAGCTGAGCTTTGGGGGAAGCCCTGGATTGGTAGAGGTGGAGGTAAGAAGAGAGGGCACTTCGGGTGTGTGGCCCAGCCTGAGCATAGGTGCAAAGGAGGGAAATGGAAGCTGAGGGTCAGCAAAAAAGTCAGTTTGGCTGGAAAGTAGAGTGCCCAGAGGTGAGAACTTGTGGACTGGCTCTGAAAAGTAGACCAGAACCAGACCGAGCAGGGCTAGAAATGTCAAATGCAGGGCAAGAGGGGGCCACTGCAGGCTTTCTCTTGAGAATAACATGGCAAGCCCTGGGCTTTAGGAAAATCAGTAGGGCAGCTGTCTGGTCGATGGATTGGAGAGGAGAGACTGCTCATGTGGTGTTAGCAAGCGTTTAGGAAGCACCCACTCTGGACCAGACTCTGGGCTGAGCCTGGAAAGAAAGAAAAGCCAAAGAGCAAACAAATAAACCTCAGCCCCAAATGTTTACAAGATGTTACAGAATGTTTTCAGGATCATTTCTGTTCTGGGTTTGCCTAAACAAAAGATGGCTGAGGATTTCCCGTCTAGTCTTGCCCAGATCCTGTCATCCCAGCTTGCCTCCCACCCAGCATGCCCTGCCAGCCTCCCTCCACCTTTTTATATGCTGGTCTGGTAGAAAAATCAGGAGACCTGCTTCTCACTGAGTCGCTGGACACTCTCAGGCAAACTACTTGGCCTCTCTGACCCTCAGGCTTTTTACCTGCAAAATGGGGATTATAATAACAGTATCAGAGTTGGAAGGGACCTTAGGAGTCATCTACTCCAAGATCCTCTAGAGTGGGTCACTCAGCCTCTGCCTGATGACCAGAGGGATGGAGAATAACTCGCTGCCCCCTGAGGCAGCTAATTCTACTTTGTCAGCACTGGTTGCTGGGGATTTTTTTTTTCCTTATATGGAGCCCAAATCTGACTTTCCCAGCAACTGGCCTTCCCCCTTGCTCCTGGCCCTGCTCTCTGGGGCTGAGCAGAACAAGCCTGAGCCCTCTTCCTGTGACCACCCTTCAGCTCCTTGAAAAGAGCTGTCATATCTGTCCCTTGCCCTGGCCTTTCCTTCCGAGGCTAAACCTGCTAAGGACTTGGCCTTCAGTTCCCTCTCTGCCTCCCTCTAAGGTGTAGCAGAAGGACAGAAGGCTACAGAATTACTTTGGAAAGCAGGCAGCACTGGAAAAATAAAAGGGGATTATTCAGTGCCAAGTAGATGCACTTCTAGCATATGTGTTTTGGTGTCTTTTTCACATACATCCTGTTCTCTACCTAGAGGGGGACTTCTAGGAGGGCAGGGCCTAGTACTAGATCCTTCTGTCTCAGGAGGCAGGTACAGCAGAAAGAGCATTAACCCCAAAGGACTTGGGTTCAAATTCCTACTCTTATACTCAACATCCATATGACCTTGGACAAGTCAGTCTACTTCACTGGGCCTCAGTTTGCTCACTTGTAAAATGAGGAGAATTGGACTGTTGGCTTCTGGAGTCCCTCCCAGTTGTGGATTGCTGGACCCTTGAAGGGAAGAAGGGACCAGACCACAATCTCTCACCTCTCCCTTTTTTCTTTGCAGAAGAAGTTGCCACTCATGGCCCTGTCTCACACTATGGCTGAGAGCATCAAAGAGTTGGATCCTGATTCTAGCATGGGGTGAGTGAGCTGGGGAGGGATCAGTTCATAGAATTCCTGAAGCTGGAGGCGCTTCTTCCCTGGACAGGCTGGGGTACAGATGTGAAGAGGGGGACTAGGGCTGGGGTTCACGTGTTTTTCCTACCCTGGTGGGGCAGAGGATCAGGGCTAGGACTGGAGGGGGATGCCCGAGAGGAGGGAAGTTAGTTGTCTTGGTCTCACTGGGGTCTCTTGGTCCCCACAGGAAGGCACTAGAGATTAGCTGCTCCATCCAGAGTCAGCTAGCTCGAGTCTTGGCAGAATTTGAGATGGCCCTGGAGCGGGATGTCCTCCAGCCCCTCAACCGGCTAAGTGAGGTAATCACTGTTGTCCTCATCATCTTAACAGCCAACAAAGCAGTCAGGTTTTTTAAACTAAAGGTTTTACATGCATTATAATAGTAAGACCCACCAAAGTACTTCCATGCCTCATGGTAGCCTAGAGATCACCCTGGCTCTAGAAGGTTCTGCCAACAGAATACAACTCTGACAAGTCCTTCTATTGGTGTTTAGTTGTTTTAGTCATGTCTGACCCTTCCTGACCCCATTTGGGATTTTCTTAGCAAAGATACTGGAGTTGTTTTCCATTTCCTTCTCCAGGTCATTTTACAGATGAGGAATCTGAGGCAAACAGGGTTAAAAGACTTACCCAGGGTCACACAGCTAGGAAATGTCTGAGACCAAACAAGTTCTAACAACCTAGAAGGACTTTGAGAAGGGACCAGACTGTCATCTGAGCATTTGCCTAGCCAAGTACTAGGGGTTTTGGCCCTTGGGTGATGAATTCTTTGCTAAGTACAACACCTGAATTAAAAATAACTATTACAATAATTCTCACTTAAATAGTACTTAAAAAAAATTTTTTTTAACCCTTACCTTCCGTCTTGGAGTCAACACTGTGTATTGGCTCCAAGGCAGAAGAGTGGTAAAGATAGGCAATGGGGGTCAAGTGACTTGCCCAGGGTCACACAGTTGGGATGTGTCTGAGGTCAGATTTGAACCCAGGACCCAGCTGCCCCCTACTTTAAAATTTTTATTGATGTCTTTTGTTTTTCCATAACCTTCACTTCCCACTATATCTCTTCTGTATCCCAGAGAGCCAACCTGAGCAAATCACTTCATCTCTCTGGGGCCTCAGATTCCTCATCTGTAAAATGGAAAGGTTGAATGTGATGACTTCCAAGGTCCCTCCAGCTCTAAAAATATGAGCCAATTAGCAAAGAAAAAAATAGGAAAACAACAGTTTGAGCAAAAACTAATCAATGTATCAACCGAGTGCAACATTATGTATCATGTCCCATACCTGTTGTCCCCTACTTCTGCAAAGAAGAAGGGGAGGTGCATTCTCATAGCTCCTCTTTGGGGCCACACTTGGTTGCCTACTTTCAAACCTTCTGATTTCAATTGTTTTGATATTTTTTCCACTTGCAACATTGTGGTTCTTCTTATATGTTTTCCTGGTTCTGATGACTGTGCTTTGTATCAGCTCATACAAATCTTCCTATGCCTCTTTGCAGTCATCATGTTTCATCCATTCTTGCAATAATATTGCATTACATTTCAGTGTCATAAATTGTTTGTTCCTTCTCTAAATGGTAGGATTCTACTTTGTTTCCAATTCTTTGTTGCACAAAAAGTTCTGCTATAAATATTCTGGCATATGGTTTTTTTTGGACCTCTTCGTAGTATATGACAAACAGTATATAATCTCTGTACCAAAGTAACATGTTAGTTACTTTCTTTATATAATCCCAAATTGTTTTTCAGGATGGCTAGACTAATTCACATTTCTACCAACAATTCATTCATGTGCTCATTTCCCTACAACATCTCCATCTTTAGTCATTGGATGGCTGTGAGGAGACACCTCAGGTTTTTTTTATTTGTATTTCTCCTATTATTAGCAACTATGTAGGTGTTACAAGTCTATGTTTCTTCTTTTGGTAAATGTTTGCCCATGTCCCTTAACTATTTATCCCCTGGAGAATTGTTCTTGGTCTCACTTATTTCTATTAATTCACTATCCCATCTTCAATCTCAGGTCTTTGATGGAGATATCTGATGCAAAGATTTTTCTCCCCAATCAATTTTTGTCTTATCCTGCTTGCATTAATTTTATAATTAATTAGTTAATTAATTGCCTTCATTTTTTATTATCTTTTCTCCTTCCCTACCCAGGAAGTCATTTCTTGTATCAAAGAATAAACAAGAAATTCCTTTTGAACGGTTTAGTAAAAACGACAAGCAAATTAGATGAGACTGACAGTATATGCACGTTAAGCCTATTAAAAGCCAAAACCCTCAAACCAAATGATTCTATAAATAGATGCTGAAAAAGCTTTTGATAAAGTTCAGTGCTAAAAAAGACAACCCTACAGGTACAGAAGAGACATTTTAATTATACTTAAAACTGGATATCTAAAACCCAAAGCTCTCCTAATGGGTCATGGGAAAATACTTGAAGATTTACCAGTAAATATACAAGTATAAAGCAAGGATGCTTTTTTTCTCTACTATTGTTTAACATATTTCTAGAAATATTAGTAATAGCAGTAAAAAAGAGAAACTGCATAAAAACAATTTGATCCTGGTTAAAAAATAGAGAAGCAGATCAGAGGAACAGACTTGCAAATAAGAAAGAACCAGAAACAACTGAAATTTTAAAACTTAATGTTCCCGGGGGCAGCTGGGTAGCTCAGTGGATTGAGAGTCAGGCCTAGAGACGGGAGGTCCTAGGTTCAAATCCGGCCTCAGACACTTCCCAGCTGTGTGACCCTGGGCAAGTCACTTGACCCCCATTGCCCACTCTTACCAATCTTCCACCTATGAGACAATACACAGAAGTTAAGGGTTTAAACAACAACAACAACAACAACAACAACAAAAACTTAATGTTCCCTAAACCTAAGAACCTTCACTAGATATCACTAAATGGCTCAGTGGATAGAATACTGGGTCTGGAGTCAGGAAGACCTGACTTCAAATCTGACCTCAGGTTCCTGGCTGTATGATTCTGGGTAAGTCACTTAACTGACCTCCAATGGAAAAGGTAATGCCAAATCACTCCAATATCTTTGCCAAGAAACCCCCGGGGACACTCTGATTCATCCAAAGAAGTAGACATGGCCAAATGACTGAACAACAATAAACCTAAGAGCACAAATTACTTAGGGAAGACTCTTTTATTTATTCAGGAAACTGGAAAGCAGTCTGGCAGAAACTGGGTTTAAAACTATGTGTTATACTGTGTATCACAATAAGCTCAAACTAAGGAGCAGTCAGACGGCTCAGTGGATAGAGAGTCAGACCTAGAGAAAGATGGTCCTGGGTTCAAGACACTTCCTAGCCAGGTGACTCTGGGCAAGTCACTTATCCCCCATTGCCTAGTCCTTACTGCCCATCTGCCTTGGAACTGATACTTAATTCTAAGACAGAAGGTAAGTGTTTTAAAAAAACAAATAAATAATGGGGACTAGGTAGATCAGTGGTTTGAGAGACAGGCCCAGAGACAGGATGTCCTGGGTTCAAATGTGGCCTCAGACACTTCCTAACTGTGTGACTCTGGGCAAGTCACTTGGCCCCATTACCTAACCCTCACTATTCTTCTGCCTTGGAACCAATACACAAGTATTGATTCTAAGACAGGCTTAAAAAATAAATAAATAAAAATAAAAATAAGCTAAAAATGACCTGAATATCAAAGATCATCCTAGAAAACAGCTGGAGCAGAGCCAGATCAGGGATCTTTCACAGTTATGGCTCAGGGGAAAGACATGATCACCAAAGACAAAAATGTCATTTTAATTACATGGAATTGAAAAGCTTTTGAGGAAACAAAATCAGTGAGACTAGCTTAAGAGGGAAAGTTGTTGATTGGTAGACAAAAAAGCACAACAAACCTTTGAATCTCTGTCAAGAGTCTGCTATCTAAGATATATATAGAGAATGAATAAAAATATATGACTTAGGAGCCATTCTCCAAAGGATATGTCATCTAAGGAAGACTATACACCTACTAAAGCATATGAAGGACTCCTTGAAATCACTAATAGGAGAAATGCAAATTAAAATAACTGCTGTCTCACCCCCATCCAGGAAATGGGCAAAGATAGGAATAATCCATATTAGAAGGCTGTAAGTTAAGTTTTGCAAGGATTTGCAAGAAGCCATGCCTGTGGGCAGGGTTTGCAGTTGGACACTTGGAATCTTGGGAGATTCCTGATGCCATCTTGGAGCATGAGACCAATTGTCAGTTGGGCTGTTCCCTATAAGGGAGGCAGAGACTGGACCCAGAGACTCATTTTGGAGCCAGGGATCCAGGGTGGAGGCAGGAGGATTGTGCATAGGCTTATCTATCTTGGCTGACCAATAACAACTCTTTGACAAACCCAACAATCTCTTGGAGAACAATAATATATTTCAACCAACTATATGTCATCGTCTGGCCCAGTGCTGGTCAGCCCTGGGTCAGCAGCCGAGTATCTATTCATCTATTTATCTTCAATCAAGCTACCATCTAATTTGTCTATAGGCAAGCAGTGTCCACTAAAGGAGGCCAGATCAACCAGTGGCCTGCCTGGGCCAGTGGGCCTGGTTAGTTCAGCTATCAACATTCTGGAGCTGTTAGATTTAGTACTTAGAACTAAGATCAAACTTCATTTAGGGATTCCTAAAAACCCTCTTCCCTTCTATCAGTTTCCCTTGTTGTTTTGATTAACACCAGTAAAAGTTTTGTTTATAAAAGTCAATTCAGCTACTGACCTTTTTTTGGTTGACTTGGCAACAGGTCAGCCTCAAGGAAGTTCTAAGGTAAGTTGAAGGGTCAGAGGAGGATCCAGTCTTACTCCCAGAAGTTGAGCTTAACTACCATCAGTAATATCATTAGTCAGATGCATTAGTGAATTATCAATGTTATTCTGATATTATTGACTTAGTTATCATTATATGAACATCAATTATTGCCAGGAGTATTCCTGAAGAAATACACTGTGATAGGTTGAGGGGATTCTACAGGATGTTTAGTTGTGTTATCTGATTTCCTATTTATACCTAAGGAAGGTTTAAAGCTCCTTTGTCATCTGGGGCTTTCTGCTTTAACTTTCTTAACAATTACATTACAACTTTCTTAACAATTACATCTTTAACTTTCTTAACAATTAACAATTAAGTTCCTCAATGACCCTAATAGTTTTTGGCATAGCCAGTGGAGTTTGAACAATCTCCTAATAGGACAACATTGAAATTGAAATTCTGAGGTTGATTTTCATCTTCCTTAGTAGTTCAATAATGTTTTACACGGTATGGGAGGGTGCATTCAGACTTTGGTTTATTATTATTCCAAATTATTTACTGGGTTTGGTTGAATTATATGATAACTATAAATGGTTTGCTATAACCATGGCAGAAGTAATATCATACCTGCCTACAGTAGGTGCGATGATAGTGGCACTCTGTCATGGAATTTCAGCAATTAGAAAGATCATAAGTCTTCTCCAAGGAACTCCTACTAATACCCAACAGATTATTTCAGCCTTAAATGAACAAATTAATGAACTAGTTGAAATTCATAGAAAGCTGGCAGCTGCAAAGATCAAGATCTAGATGCAAAGACAATCATGCAGCAGGAGGCAATTAATAGTCAGCATAAGGAACCAACTAAAGAAAATTCAGATAAAGCCAAGGAAGGGAGCAATGATGTGGCTGGGAACAATGAAAAAGGGGCTGAAACTGCAGTAACTGTTCTACCTGTTTGTGATGGGACAGTTTATCAAAATGACACTGGGATTTTGCATGTGAAGGTGTACAAACCTTTCACAGGAAATGATTTAGAGATCCTCAGGAGGAGATTTCCCAAGTTCCAAATTGATCCACACAAAAATATAAAATAATTAAAAAGAGCTTGCAAACTTTGTAATGCATTGTTCAAAGACATGGAATTTCTTTTGACCGAATTTTATTCTCCAAGTGAAAAATATAAATTTATTTCAGAAACCAGGACAAATCCCAACCTTACTTTGTGGCCAACTAAATACAGAGTCTTAGAGCTTAGTTCTCCAGCAAACATGAACTATCTGCTCCGCTGTCAGGACGATTTGATAGAAGCGATGAGGTTGCATGCCAGATGTCCTAATAGATGGTCTAAATTTGAGAAGCTCACTCAAGGGGTAGATGAACATCCTAGTTTATACCTTGACCAATTCCTGGAAGCTGCAGAAACGACACTCAGGTTTCATGATGTTCAATTTGAAGACACAGTCTAGCATGTAAGGAGGCAGTTTGTGAAGGGTTGTGCTGTCCCTATCCAAACATACTTTCGTCTGCATTGTCCAAAATGGGAACAACTATCTATTGAAGACATGAGACAGACAGCTTTTTATGTGCATGATTCTAAGGACATTAAACCATCTAAACCTACTGATAGTGATAAGGACTCTATGATAGCTGAGTTGAAAAGACAACTAAAGGAGGCCAAGAAGCAAAAAGAGGTTGAAGAAATAAACCTCGCTTTGCAAACTCAGAGGTCTCAGAGTAGGTCTAGATATAACAACAACAACAATGGCAATCACAAATGTTTTTCATGTGGTCACGCAGGTCATCTTGTAAGGACATGTAGGTACAGGGCACAAATCAATTTTAACAAGCCCCCTTGTGGAAGACAATGCTACTACACCATTATTAGAACTTTAAGCTAATTCAAATAAACAAATGTGTTACTGATCTTAGAAAAGTGTTTGGATGGTACATTGGGCAGAGTGCTAGACCTGGAATCAGAAAGACCGGAGTTCAAATCGAGCCTCAGACACTTACTAGCTAGGTGACCCTAGACAAGTCACTTAACCTCTGTCTATCTTAGTTTCCTCATTTGTGAAATGGGGGTAATAATAGCACCTATCTCTTAGGATAGCTATGAAGATCAAATGAGAATATTTATAAAGCTCTTTGTAAACCTCTTAGCACTTTGATCCAGAAAGCACATTTAGGTAATACACTCAGAAGATCAATGATGTAGTAAGGCTTTGTCTGCATTAGCCTAAAATATTTATAACATTACTTTTTGTAGTAGAAAGGAATTAGAAACCAAGGAGATTCTTCTTTTCCTCTCAACTGAAGGATCTCTGAACAAACTGGGACACTCAAATATAATGAAATACTGCCATGCCATAGGAAATGATGGGCATGAAGAATTCAGAGGAGCCAGATTTATATGAACTGATATAGGGAGAGTGAATAAGTGGACCTCTGAAAACAACAGGTGCAATGACCAAAATGATGTAAAGTGAAGGAGAAAAAAAGGGCCCAAAATGAACATTGTGTAACTATAATGACCCAGCTTGATCCCAAAGAAGAGATGAAGTAGAGCATTTCTCTCCCGTCTTTGAAGGGACAGGAAATGTGGGCCTGGATATACATACACACATACATACAGTCTGACTTGGTTGACATGTTGGTTGGTTTTGTTCAACTATTTTTCTCTTTTTTACTCTTTGCTACAACTCAATGGGTAAGGGAAGGGTGAGGCAATTTCATATCTCCTATATTCAGAAATCAGAGTGATTTAAAAACAAAAGAAGTCGGGGCATCTGGGTAGCTCAGTGGATTGAGAGCCAGGCCTAGAGACGGGAGGTCCTAGGTTCAAATCCGGCCTCAGACACTTCCCAGCTGTGTGACCCTGGGCAAATCACTTGACCCCCATTGCCCACCCTTACCACTCTTCCACCTATAAGTCAATACACAGAAGTTAAGGGTTTAAAAAAAAAACAAAAACAACAAAAACAAAAAACCAAAAGAAGTCAATACTTTTAAAAAAAGAAAAATCAAAGGCATAAACATTAGCAAGATGAAGACAAAATTCTGTGTTTTCTGATAACTGAATAACTTAGAAAACCCCAAAGAATTAGCAAAGAAACAAATTGAGATAAAAATAATTTTAGTAAAGTTGCCATTGCCTAGGAAGCAGGGAATCATAAGGCCAGTGTTCAAATCCTGACCCCATCACTTCCTTTCTATGTGTCTTTGGGAAAATCACTTACCTTCTCTGGTCCCAAGTTTCCTCCTTTGTGAAAAACAGCTGAAGGTTTGGTCCAAAAGCTACTTCCCCACCCTGACTCTGACTATGTATACCTTTTGTCTGACCTACCAGGAGGAGCTCCCATCCATTCTCAAGCACAAAAAAACCCTTCAGAAATTGGTATTAGACTGGAATGCCTTGAAATGCAGGTGAGTGAGTGGAATTTGTACTTAAACAAAACAAGATGATCTATTCCAGGCTTTGGGATCAGAGCAAGGCCCCCTCTCCCAGCTCACTTTGCTCTATTTCCCAGCCACAGGCCATACCCTTGATCTTACCCTGGTCATCTCAACACCCCACCCTCTGACTGGAAGAGTCATGGGGAGGCCACCCATCCAACACCAAGGATCTCTTCTTCTGATAGCAGTAGGGTTACCTTCTAGTCAAAGGGCAAAGCATTTTAACAGTGTGTGTACAGCCTTCCCTGCACACATGTACCCATGTGTATAATGTGTGGATGCATGGTTAGCTATGTGCATATATACATAAATTTCTTCCTTTCTTTCCTTCGTTCCTCCCTCTCTCCCTTCCTTCTTCCTTCCTTCCCTCCCTCCCTCCCTCCTTTCTTTCTTCCTTCCTTCCTTCCTTCCTTCCTTCCTTCCTTCCTTCC
>NC_058134.1:217220661-217230522 GCF_016433145.1 Gracilinanus agilis | reverse complement strand
TTTCTTTCTTTCTTTCTTTCTTTCTTTCTTCCTTCCTTCCTTCCTTTCTTTCTATCTTTCTTTCTAAACAAGCATTCTCTTAGGTGCTCATGGATGTGAGCTTGTTTGGTGTATGATTATATAAAAATCTGTTAGTGTTTGTGCAAATGTGTTAGCCTAGCACGCATGTGTTGATGATACATGCTTCTACATGTATGCACAAGTGAGAGCATGTGCTGTAGCCATGGGTGTACTCACACGGTGGGCACATGCACCCGTCTGTTTCTGTGCACACACATGAACTGTGAATAGCCATACAAGATGCTATTGGTACAAAGGCCCTGGATTTGGAGCCAGAAGACCCAAGGTGCAGTTCCAGGATCTACAACTTCCTAGCTATGTGACCCTAAACACATCATCTCCTCTCTCTAAGCCTCAGTCCCCTCCTCTTTAAACCAATGGCATTTATAACGGAAGTAATGACAGCCCCTGTTTTTATCACCTTTGAAGACTAACTCAACACTTTTCAGGGTCTTCACAACACTCCTAGGAATATTGGGTGGGTATAACTTATCAAAGCTAATTCCATGGTCTTGGGGGTCAGGGTAAACTCCAAAATGCACTTCCCAGCAGACAACACTTGTGTAACCTTAAAAGGTCTGATAGCAGCCTTGGGTAGGCATGTGGGGGTGGGGGGTGGGGTGGAGGAAGGGGAGAGAAGGCTCCTTTTTATCCCCATTTGTAGATAAAGAGGCCCAGAGAGGTTAATTGTTTGTTCAAAGTCACACAGCAATTGAGCCTGGGAGGCTTCTGTGGGAAACTTCTCTAGGCATACTATCATACTATGCTTGATATATAGGATATTTAAGAGGATGCTGTTATCATCTGTGTGTGTGTGTGTGTGTGTGTGTGTGTGTGTGATGGTGGGCACATATATTCTTGTCTATGTCTTGTGCTTTTTGACAAGGCGCTTTTTTTGCACGGTTTGTGTGTGTCGGGGCTTTGGTGTTGAGTGAACTGGTTGGTCAGGCTTTCTGTGACCCCTGAGGAAAGGCTCAGACTAGGCTGTGCTTCCCAGAGGCCACAGGGGGCATGTATGTGTACATCCCTTTCCTGGCCAAGGGAATACTCTAGTGAGCTAATTTGCATGAGAATCCCAGAGTCCCTTAGGAGCTGCCAGGAACTCGGATGACTTGGGCATTGTGGCTTTTTCCTCCTGACCCTTCTCCAGGCTCAGTCAGATGGCCAAAACTTCAAGCCTTGGACCAGGTATGGGGGGTCCTGGGGGTCATAACACCACAACCAATAAGCTGGAGACCCTGAAGGAAGAAGAGGAAGAACTAAAGAGGAAGGTAGAGCAGTCCAAGGTGAGTGGAATTCTCAGCTTCCATGATTCTGGACAGAGAGACCTAATGGAGATAGATCTCACTATGGGCAAGTCATGGTTCATTTCTCAGTCTGTTTCCTCCTGTGTAATAGGGATAATTTTGCTCTGAGTGGAAGCCAATAAGGAATTAATTTTATTGAAATGCAATTATAAAAATATCAATTTTTTAAAAAAGTGGGCAACTAAAAAAGGAATGGCCCCATGGGCACATGGGTAGTAAGTAGCCAAGGATATGAGGGACCTGGGAGTTCAGTTCAGTCCAGTTCAGTTTGGCTAGCACTTATCGAGTGCCTACTCTATGCCTGGCCCACTATTAGGTGCTAGGAATGGAAAAACCAGCACAAAGCATCGGCTGTCATCAGAGAGTTCATATTATGCTGGGGAGGAGGGATCATTACGGGCTGTCATCCCTGCCCGAACTAGAGGCAAGCCCAGGAGGACAGGCTTAGGGGTGGGGAGGAAGGCTGGGACTGACCCAGAGCCGTTTGGAGCCCTGCTACATCTCTCCCAGGATGAGTATCTGTCCGATCTCTATCACTTTGCTACGAAGGAAGACAGCTACGCCAACCACTTCATCAATGTAAGGGTCTCCAGGAGTCCTTCTCCATCTCTGCCCCGAATCCCTGCCCCAGGGGGTATGGTCAGACTAGTGGGGAGAGTTCTAGGGCTGGGGAGTGGAAAGGTACCCTGGCTTCCCCAATTGGAGGAGGAGGAAGAGGCTGTCAAGCTTCCCACCTCCCAGCAGGGGGACAGTGAGCCTCTTCCTGCACTGATGGAGGTCCTCTCCCAGGGTGGCCTTGGGGGAGGTGGGAGAGGAGCTCAGACGCTGGAATCCCTGATTTCTTGGCCCCCAAGACTCCCCTCACTGCCCTCATCTCGTTCCTCTTCTTGAACAGCTGCTGGAGCTCCAGGCCAATTACCACCGCAAGTCTTTAAGCTCATTGGATACAGCCTTGGCTGAGCTGAAGGAGAGTCATAGCCACACAGGTACTGGCAATAGCTCCCTCCAGTCCCTGCCCCAGCCCTGCCAAAGGCATCTGGATTTAATGGGGAGCTCCAGACTCTAAACTCCTTTTAAGGCCTCTGTGACCTCAGCCAAGTCATTTCCCACCTTATCCTTGATGCCCCCACAGCAGAACAGAACAAGTGCTGGCTCTGGAGAACCAGAAGCTGGGTTTAAACATGCTTTCTCATTCCTAATATTGCCTGTGTCCTTGGTCAAAATCCCTGTTTTCCTAGGCCTGTTTCCTCATCTGTAAAATGAGAGGGCTTCCACTAGATGGTCTCTGAGGGGACCCTTCTAATTCCAAAGCTATGATTTGGAACATGTTTCCTTTTTTATTTTAAAAATTTCGACCTCATTTTTATCATTTCAGGTTTTAGTGCTAGTGTTTTGTTTCAAACTGCACTAATATTGGGGACTCTGTATTTCCCAATATAGCTTTCCTTCCTCTGGCTCCCTGAGAGATCCAGACAGCTTCTATAATAAAGAATCAAATAGTGGGGGAGGGAAAGTGGAGCAGAATTAACCAAAGTGCCAACCAAGACTGGCGTTAGATAGCAGAGACCATGTGAAAAAGCATCATAGTAGCACCTGCTCTGACTAGCTCACGGCTATTCCAGGGCAGGGCCTGGTCACCTTTGTCACCAGAACAGTCTCTTTTTTTTTTTAACCCCTTTTCTAGTTTAGAATCCATACTAAGTAGGGGATCCAAGGCAGAAGAGTGGTAAGGGCTAGGCAGTGGGGGTTAAGTGACTTGCCCAGGGTCACACAGCTAGGAAATGTCTGAGGCCAGGTTTCAACCTCGGACTTTCCATTTCTAGGCCTGGCTCTCTATCCACTGAGCCATCCAGCTCTTGATAAATTTTTCTTGGATGGAATTGAATTGTTGGATTGGGGGAGTGACCATGAGCACCCTGGTGGCCAGGCTCTGTCCTAGGTGCTGGAAACAGAGACAAAAATGAGAGCAGTCCTTGCCCTCGAGCAGCTTATATTTTACTGGTGATATTAAAGGCAACATAATACATACAGAGGAAATGTTTTTTTTTAAATGCTACAAACATAGAAGGGAAAATTATATGAACTGTTTTGTTTCTGAATGAACAAAGTGAGTTCAGACCTACCACAGATGCCGAAAGAACAATATCCAATACCAAACCTGGATAGTATATGCAGGGCGTTCCAAAGGTCTACTTGAACTTGAAAATGTTGGGACCCCCTTTAATTGAATTTGCCACCCATTCTCCATGCCCCCTCCCCCCACCAGTGGCTTCCAAATTTCCAGAAATTTTATATGTATCCCTGATGGAGGAAAGGAAAAAGCAGGCTCCCTGGTGGTTGGTGACGGAGTGGGGAATGGCTTTGGTTTGGGTCACTGTGCCTCCTCTGGGGGCTCTGAGAACGCTCCTAGAAGCAATGGGTGTTGGACAAGAGGGATTTAAAGGGAAGTGGGGTGGGGAAGGTTGAAGTGGAGAATGATGAATAAGGAAAACTTTGCCTCTCCTCTCCCCCACCACCTCCAGACTTTTGAAGGTGTAGCCTCAGTCCTGTCTAATGTAAACATGATTAACTAAGAAATTAGAGTGATCCTTTAGAGATCATTTAGTCCAACTCCCTCCAATCCAATAAGCTTTTGTGAAGTGTCTAGGAGTCTTTGCTAATAAGTGTGCCTGGGAAAACAGGGATGGCTCCTCTCTCCCTCCCAATTGACAAGTAGGGAAACTGAGGTTTAGGAGGGGCAAATAACTTGCCCAGCATCCCACAGAGAAGCCAGGATTCAAAGCCATATACTGCTTCTGAATTCTCTCTGTGTGTGTGGGTAGAGAATGTTTTTTAAACCCTTATCTTCCATCTTAGAATTGGTTCCAAGACAGAAGAGTAGTAAGGGCTAAGTGGGTTGGGGTTAAGTGACATGGCCAGGATCACACCACTAGTTAGTATCTGAAGTCACATTTGAACCCAGGACCTCCCATCTTCAGACATGACTCTTTATTTACCAAGTCATCTAGTTGCCCGTGTGTGTGTGTGTGTTTAAACCCTTACTTTCCATCTTAGAATGAATACTGTGTATTGGTTCTAAGGCAGAAGAGTGGTCAAGGCTAGGCAATGGGGGCTAAGTGACTTGCTCAGGGCCACACAGCTAGGAAGTATCTGAGGCCAGATTTGAACCCAGGACCTCCTGCCTCTAAATTCACTGAGCCACTCAGCTTCCTCTGTGTGTGATTTTCATGAAAAAGTTTCCAATCCACACCCCTTTGTTTTCATGAATTCCTGTTTCCCTTCCACTGGAAAAAGAAGAAAATCTGCTCCTTTCAGACCAATGGGAGGGAAGGACAGAGTTCTTTCTCCTATATACACTGAGAGGGACCTGGATGTGGATTTGGAAGGGACTTCTGAGGTCAGCTAGTTTTACAGAAGAGGAAATGAGGAACAGAGGCCCAAAGTGGTATAGATCATAAGGACAAGGCGTGATTTGAACCCAGACCTTCTGACCCAAGTCCAGCATACTTCCCATAGCATGGAGTTTCCTTCAACGAGGGGATTCCTGACCTGAACTGGGAGGAGAGAAGGCGGGGAGGGTCATCTAAGGGCTTAGAAATGATAAATGGAGAGTAGCTAAAGGATCTTTTCAGTCTCATGTCTTACCTCCATGGCTATTCTTTCCAAGGAGGGGCACTCTCTCTTTTCATCCCATCTGATTTCCTCTTCCCCACACAGATAGTAGCAGCCACCTGTCAGATGCTCCCTCCACCCAAGTGTTTGGGGTGGCCCTGAAGACCCATCTCCAGGAAATGGGCCGGGACATTGCCTTGCCTCTGGAGGCCTGTGTGTTGATGCTTCTGTCTGAAGGCATGAAGGAAGAGGTAGGAGGGAGAAGGGCACCCACAGGACCCAGCCCATACCCAGGAGGCTGGTGAAATCATCTTCCCAGGTGGCAAAGTAAGACTACTTAGCCCACTTGGCTATAGAGGATTGTAGAAGGAGAGTTGGATTAGTACTTAGAGACTGGTTCATCTAGTCTTCCCATTTTATAGATGGGAAAACTGAGGCCTGGAGAAGGGAAATGCCTAATACTACAGATAGTGAGCAGAGCTGGGATTCAAACCCAGCTGGTATGTTTGATAAGGACTTCCACATATATCTCTCAACAACCCTATGAGAGAGGCAGGCCAGGGCTAATGTATCCCAGGTAAGGTGCCCTGAGAGCTCAGATGATTTGGTCAGGGTCACACAGCAGATTAAAGTCAGGGCTGGTACCAAAAACTGGGCCCCTCCTGCTTCTGAAATGAGCCCCCTTTACCCCCTTCTGGCTCATCACTAGTGTTGGGAATTCTGTCATGCAGATCTGCAGGCTAAGAACATGATTCAATGCTCCCAAGGTGGGCGAAGCCACAATCAGTCATGTCTGCTTCAGGGTGAAGAAGTGTGTCGGGTTTTTTCCTGGGTGCACGATGTTAGATGGCATGGTTGGAAGTAACGTTTCAACTTCAAAGTTGAGATTGGAGAGAGAGGCTGCCCTCCTTGGAGGGCGGGGGGCAGTGAGTCCAAGGCACCCAGGCCTTGCTTCCTCTCTCCCCACCCTCCTTGGCAGCTAGTCCCATCCCTTTACCTAGATTCACTTCTTCCCATTATCCATCCCTTCTTTTCTTCCTCAGACCTCTGTGGGGACTCTGCCACCCCCAGGCCTCTCTTCTCCCTGACTTCTTTGCCTCAGTGGGCAACCCTCCACAACAATGGCCTTCCATTTCCCTAGGGCCTCTTCCGGCTGGCAGCAGGGGCCTCCGTGCTCAAGAGACTGAAGCAGACAATGGCTCTCAATCCCAGCAGCCTGGAGGAATTCTGCTCTGACCCTCATGCTGTTGCTGGTACCAGGGCCCCAGACTGGGCTGGGCATGAGGACTAGCTGGGCACATGCTGGCTTTTCATTGTTTTTTTTCCTTTCATCTTCCTTTCTCTTTTTAGCCATTCCTTCCTTCTCTCTTTCCTTCCTTCCTTTCTTCCCTTCTCTCCTTCCCTCTTTCTTTCCTTCCTTCTTTCCCTCCTTCCCTCTTTCTTTTCTTCCTTCCTTCCCTCCCTCCCTCCTTCCTTCCTTCCTATTATTTTCCTTTCTTCCTGTTTTTCTTTTCTCTCTCCTCTCTCTCCTTTCTTCTCTTTCCTTTTTCTGTCCTCTTTCTCCCTTTTTTCACATCATCCTCTTTTATTCTTTCCTCTCTTCCTCCCTCCTTCCCTCCTTTTGTTTCTATCTTTTTTTGGTCCCTTTAGCTTTTATGTCACTTTCATTTCCCGGAATATCCCTCCCCCTCCATCACCCATGAAACATCCCTTATTACAAAAAAACAACAAAGAAAGGCAGAGTGGGGAGAGGAAGTAGAGTTTGGCAAAACTAACCAACAAAGCAACCAACCCCTACAGGATATGTCACATTTGGGGCAGAGTGCTGTTCTGGAGGAAACATAAAAATCAAGATCTTTTTAACAATGATTTGGTGGCTTTTCTGGCCTGGAAAATATTTCACTTGCAGGTAGCTGATTCAACCATTCATGTTTCATTCCTTTGGATGAAGCATTTTTCTGTTGAAATGCCAGTGAGAGTATCAGATGATGTTCTGAAAGCAGGTTTAGATGGGGATGGGACCAAGGGGCTTCAGGAGGAATTAGTCCTCACCATTGTGTTTTTTTGTTTTGTTTTGTTTTGTTTTAAACCCTTACCTTCTCTCTTGGAGCCAGTACTGTGTATTGGCTCCAAGGCAGAAGAGTGGTAAGGATAGGCAATGGGGGCTAAATGACTTGCCCAGGGTCACACAGCTAGGAAGCATCTGAGGGCAGGTTTGAACCCAGGACCTCCTGTCTCTAGGCCTGGCTCTCAATCCACTGAGCTACCCAGCTGCCCCCTTCACCATTGTGTTTTGAGTGGTTCTAAGCTGGGAAGGCTGTGCTGGGATGAAAATCTGGTCATAGGAATGAAGTCACCTCTCATTTCTCTCCTCCTTTCTCCAGGGGCCCTCAAGTCCTACCTCCGAGAGCTTCCTGAGCCCCTTATGACATTTGAGCTCTATGAAGATTGGATGAGAGCTGCCAAGTAAGTGAGGGCAGAAAGCCAAGTGAGGCAGATTTACTGCCAGGAAGATCTGAGTTCAAGTCTTCCTCAGACACTTAGCATCTGGGGAAGTTACTTAGCCACTCTGAGCCACTGATGGGGGAAGATGAGCCTCAATGGCCACCAAGTCCCCTCAAATATGTCTATAAGCTTATGAAAATGAACAGAAGCAGCTAAGTGGCTCAATGGATAAGGAGTCAGGCCTAGAGATAGGAGGTCCTGGTTTCAAATCTGGCCTAAGACACTTCCTAGCTATGTGACCCTGGGCAAGTCACTTAACCCCAATTGCCTAGCCCTTCCTACTCTTCTGCCTTGGAACAAATATGTAGTATCAATTTGAAGACAGAAGGTAGGGGCTTAAAAAAGAAAAGAAAATGAATGGGAGAGTTGGAAGCCTTTCCTTCCCAGTGTTTTTTTCCTCATCCCAAATCCCATGGATTTTTCCAATTTGTATCCCTTCTTTCCTCATATCCAGTCAGAAGGAGCTAATGGCCCGACTTGAGGGCCTCCGAGAAGTATGTGGAAAACTGCCCAAGGAGAATCTCAACAACTTGAGGTGGGTCCCACAGTGCAGTCAGGGGACCCAACTTGGATCTCCCCTGAGTGGGGGATAGGATGGGCGGCGAGAGGGAGGTGGGTTTCAGGGAGGCTCATTCAGAGCCTGAGGATGAGGAGCTTCACTCTGGCAGGAGCCTCAGAACACTTCGGGTTCCTTCTCCCGACTCTCCTCTCCTCCCCCAGGTACTTGATCAAGTTCCTAGCTAGGCTGGCCAAAGAGCAGGAGGTGAACAAGATGACTCCAAGCAACATCGCCATTGTCCTGGGGCCCAACCTGCTGTGGCCACCCACAAGGGATGGGTAGGAGCCCAGAACCCAGAAACCTTAGGCCTAGAAAGGAGTACCTGGGCCGGGAGGGGCCTTAGCAAAAGATACTGGAATGTGGAATGTCAGAACTTGGAGGGGGCCTCAGAACAGGGAATTCCAGGGCTGGCAGGGGCCTTCAAATATGGACCATCTGGGCTCGAAGGGGCCTTCAAGCATATAATGTCCGAGCTGGGGGTGTCCTGAGAATGGCGAATGTCAGGGTTGGCGTTTGAGCTTGGTAGGACCTGCTCGAGCCTTTCTGAACTCAGAGTCTCTTCCAGACCAGGGGAAGGCATCAGAGGAAAGAAGCCTTTAGTGGAGGCTAGAAATAGAGATAGTATTTGATCGAAAGGCAGAACTGAACTCAGGTGTCAAGGGTTCTAGTCTTACCTCTGTTATGAAATTCCTTCAGACAGTGTGTGCTCAGGTGCCTTCCCCACCATGAACCTTGAGCCTGGCCTTTCCTGGGGGGCCAGGTGAGGGTCAAGTTCACTTTGCTAGGAAGTCACGGAAGAGGGGCAGAGGGAAGAGGAGCTGAGGCTTGGAGCCCAGAGCTAATGATGACCTCTTTACTCCCCATCTCAGGGACCAGGCTCAGCTGGACACAGCCTCAGTGTCCTCCATCCAGGTAGTGGGTGTGGTGGAGGCATTGATCCAGAACTCAGACACTCTTTTCCCAGGAGGTAAAGTCTTCTTCTATGTGTATGTGTGAAAGAACATGCCTATATGTGTGTCTGTACATGTATATATTTGTGTCTCTGTGTGTGACTCCTGCCAGCCTCTTTCCTCGCACCTATTCCAGAGCCCTATCCCCAGTGGAAAAATGATGTGTCTGGGGGCAGCTCAGTGGCTCAATGGATTGAGAGCCAGGTCCAGAGATGGGAGGTCCTGGGTTCAAATTTGGCCTCAAACACTTTCCAGCTATGTAACCCTGGGCAAGTCACTTCACTCCCATTGCCCAGCCCTTACTGCTCTTCTGCCTTGGAACCAATACATAGTATTAACTCTAAGATGGAAGATAAGGGTTATTAAAAAAAAAAAGAAGTGATGTGTCTGTGTTAGAGGCAGGGAGTGCCTGGCACGGTCATCCCTCTTGCAGACAGACACACCTACATAGACATATACACACCTACAGAGATCCCCTCACTCCTACCAGCACCAGAGTTCTGGCTCTGGAAACTAAGGGGCCTTTCCTCTCCCTGCCACCCTTCACCAGGAGACTTTGGAACAGAAGTTAGAGAGCTAGGCAGACCCTGCTCCACCCACTGGGATCTCTCTTCTCATCCTCAGTTTTCAAGTTTCTTCTCACAATAAAACTGCCCATTCTGTGTGTATCTGTGTGTTTGGCTGTGTCTATACATGTGTTTGTGTATGAGTGTGAGTGTGTGTATGCACATGTGTGTGTGTCTCTCTGTGTGTGTGTGAGAGAGAGAGAGACAGAGAAACAGAGAGAGAGAGAGAGAGAGAGAGAAACAGAGAGACAGAGGGGGAGAGAGAGAGAGAGAGAGAGAGAGAGAGAGAGAGAGAGAGAGAG
>NC_058134.1:217106031-217217674 GCF_016433145.1 Gracilinanus agilis | reverse complement strand
AGGAGAGAGAGAGAGAGAGAGAGAGAGAGAGAGAGAGAGAGAGAGAGAGAGAGAGAGAGAGAGAGAGAGAGAGAGAGAGAGAGAGAGAGAAGTAGGCAGATCCAAGGCAGGAGGAGGGAGGAGGTGGTGGCAATGACACAGTTCTTCAGCCATCTCCTGTTTCCTGAAACCTAATCTGCTCCCCTTTTGTTCCTACTGGAACCTCTGCCCCTTCCCCAGTCCCCTCAATGTTGAGCCTCCCCCTAGAACAGTAGAAAGAGTCTGAAGGCTCAAGCAGGTTGGCAGAAATTAGCTTTAGACAAACACCTTGAACCATAAGCCACAAAATCAGCTCAAAATGGATGGATGATCTTTATATTAAAGGCTGTAACTTTTTTTAAGAGAAAGAACAGAACCACATAAAAAGGCATGCTCAAGGGGTGAATTCTTTATCAAAGAAACAAGAGAGGTGATTGCAAAAGGCAAAACTGATCATTTCAGTTTTGTGAAATTGAAAGACTTTGGCACTAACAAAATTAATGCAGCTGCATTCAGCAGTAAGCTGAAAAGAAAAAAAGAAAACCTTTGCATTAAATAGCTCTGAGGAAGGTGTGATATCCAGATAGGAATAATTAACAGAAAAATGTAAGACCCAAAGCCCCTCTCCAATACATAATGGTTTGTAAAACGCAATGAACAGTTCTCAAAAGAAGCCTGAATGAATGAGTTAGTGAGTGTGTGAAGAACCATTTATGAAGTACTCACTGTGGATTGGGCTTCCTGGAACACAAATAGGAAAACAAGCCCCAGGGTTAGCTAGATGGCCTAGTAGATAGAGTGCCAGTCCTAGTGAGAAGAGGTCCTAGATGCAAATATGGTCTCAGATACTTCTTAACTGTGTGACCCTGGGCAAGTCACTTAACCCCCATTGCCTAGCCCTTACCCAGTTGATACTAGACAGAGGGGAATGGTTTTTAGTTGGGGGAAAGCATGCCCCAGTGTCAGGATGCTCATACACAAATGGCTTTAGGATCTTTATTTATTTATTTGTTTGTTTTTAACCCTTACCTTCCATGTTGGAGTCAATACTGTGTATTGGCTCCAAGGCAGAAAAGTGGTAAGAACTAGGCAATGGGGGTTAAGTGACTTGCCCAGGGTCACACAGCTAGGAAGTGTCTGAGGCCAAAGCCTAGGATCTTTAGTTCATAATAGCAGAGCAGGTGGGAATAGTCCATTTTCTTCAATGTCATTTCCATGAATCAAACCAAATTGGTTTCTGATGAGAAATCATTGGACTTTGCCGGGCAGGGCAAGGGACAAAGAGAATCATAAGACCTGGTTTATGTCTCCTCTCTGACACATATTATTTGGGTGTCAATTGGTTAGTCATCACCTCTCCAAGTCACAAATTTTTCTTCTGTATAATGGGGATAATGATATCTGTACTGCTCACTTCACATGGCGGTAGAGACAGAAATTTTAATGGGCTAGAGAAATGTGAGCTGTTGTTTTATATTCTTTTTAATCAGCCAAACCCTACTCTGTGCCAGATCCTGGGCTAGAGGTGCTAAGGATACACTTCCTGCCCTCAAAGAGCTTCCATTTTAACTGATGCTTTTAGAAAAATCTCATTTTTTACTAATGCCTTGGTTTTTATATCACATTTGTTTCTGAATATAGTCTATCCCTGACACTGGATGACCTTGGGCGAGTCCCTTTCCCTCCCTGGACCTCAGTTTCCTCATCTGTAAAATGGGGGTGGGGTGGACTTAATGGCCTCTGATGTCCCTTCTAACTCAAGATCTAGGACCCTCCCCTGTTTAGTGATATATTCCTTATAATAAGGACTTTTTAGGAAAAAAAAGGAAAATAAGCAACTTAGCAAAATTCACCAGCACATACATAGATGGGGTCTGACAGTGCACAGTGTTTCTCACTCATGGTCGATGAAAGAAGAGAGGGGCTCAGAATGGACCCTTTCCGTCTTTGCATCCACACCAGCCCAAGCAGTCTTTGACATATGCTAGCTGCCCCATCAGTAGTCACTGAATTAAGTTGACTTGAATGCAGTTCAGTTGACTATGTCCCAAGAGGTCTTTGGAATTCCCCCTCTTCTTTTGCAGATATTGACTTCAATGTCTCAGGCTTATTCACTCCCCCCACTATCCTGTATCAACCCCACCCCCAAGAGAAGTTGGCCGACGGTCCCAAGTCAGAAGAATTCCCGGCCACTGCACCCTCTCCAGTGGCCAAGGAAGGGTAAGAACTTTTGGACATCAAAATGGCCTCAGGGGGTCACCCAGTTTAAGTCTTCGACAGGTTGGACCAGGTCATGGCTGGGATCACTTCCAATCCTGAGGATTCTATCTGGGGCAGGGAGGGAGGGAGGGCTGGCCTTGTGAAGCCTTCCTTATGTTTGGGCTTTTTTCAACTCTTACCTTCTGTCTTAGATTCTGTGCTGTGTATTGGCTCCAAGGCAGAAGAGTGGAAAGGGCTAGGCAATGGGGGTTAAGTGATTTATCCAGGGTCACCCAGCTAGGAAGTGTGTGAGGCCAAATTTGAATCCAGTCTTTGGCCCTGGCTCTCAATCCACTGAGCTATTTAGCTGCCCCACTTCCTTATGTTTTATAAGTTTAGGAATGCCCACAGACATCTCCAGCCTCTCTCCCTTGTAATGATAATACCAAGAGCAGCTAACATTTCTATATCTCCTACCATGTGCCAGGCCCTGTGCTCAGCACTTTACAAATATTATCCCATTTGGTCCTCGGGACAATCCAGGAAGGAAGGTGCTGTTATTCTTCCTATGTTATAGTTGAAAAGAAGGCAAAGGTTAAATGACTTGTCCAAGGTCACATTGCTAGTAAAGTATCTGAGGCTGGATTTGAACTCAGGTTTTCCTGATTCTGGGGCTGACAGTCTATACACTGTGCCACATAGCTGCCTCAGTGGTAGATCGCAGATGTTACAGATCCATAATTCTGAATTGTTCCAACCTATTGGGAAATTTACATTACCAGTTAGTGGGAGAACAGTTCAGAAAGGACATAGACCTTGACATAATTATAGGATTAGAGAGTTTAGGGCTAGAACGGATTTCATACCATTCAGTCCAGTCTCAATCCTCTGTCCCAGTCTCAGCTGGGGGCCCCATGGATTGCATATTCCCTTGCTCTCCAACTTCAGGTTCCCAGGATTTGAGGAATTGGGTAGGAATACCCAGGATAAGTAGCCCAGGGACAAGGGATTTGTTCTGACCTAATGATTCCAAGAAGAGCCTGGAATACAAAGTTATTGAGATGTCCTAGCCCCTTGCCATGGTCAAGCTTTAGGATTCTAGAACCTGAGGCTTGGAAAACTATTACTGTGTCTCAGTTTCCTCATCTATAAAATGAGAGGATTAAATTAGATTTGAAATTCTTTCTAGTTTTACATATAATCCTATGATTTTTGACACCACTGCTTCCCATCTAGGTTAGGCATCCCCTCAGTGATATCCTCACAGACTTTTGAACACCTAGGTTGATGGGGAACTCACTTCTAGTCCATTCCTTTGTGAGGCAGCTATAATTGTTATAGTGAGCAGAATCTTGCCCACATTTACTCCTATCTCCCTCTCTTTGCCTCCATTCCCCTCAGCCCGGGCAGGCTTGCTTGCTTGGTTTTGTCAGGCCCCTGCCTCAGAATTGAGATGTGGTCACTGAATGTCCCCCTGGTCTGCTGGACACCGGCAAAGGTGCTTCTCTGTGACCACAAGGCAGCAGTGTGATCCTTCACATGACTGGTCCCTGAGAAAGTCCTCATCCTGAGAGGAGGGAGTCTCTTAGAGTCTAGCAGCTGCCCTAGAAAGCTGCCCCTGGGGTCTCTCTCTGGCTAAGATTCTGATTGCCATTTCTCTTTCATCCCTCAGCAAAGTAGAGTCTGAACCTCCTCCAAGGCCTGCCTCCCCAAAGGTCAGCAGGAACCCTGTTGAAGTTCCTGGACCAGCTGAGGATACAGCCCGAAAAAGTGAGTCTCTCTGTGGTCAGGTACTGGAGGCTGACATGGCATGGGAAATGAGTGCCAGACAAGTCAGAGTTTCAGGGGCTTGAAATCTTGTTCACAGATGGGACCGAGCCTGCTAAATCCTAGTCTTGATAGAGAGACAATATGACCATCATAAAATGGGAGAATCATGTAATGATAAAGATGCCAGCAGATCAGAGCTAGAAGAGGCCTTAGAACGGGATGTCAGAGCTGAGAAGGGGCTTAGAACAGGGAATATCAGAGCTGGGAGGGGGCTTAAGAACAGGGAATGTGAGAGCTGGGAGGGAGCTTAGAAAAGGGAATGTCCAAGCCATAAAATACCTTAGGATGCAGTATGTTAGAACACAGAATAGCATATAGTCCAAGCATATACAGCACATAGTCCAAGTCTCTTCTTCTACACATGAACATGGAGAGGAGGGGATTTGCCCAAGGCTACATCAAGTTTTTCTCACAGCCAGGGTCTGAACTCTTCAGCCAGACTCTTGGCCCTGCATCCTGATAGACTGTGCTAGAGTATGGAGAGATCACTAGTGTTGAGCCAGGGGAAAGGCAGGCCAGAGTGGACTGGAATAGTCAGGGAAGTCTTAGAGGAGCGGGGCCTTGAGTGTCAAGGGTCAGGTGGGCATATCTGGCATCCCTAAACTAACTTTCTTTCCCTCTGACTTTCTCTATAGCCAAACGCCCAGCCCCTGCCAGACCTATGGTGCCTCCACCCCAGGTCTCAAATCCCCGATCTTCACCTCCAACCCTTCCCTCTTCAGCTCCAACCCCAGGGCAACCTCAATCCCAGCCCCAGCCTCAGCCCCAGGCCCAGACCTCTACTCCAGGGAGTCCAGCTACTCCCAGGGCCCTTCCCCGACGGCAGGCAGGCAGCAATATTAAGGCCCCCTCTGTGCCACCTCCATTGCCTCCTCAACCTCCCCAGCCTGTTCGTCGCCTAAGCCGACCCTCCCCTGCTTCCCCCAACCCCATCCTCAACCCTGATGCTGAGACTGAAGTTCCCAGGGAGCCCAGAAGCTCTGAGGGGGGAACCTGTGCAGCCCAAGGAGGAGTCGCCATTCCTCCCCAGCCCCGGCCTAGGACTCTTGCCTCAGAGACTGACTAAGCCAGGAGCAGCCGACCCATGGCCACGTCCTCCCTTCATGGTGCACTGCCCATCCACTCCCCCATTGCGTCTTCTATTCTCTGGAACCTCTTTTCCTTCGGTCTCACCCCCGGTGCCCATTCCAATTGGGAGCTCCAGTGACTCAGCCTTTAACTGCCCACTAGAGAGGATGGAAGTTTCCCAGCCACACACAAGTGCCTCTGGCTCTAGCCCCAGCTGGGCTGGTCCCCTGCCTGGGGAGCTGAGGAGGAGCCCAGGCCCCTTCTGTCTCCCTCTTCTTCTGACACCCCTGGATCTGGGCATCCAGGGCCTCTCTCCCCATTGCCTGGCAGGGCCCGGGCAGGGAGGGAAAGAGAAGAGGAACAGAGAGGGCCCTTAATTTGACTTCACTGAGAGAGCAGCTATTTTTCTTTCCTGGAAATGTTTTGGGGTTTTTTTTTTTTGTTGTGTTTTTTGGTACGGCTTGTAAATTATTTTGGATTAAACTGGAGCACACTCAGCATGGCTGCTTCCCCTTTGTCCTACAAATAAACGTGACTGTTGAGAAAGAGACGGGCAGCTGCTTCTGTGGCCGAAGGTCGGGTTTATTCTGGAACCAAGTCAGGGAGCCTTGTACTTGCCAAGCCGGGAGGGTCCCAGATCATGTGCTCCCAGAACTCCTACATTACGAAGCCTCTGTTGGAACATGGCTGGGGCTGGAAGCTCACTATCTCATGGCAATGAGTCCCAGGAACTAACATTCTCTATTGCCTGCTGTATACCAGGCACTACGCTGCTAAGCACTTTACAGACATTATTTCGTTTGATCCTCACCCCACAATCCTGGGAGGTAGGTATGCTCATTAGCCCCACTTTTCAGTCCAGGAAACGGAGGCAAACAGCGGTTAAGTGATTTGTTCAAGGTCACAGTTAGTGTCTGATCCTGGTTTGAATTCAGGCCTTCTGATTCCAGGTCCAAGGCTGTACACGTTAGCACCTAACTGCCTCTATTAAGTGTCTCTGTGTGTGTATGTGTAAGACACATTACATAACTATTTGTTATCGCTCTCTGTATATAGACACACAAACATTATACAATGTATATACACAAATACATATATATATATATATATACAATGTGCATATGTGTACCTACACAAATATATAGGTAACATTATAACTATTACTACCTTTCTCCTTTTTTAACAATTTTTATAAGAACCCTCACCTTCCATCTCAATACTGTGTATCACTTCCAAGGCAGAAGAGTAGTAAGGGCTAGGCAATGGGGGTCAAGTGACTTGCCCAGGGTCACATAGCTGGGGAGTGTCTGAGGTCAAATTTGAATCCAGGATCTCCCCTTCTCCAGAACTGGCTTTCTATTCACTGAGCTACCTCAACACCCCTATTATTACTTTTCTTTGTGTGTGTGTGTGTGTGCATGTATATGGGCACATATACATACAAACACACATACAATTTATATATAAACATAAATACATAAACATGCATGGCTAATACCTTTTTGTATGTGTATATATACATATATACAATAGATAGGCATCTATTTTTATATATACAATGTGTGTATATATCCATACAAATATAGACACTGGCTACCTTCTAGTGTCTATATATGCACACATACACACATATATACAATGTATGTACAGATTTATAGACATCTTGACTCTTCCTTTTTGTGTGTATACATACACATACACATAAAATGTATACACATAAATTGAAGTATATAGTATATGTATATGTAGCAACACAAATATAGACACATATTATGCCTCTTATTTACCTTTTACACATATACACTGGATATATACACTACTGTATACAATATGTGTCTGTGGAGAGACAGAAATACACATATATTATATGACCACTATTACTTGTATCTCCACCTCTCAGCACAGTACCTGGCACATTTCTATATGTCTACATTCCTTCTGTTGTGTCTGACTCTTCCTGACCCCATTTAGGTTTTCTTTTTTTTCCTTTAAAAATTTTATTATTTTTATTTTAATAACAAATTTCCACAGATTTTTTCCAAAGTTATATGATTTATCTTATCTCCCTCTCTTCTTCCCTCCACCTTCCCCAAGCTGGCAAGCAATTTGATCTGAGTTATATATATTATTCATTTTTTTTTTAAACCCTTACCAATATTGGCTCCAAGGCAGAAGGCTGGTAAGGGCAAGGCAATGGGGATTAAGTGACTTGCCCAGGGTCACACAGCTGGGAAGTGTCTGAGGCCAGACTTGAACCTAGGACCTCCCGTCTCTAGGCCTGACTCTCAATCCACTGGACTACCCAGCTGCCCCTCTATATTATTCATTTTTGTAAGTGAATAATCTTATAGAACTAAAACCCCAAAACAACAAGAGAAAAAGCATAGGTTTTCATCTGTATTTCTACTCCAACAGTCCTTTCTCTGGAGGTGGATAGCATTCTTTTTCATAAATTCCTCAGGATTGGATCATTGTATTGATTATTCCACAATATTGCAGTTATTGTGTACCATGTTCTCCTGGTTTTGCTCATTTCACTCTGCATCAGTTCATGAAGCTCTTTCCAGCTCTGTCAGAAATCCTGTTCATTATTCCTTAGAGCACAACAGTATTCCATCACCATCATATACCACAGTATATGAAGCCCTTTCTCCCAGGGCTGGCCTCTCATCCCAAAGTCTCTGGAGCCATGTGGGCAGAAAGGTACAAGCCACTTCCTCCTTCCCTCCCTTCCCCGTCTCGCTGAGGCCACGTGGTCCTGCCCACCCAAAGGAATTTTCGCGGGAAAAATCTGACTTTAGGGTAGCAGTCACCTCTTTCTCGCTCCTGATTGGTCGGGGCATCCATCTACGGCCGCTTCTTAGTCTCTTGATATTTATTGACTAAATCAATCTCAGCCCTCTCAGGCCCGCCCTCAAAAAGTGCCGGAAGACTCTAAGTGTCCACTGGTCAACTCGGCTGTTCGTCCCACCCCTTCAAGTTTCCGCTCTTATTCAGAACTAGCAGCCAATCTCCCCGTCCATTGGCTGCTACCTCGAGCCTCCCTCCCCCGGAGAAAAGAAATTAGTCAGAGATTGGTTAAATTTTTTGTAAATCTTCGCATTCGTAAAAAACACTTTCCCATTGGACGTCGCCTCACGCTGTAGTCCTGACTTCTCTGCTACCACATTGCCCTTTGGCAGCTTCCAGAGGGAGAGCCCGGGGGCACCACAAGAAGGCTAAAAACGCTGTCCCTCCCTCCAAGTTGGCCCTGTACTTGTCCACAGGTCATCTCTACCAACAGTTTTGGCTTTAGTCCCGACGCCTCCTCGCTGGAGGGGTCAGATAAGTGCTGCTTTCAGCCCATTGGGCCGTTTTCTTGTTGTACGGTTCCGTTCACTAGTTCTCTTTCCTCGGGAATGTAGTATCTTTGTTCGTTCATTGGCTGTCACTTCGAGCCGTGTCCCCACCCACTTCTACGTCCAGCGCCCATTGGCTTCTTTCTGTCCGGAGAACTGTATCGGTTATGGAGCGAAACTACTTGTCCATTGGCTAGTAGTCTCAGCCCCCATCGAGTTTTTGTTCCTCTCTTCCGCTAGGCTCTCCAGAGGGCCGCTGGAGTGGAGGGTTGGGCCTCGGGGAGAAGGAGGAGGACTTGGAGCTTTTCGCCCATTGGCCCACTGTTTTGAGCCTGTTGTAAGTTTCCTGTGCGACTTTCCCATTGGCCACCGCCCTCACGCGCGGCCCCGCCTCCCCGGCGATGCTCTGCGGCCATTGGCTTCGGGATATTGGGCAGGGCGCCAGGCAGCTGGCGGTGACGTCATTCCCGCGGGAGAAAGCTTCGCGGCAGGCCGGGGTTTGGCTGGTTACGCAGCGCCGAGTCGGCAGCTGCATGGCGGTCTGTGAGCGACTGGGCGGCAACGCCCTGCGGGAGCTCCTGGCCCGCACCCAGGGCGTGCTTTTCGACTGCGACGGGGTGCTGTGGAACGGCGAGCGCACCGTGCCAGGCGCGCCAGAGCTGCTGGAGCGGCTGGGCCGCGGCGGCAAGGCGGCGCTCTTCGTGAGCAACAACAGCCGGCGCTCGGTGGAGGAGCTGGCGGCCCGCTTTGCGCGCCTCGGCTTCCGCGGTGTGGCGGCTGAGCAGCTTTTCAGCTCGGCTCTGTGCGCAGCCCGCCTGCTGCGCCAGCGACTGCCAAGTCCCTGCCCACCCGGCGCTGTCTTCGTGCTAGGTGGCGAAGGGCTGCGTGGAGAGCTGAGGGCCGCGGGCCTGCGCCTGGCGGGAGACGAGCCAGGGCCCGTGCGCGCCGTGCTCGTGGGCTACGATGAGCACTTCACCTTTGCAAAGCTGAGCGAGGCCTGCGCCCACCTGCGTGACCCTGACTGCCTCCTGGTGGCTACCGACGTGGACCCGTGGCACCCGCTCAGCGACGGCCGCACCACCCCCGGTGAGGGCCGAGAGTGGGCAGGGGGCCGTAGGGCGCAGTCTAGGGGGTACCGACGACTCCTAGATTCAAGGGGCCAGGAGAGAGAAGGGAGGGCAAGGAAGGGGTTGGTGGTGTGCCAGGCTAGGGTCAGGGTATAGTCTGGAAAGAGGGAGGTACCCCAGGATTCAGTGGAGTCTTGGAGGGTGGGTACTTTCCCAGCTGCAAGATTCTCGGGAAAGGAAAGGAATGACCTGGGCTGGAGTGGGATCAAGAGGCCAGGGAATGGTGCCAGGCTAAGGTCAGGGCTCAGCCTACGAGGGAAAAGGGGGAGGGACCCTGGGATTCTTGGAGTAGAACCTAGGAGGTGGAATCTCTTAGTAGGCAACATGGTGGGGAATGGATCTTGGATGTGGAGAAATCAGATCCTTGGAGTAGATTGTGGAGGGACACAGTGCCAGCCTAACATCTGGGCTTAACCTGGGGAGAGAGAGACCCCAAGATTAGCAGTCAGCCATGATAGGATGGCACCTTTCCAGATGCAAGATTCCCAGGAGGAAGGGAAAATGGATTTCAGATGGAGAGAATCCTGGAGGCCTGTGGAGGTGGTCTAGTCCAGTGATGGGCAAACTTTTTAAAGAGGGGGCCAAAGGAAAGGAAATGCTTATCTGTCAGTCTGTTTCTAAGACAACTCTTTCAAAGTTTCATTGCATTGTATTCGTCAGATTAGGAATAATGTTGCACAGCCAGATAGAACATTTCAGGGGCTGGGCATCTGGCCTGCCCATAGTTTGCGCATCACTGGTCTAGTCAAAGGTCAAGGTTCAACATGGAGAAGGAGGAGCCCCAGAATTTGCTGAGTCAGCCCTGGAGTGTGGTAGATCCTCTGTTGAAAGATGCCTAGAAGAGGACAGGAAAGTCTGGACCTGAAAAGTGAAGACAGGAAACCTAGCACAGTACCTTTGGGAAGAGCAAGGGGATAGAGGAAGCAATATATATTGGGGAAGGGGAGAATATTGACTGGAATAATGCATAACCCAGAGTGAGGACAACCTAGGATGGAATCTAGGACCTGGGAGGCTGGAGAAGGGAACTGCACTTACTTATAGGCTGTTGAGCCCCAGAATAGCCCCTGGGAATATTCTGAGAAGATTGTATGGAGGCTGCCATGGGATGGAAAAGGAAGATAAGGGTATGGGTGGCACCTCTGAACATGAGGCTAAAGTCCAGTTTCAGTGTCAGGATCTCATGAAATCGAGGCCAACCTGGGTCAGGGAGGAATAGGGGGGAAAGGAGCACCTCTTCTGCGATGAGGGCAATGCAGAGCCCATGAGGTTCTTTTTTTTTTTTTTTTTAAACCCTTATGTAAATATTGGTTCTGAGGTAGAAGAGTGGAAGGGATAAGCAATTGTGGATAAGTGACTTTCCCAGGGCCACATAGCTAGGAAGTGTCTTGAGACCAAATTTGAACCTAAGACTTCCCATCTCTAGGTCTGGCTCTTTGTCCACTGAGCCACCTAGCTTCCTTGTCAGATTCTTACCAATCAGATGGATTTCTGGGGAGATGGAACAGAGCTGGGCCCACCTCAGGCCAGCTATGGCCAAAGGCTTGTAAAGTCCGGCCAAGGCGTGTGGAGTGGAGTAGGAAATCCAGACTTCTTAGTGAGGCCTGGGTGCCTGAGTTTCATGGGCTTAGGATGGTGTCAGGAGTAGCACCCCCAGGCCAAGATTGCAACACCCACCATCAGATCCAGTGGGGAAGCTAAGAGGACCTGAACTGAGGCTTTCCCCAAGGTCAGAGTAACTACCAGCCCCTGGGAAACATTAATGGCAAGGATTGGACATTTCTCAAAAGCTCTCATTTCTAGACAGCATTAAGGTTTACAAAACACCTACTGAGGAGAGCCCTGGGCTTCTAGAGAATTTCAGTTAGGATGAGGAATTGAGCCCCAAATTGTTAAGCAACTTACCTCAGGAACCCAGGATCAGACCTGCCCAACCCATCCTGCTTTGTAGGATTGATTCAGGCCAGATACCAGTAATAACTTTGATTCGTATTCCCTTAGGGTCACTAAGTTCCTTTCACAGCACCTGGCATAGGACAGTGTCTATTATGGACACGCGTATTTTTTGTATGAACACATAGCTCTCAGCCTCTTTTCCCTCAGTTTTAATTGGGGAAATTGAGGCAGAATAGAGATAGAGCCCAGGTTTCTCAGGGTTCTCAGCTTCTTCTGTGATCCTGGTACAGAAGAATGAGCTTTTAAGGTGAGTCTAGCATAATCCTGACTAAGGTTCGAGGAATGGCATTCAGAGAGAATATTGAGAAGGGAGTGGGGCGTTAGTTGGTTCCAGAATGAAGAGATTCCATTCTGAGGGATCCTCAAGAAGTTCCCAGGACAGGAACAATTAGTATTTGCCATTGGAGGGAATGAGGAAGGAGCAAGCTTGCCCTCTATCAGACTCTGCCCAGAGTAAACATGTCTTGGAGATGAGTCCCCTCTACAACACAGCAGACAAGACAAGTGCTTGTGCAGCTTCTGCTGGGAAGGACAGTCATGCCTTATCCCCAGCTCTCCTCACACCAACTCTGGGGTGAACTTGATTCCTTCTGAGATGTTCAGTTCTTGGCACAATTTGGGAGGGACGTCAGGATGATGGAGGGCCCAGAGATGGTGAGTTGAAGGAAATGGGGATGGTTAGCCTGGAGAAGAAGCTTAGAGGGAGATGGCAGTCTTCAAGAATTTGAAATGCTGTCCCTTGTTCTTCTGCCCTCTGGGGCTAACCAGAACCACGCACGTTAGTGTAAACAGGCAGATTTAGGCATGAAGAAAACATTGCTAACAACTCAAGCCATCCCTGAGTGGGAGGGTTCCCTGTCCCTGAAGCCTTCAGTTAGTGTCTGAGTGAGCCCTTCTCAGATGTTTACCAGGAGGCCCCTGCTTGGGCTGGATCCCCCCCGGAACCCTCTGAACATGAAAGTAGTTCAGTATATCTGCCTGGGGGAGGGGGTGCAGGAGAGACCCAGCAGGAAACCAGGCGGGAGGCATCCACCTTCATGGCAGATGAAGCCGTCCAGCAGCTCCACGAAGATTCCTAGTGGGTTGGACACTCAGAAAGGAGTGAGTGAAAATGGGTAGCGGGTTAAAAACTAATGGAGAGAGAACATAAGGCGAGAATAAAGACACGCAGACATAGAAAGTTTTGGCATAAGGTAGACAGACAGCGAGTAAGCTCTGGTGGTCAAGAGCTTCTCCTTCAACTGTCATATAGCTATTTTTATAGCTCTATAGGGGAGAGCCAAGTGGTCTGATACATACGTAGTCATCAGGAGATACAAACTGTTGGAACCTGAAATAACAGGTAGAGCAGACATCTGGATCAGGAATCCGGGAGGCCTGAGGTCTTGATACAAATGCTGATTGATTGAAGGTAAGGCCAGGAGCCTGAGATAACTGACCCGTCTTCCAGAGTGTAGCCTTAGGGAAGGGCTAGGAGATTGGGGTTTAATTCAACTCAAGGTTACAGAAATCAATCCTAAGCAATACAAGATTAATGTATACCTGGATTGCTACAGCAGAGATAGGAGATCCCCACTGACAAAAGCTCACTCAAATTCAATCACCCAGGCCATTCAGGTGTTCCTCCTTGAATGCAGGAAGGCATGGGGGGGGGGCCTTCTCCCCACCTCTATCTCAGGAGCAGGTACGTGTGCCTATAGCTAAATGGGACCGGGTTCGGCAGTGAGAGAAGAAGGGTGTCCTAGAGGTGAGGAGTCTTGAGGGAAGGGAAAGGAGCGGGTCTGACATCCAGCAACAGGAATGGCAGGGGAGCAAAACCTGGGTGGGGAGGAAATGATCATCACATTAGGGCTTCTGAATCACTGTGGCTGCCTGATCATTCACGGGGTACTTAGAAAGTGATCTGTGGGATGCCTAGGTAGTTCAGTGGATCGAGAGCCAGGGTAGAGATGGGAGGTTCTGGATTCAAATCTGGATTCAGACATTTCCTAGCCAGGTGACCCTGGGCAAATCACTTAACCCCCATTGCCTAGCCCTGACTGCTCTTCTGTCTTGGAAGGAATAATAAGTATCGATTCTAAGAATAAAAAAAAAAAAAAGAAAGAAAAAAGGAAGTGACCTGTGTCCTGTTCCCAGAGGCCCAAGGCAAGAATAAAAACTTCCAGCCCTCTGGAAGCTTACATTTTGCCAGAGAGGAAACAGCCTAAAACTCAGGATGAAGTAATTTCTGGAGCAGCTGGGGATCAAAAGCCCCTCATGTAGGATTTGGCCTTAGAGCTGAGCTTTGAAGGAAACTGGGCATTATAAGTGATGGAAGGAGAGGAACCCTGAATGGGACGGGCCAGATAAAAGCGGGCAAAGAGTGGAATCTGCCTTCACAGTCTTTGAAGCTCCTGATAGAGACATTGAGGTTTTTTGGTAGCCTTTGTTAAATCGCCTTCATTTCAGGATAATTTTCTTCACTCTACACCCAGTAAGCTGTTCCTTTTAACAAAGAATAACAGGTCGGACCAGCCCACACATTAATCAGGCCTGACAATGTATGCTGTGCTCAGCCCCCATAGTGCCCCATCTCCGCAAAGATAGGAGGCAAGTGAATTTGTTCCCATTTATTTTTCTGGGCCAAGCTTGGCCATTATTATATAGCTGCCTTTTGATAAAGACTTCTTAATTAAATGTTTGATCAGAAACAACTTCTCATCAATACGTAATATGAAGTTTGACAAAGAGAGGATCACTTCCCATTCAGGACTGTTTTCTTGGGAGAATTCTAAAGGAAGGCAACAGATTGGATGGGAGGAACCCTCCTGGAAGCTAGAACTGTAAGAAAGAGAAGAGAAGTATTTGTGGGGACCATTATCTCAAAGCTGATGACTCCCAAATTGGTTTTCCTAAAGTAAAGGTCACTGTTGCTTAATAAACTTCCATTGTCTCCCTGTTGCCTCTAGGATCAAATACAAACTCCTGTGCCTGGCACCTAAGGAAAGCCCCTCACCCTCTAGCTCCAGCCTTATCTCAGATTGCTTCTCCTTCTGGCCAAAGGAGCCTACTTGCAAAAAACCCAGTAATTTTGATACATTATGGTTTTTGCAAAATTTCTTCCATTGTTCCTTCCTCTCTGTGGGAATTCTCTCGTAGGGAAGAATAATATTTTTTAAAAGAAAAGAAGAGGGAAAAACTAGCAAAAGCAATCAATACTTTGAAGAAGTTTGAAAATAGAGACAATGTTTCGCAACCTCCCACTTCTGCAAAAAACTTGTCCCCTAACTTCTTTGGAGTCAGACCTGTTATTTGTAATTTCAAAACATTCACTTTCATTTATTTTGTGGTGGTGGTTCTTTCCATTTACATTGTTGGAGTCACAATCATTTTTGTCTTCTCGGCTCTACTTCATTCTGTATCAGATCATATCGGTCTTCTCTGCATTCATCACTTTCGTTGTTTTCCACAGCACAGTAAGATCCTGTTACACCCCCTTAACACAATTTGTTTAGCCATTCCCCAATTAATGGACATACCCGACTCTTTGTGACCCATTGTGGGTTTTCTTGGTAGAGATACTGCAATGGTTTGCCATTTCCTTTTCTGGCTCATTTTACAGATGAGGAAACGAGACAAATAGGGCAAAGCCACTTGCCCAGGGTCACCTAGCTAGTAGGTATTTGAGGTCAGATTTGAGCTCATGTTGTCCTGACTCCATGGCTGTCAGGCTATCCACTGTGCCTTCTCACTTCCCAATTGGAAACCTAATTTGCTTCCAGTTCTTGGCTACCACAAAAAGTACTACTACAAATATTTTGATGTGTAAATGGTAATTTTCTTATCAATGAAATCCTTGGTTATAAGCATAGTAGTTGAGTAGCTAGGTTAAAAGATATGGACATGTTAGTTACCTTATTTGAATAACTCCAAATTGTTTCCCAAAGTAAACAACTCCACCAATTATGGACTAATTTGTCCATCTTCCCATATCCCCTCAGATGTTAACCTATCATTTGTTATTAATAATTTTCAATTCTTTGAGAATTATTTATTTCTATCCTTTGACAGCTTATCTACTGGAGAATGGCTTTTGGTATTTAAATATTCATTAGTTGACTATATATATTGGGTATATAACTGTTATTTGGAAATTATAATACAAAGATTTTTTTTTCCCCATTCTACTACTTCCTTCTTATACTAGGTACATTAATTTTGTCTGTGCAGTAGCTTTTCATTTTCATGTAATCAAAGTTAGGTCTTCTAACTTTTGTAACTGTCTCATGATATTTCTTTTATTTTTATGGTGTACTCTTTAGTATTAGATTCATAATAATATAATCGGAGATCCTGAAGTGCTAGTCTCCCTTCACTCTTCCTAATTACTTTTTTTTTTTTTTAACCCTTGCCATCTCTCTTGGAATTGGTACTAAATATTGGTTCCAAGACAGAAGAGTGCTAAGGACTAGGCAATGGGGGTTGGGTGACTTGCCCAGGATCACACAGTTAGGAAGTGTCTGAGGCCAGATCCGAACCCAGGTCCTCCCGTTTCCAGGCCTGGCTCTCAATCCACTGAGCCACCCAGCTGCCCAATCCCTAATAACTTTGGCTAATTCATCATATTCCTTGGGTTGTCCCCCACACTTGGAGTGCTCTTCCTCTTCACTTCTTCACGAGGATTCCTCCTGGAATCCTGAAGCTCCTTCAAAGCTCAGGTCAAGTGCCACCTCTGGGAGGCCTTTTCTGAATATACTAGTGCTCTCTTCCCCGCATTCACTGGGTACACTTTGTAGCTTCTTACCTCTAAACATGTTGGTTTTCTCCAGTGGCATATCAGTTTTTTGAGAGTAATAGCTGTATTTTTTGGCTCCCCTCTCTACCCTGATGCCTTTTCCAACATCTGGACATCTTTGTTGCTATTTAGTCATTTCAGTCTTGTCTGACTCTTTGTGACCCCATTTGGGGGTTTTCTTGGCAAAGGTACTAGAGTGGTTCTCTATTTCCTTCTGCAATTCCTTTTCCAGATGAGGAAACTGAGGCAAAAAGAGTAAAGTGACTTGGCCAGGGTCCCCCAATTATTAAGCATCTGAAACTGGATTTGAACTCAGGTCTCCCTGATCCTAAGCCCTAGCTGCCACTTGACTCATCACAAGGGCTCAATAAATGCTTTAAAATTTTTTTTATTTTTATAAAACTCTTACCTTCTGTCTTAGAATCAATACTATGTATTGGTTCCAAGGCAGAAGAGTAAAAAGGGGTAGACAATGAGGGTTAAGTGACTTGCCCAGGGTCACACAACTAGGAAGTGTCTGAGACTAGATTTGAACCCAAGTCCTCTTGTCTCTAGGCCTGGCTCTCCATCCCCTGAGCCACCCAGCTGCCTCTTCAATAAATGCTTTTTGAAGGAAGGAATACCATGACCAAAATAGACTGGAATGGAGGGAATGGCTCAGAACCTAGTACTGACTTTTCCTCCTCTTGGTCATCCTTCCTCTGCCTTGGACCTGAAGGCCTTCTAAGGGCCTGGGATCATGATCATCCAGGAGAGGAGGCCATGACTGACTTAAACTCCCTCCTTCATGGAATTGTAGACCTTGACGGACAGAGGAAGCAGCACTTCCCAGCCCAGCGGATTGGGCTGTGACCATATAGCTAGAGACATCAGGAGCCTTGATTTCTCCAAGTTCTCTCGGATTTCTGGGCCAAAGACTCCTTCACTCTTTCCAGCTCTGCTCCCCTCAGCTCTTTCATCGGCAGAAAAAGGAGGGCCGACTCCGCAGAAGGTTCCTTCCAGTTCGGACATGCTCGGATTCTGTGAATCTAGGAAAACTGTGGACTCCTCTGCTGGGCTTTAAAAATAGGGTCTGTGAGGGCAGCCAGGTGGCTCAGTGGTAGAGAGCCAAGGCAGAAGATGGGTGCTTAGACCTAATTATTGGATCTCAGTCCCAGTGAGGTAGAACCCATTGACAATCGAGGAAACTGAGCTCAGGCTATGAAGTAAATCTGAATTGTGTACCTTTTGCCAGTATCATGTTGGCCACCTGGGAAGGGAAACACGTGGAATGCTAGAGTTGCTAGCTGCTTTTCCTCCTGATGTAAGGAAACATTTGAAGCAGGGGAGGGACGCCTGGAGGGGAATCTGTAAGTCTTGTAGCTGGCCAGGCTGGCCAGAGAGGGATGATGAAAACAAAGCATCCTCAATCTGGGACTGGAGGGAACTGTGGAGGCCATCTAGTCTGACCTCATTTTACAGACAGGGAAACTGAGGCCCAGGCAAAGGAAAGCCAAAAAAAAGCATCAGAGGCAGGATATCCACCTAGTTCTTCCTGACCCTAGGGCTGACCCTTTTCCTTCTAGACCACGTGGATTTGGTGGGGGACCAAAAAGATGAGAAATTAAAAGCTGTTTTAAAAAAAAAGAATCATGAAGACAACTTGGATAGCTGATCAAAAGCTTGGATCTTGGTAACACTTACATAGGGATGGGACAGAGGCTCAGGAGCTGGAAGGGACCCCAGAGGTCATCCAGTCCAACTCCTTCATTTTACAGAAGGAGAAACTGAGGCCCTGAGAGAATGTAACCACCCTTGGCCTCACAGGTAAGTGCCACATCTTTCATGAGCCGTCCTGGATCCTCTAGCCCAGTGGTTCCCAAACTTTTTTGGCCTGCTGCCCCCTTTCCAGAAAAAATATTACTTAGCCCCCTGGAAACTAATTTTTTTAAAATTTTAATAGCAATTAATAGGAAAGATAAATGCACCTGTGGCCATCACTGTAGCACCCACCAGGGGGCGGTGGTGCCCACTTCGGGAATCACTGCTAGCCATTTCCTCCTCACACAAACAGCCTTTAGCCGAAGTCAGTCTGTCCCTCCCTGGAGACGGGAAGCTCCCTTTCTGTTAAACCTTTTGTTTTTGCATCCTAGTTTCCAGACGCTTACCTCTCTGCTCCCCCAAGCCATCCCTCAGAACGAGGGGAAGGAGCGCATCTGCAATGGAGCCTCCCCTGATTGTGCCTCCGGAGCCCCTTCCCTGGCAGGCGGAGTGGAGCGGCTTATGTCTGTAGGCCCTCCCCGCCGCTGGCCCTGGCTTGTGTAATGGCCTGCAGATGCAGCCATATTGGAATTGGAGAAGACAGACAGTTAGCATCATGGAACCAAGAACCCATTGGGCTGGCGGGAGGCCGGCACATGCCAGGACAGCCGAGGAGCCTCTCTAGACCCAGACGGGAGCAGCCTCGGGGCTCGCTTTCCTGGGCCCGGCCTGGGTAGATTTTGGTTAGGCAGGGAGGGACTATAATCTACTTTCCTAATCAGAATTGTTCACCTCTATCCATTGGGCAATTTAGCCTCACCATTCTCCGACATTATCCAAGAACAACAAGCGTCCTGAGCGCCTGTGGCAGTTTCGGAGCCGGGCTGGACTCAGAGTCTCGCTTGGCCTCAGCCCCTGGGCCGGACCTTCAAGCACAACGAGCCCAAGTCAAGATACAGATATCTAAGTTGGGGGCTAGTCGGGGCTCCCCAGGGCCGGCTCTGCCAGCCTCCAGCGCACCCTCTCCTCCAGTTCTCATCCAATAGATGGTATTTCAGTCCACAAGTGAAGTCACCGTAATTCAGTTTGCTGTCAGAGCCGGGAACGAGCTTCGCGAGTCTCCTGGTTCTGGATCAAGCCGAAGCTGGAGCGGACACGGCTGTGGCGATGATCGGATCCTGCTGCTGCTCACACGGTGGAATGAGGGCCAAGACAGGCAGCCAGAAGGGCAGAAGAGCCATCCCAGCAGCTCCCTGACTGCAGACTCCGCCCAGTGTGAGGACGGAGTCTTGCCGGCCTTACAGGCCGAGCCAGAGAAACAGCACGAGTTGTGGAGGTGAAGAGCGAACCTGGCCCCGCCGGACAATATTGGGGAATGACCGAGGCTAAATCGCCCCATTGATAGAGGCTCCGTAGCTTTACTCCCTGGACGGCCTGGGGCCCTGCTCGGCCGTTTGGACTGTGGGCTGCCGGACTTGAACCTGGGGCTCACGAGCTCCGGGCCGGCTCTGCCCAACAACATGCTGTCTGGTGGGGAGGGAAGCGTCCGTCAGCCCTGGTCCGTGCTCAGGGGGCGGCAGGGGCCGGGGCGGCTACCCAGTGGCTATGTTCCACGTGGCAGAAAGTGCCCTTTCTCTTTCCTCCCCTTACCGAGTGGTGCCTGGCCGCTCCGAGGCAGGAGGCAGCCCCGGCCCCGGTTTCCAGCCCCCTTTTCCTGCAGGGCCTGCACCCCCCACCCAGGAAGAGGGCCCAGCCAGGATGTGTCCCGAGTGGGTTTGAGCCCCGGATCCCCTTCGGTCCGGGAGGCTGCGCGGCTTCTGTGCTCCGTCTGAGGGTGTGTTGGACGGAGGAGGAGAGGCGGCCCTTCCTGGGACTCCAGGCGCCAGTAGTGATGAGGGTTTTGGCCTGGGTTTGGCTGGGCCTCCCGTGACAGACTCAGGGAGTCAGCGGTCTTTATTGGAGCCTTCACGCAGGGGCCGAGCCCCTGGGCTCACCTCCTCAGGACATCCTTCCGGGCCTCAGTTTCCTTATCTAATAGGAAGGGGTTATGCTAGGTTTCTTCATAGTTCTACAGCTGCCATCCCAGGGTTAAGGCCACAGTGATGAAGAGGAGGGATAAGACATTTAGGGGCAGGTTGGAAGTCAGGAAGATCCGAGTTCAAATCTGGCCTCAGACACCAGCTGCAGGACCCTGGGCAAGTCACTGGACTCTGCCCTGGTGTGTTCATCTGGAAAATGGGCAGGAGAAGGAAGTGGCAAAATCACTCCAGTATCTTTGCCAAGAAAACCCCACGGGGCAGCTGGGTAGCTCAGTGGAGGGAGAGTCAGGCCTAGAGACAGGAGGTCCTAGGTTCAAACCCAGCCTCAGCCACTTCCCAGCTGTGTGACCCTGGGCAAGTCACTTGACCCCCATTGCCCACCCTTACCAGTCTTCCACCTATGAGACAATACACCGAAGTACAAGGGTTAAAAAAAAAAAAAACCCACAATGGGGCCACAGAGGGAGAGATAACTTTGGGAGTCCAGATCCAGCCTCTAGCTGTGTGACCCTGGGCAAGTCACTGAACACCCCCTTTGCCTCTGTTTCCTTATCCTTAAAATGAGCTGGTGAAGGAAATGGCAAACCACTCCAGTAACTTTGCCAAGAAAACCCTAAACGAGGTCGTGAGGAATCAGACACAACTGAAGGCTAAAAAACAAAAACTCAGAAGCTGCTCGAGCGGCCTGTTTCCTCACAGACCTAGCGTAGGTGGGAGGGTTGGGGAAGCTTCCGGGGAGGGCGGCTTTACTCCTGGATAGGGAGCCACGGGGGAAGAGGCGAGAAGAGCCGAGGCAGGGCCCGGGGCGGGCCGTCCCCTGGCATGTGGGAAGAAGCGGCCCAGGATGCAGCAGCCTCGAAGGTCAGGCCAGGGAGTTTGGATGTAGCAGACATCAGGGGCCCCTGCAGGCTTGGGAGGGGAGGATGACGGTCGCTCCGGGCGAGCTCAGAGCTCTGCCGTGCCGCGGCCTCCGTCCCTGCTGCCCGGCGTTCTCGGGGCCCTCCCGCCGCCCATGCTCTGTTCGAGGCCCTGCTTCCAGCCTCCTCTGTCCCAGAGCCCTCCCTGCTGTAATGGGGGTAATTTGAGGAAAGGTGTGGGGTACAAGGGAATTTTGAAAGGAGGTTATCAGGGATTTGTTAGATAGTAAATCTAGGCTACAGGTAGGCTGGAATAAGGAGATTCAGGATATAATAGGGCTGAAGTCAGGAGTTTAACACTGAAGGAACAAGATCTTCAGGGAGAAGGAGAATTAATCTAGACAGGCAAAGACAGCAGGGCTTATAGACCAGGACTTAGACTCAAACACAAGCTGAGGGAAATAGACTGAACTGAAATGAACTACAGGCTTTAGTTAATTTCACAGGAAGGGACTTGTTTTGAAGTTACACCTTCCTCCAAGATGGATACCCGGCTTCCCTTCAAGTCCAGAGTATGTTGGTTCTTTCCCTCTTCTTCCTTCTCTTAATAACTAACTGACCAATTATACTAATGAGTCTGTTAAAACACAAAAGGGTTTATTATCTTTAAAGGTTGATGTGTCAGGAAAGTGGATCAAAGGAAGCCCTAACAGTTGTCTCAGGAACCTCAGGTGGGGGAAGGGAGGCAGAGATGGAGTCTGAGTAAGGACCTGCCTTAACTCAAGCTTACAAAGTGCTCTTGATATCTAAAGGGAATAAATGATGACTGACTAGTTTCTTTATATCTAATATTGTCAATTATAATTAACCCTTCACAGATTTGAACTCCTCTCTAATTACTCTCCTTATTAACTCCACAGACATATAAGGTAAGGGAGGGAAGGTAGGAAATAATATTAGGGAAGGAAGATATAAAGGGTTTATCCAAAATAACAATTTCTTAAATAAATATTTCAAAGCTAGGCTAAATTTCAATACTACAGATAGGTAAGGAGGCAGCTCAGTTGGTTAGACAACCTCCCTCCACGGGAGACCCAAACCAACTGTCTTTCTCCCTCAAGATTCCAAACCCCTAACTGCTTTTAGAACTCAGCCAAAGCTTGAAAAAACTATATGACCCCCACTCTCTATACTATACCGCTCTCGTGTCCCCCATTTTCCCGGCGTTGGCGGCCCCCCACGGGTTTTCTGTGCTCAGCTTCCTTCTCTCCCTCCCCCTACAGGGACGGGGAGCCTGACGGCGGCGGTGGAGACGGCGTCGGGACGCCGGGCCTTAGTGGTGGGCAAGCCCAGCACTTACATGTTCGAGTGCATCACGGAGCACTTTGGCGTGGACCCAGCCCACACTCTGATGGTGGGCGACCGCCTGGAGACGGACATCCTCTTTGGCCACCGCTGCGGCCTGACCACCGTGCTCACCCTCACCGGGGTGTCGAGGCTGGATCAGGCCCAGGCCTACTTGGCTGCAGGAAAGCCCGAGCTGGTTCCCCACTACTACGTGGACAGTATCGCGGACTTGATGGCGGGGCTCGAGGTGTGAGGCGGCCTGAGCAGCTTCAGGAGAGAGGCCGGCGGCCTCCTCTTAGTCCCGGTCCTTGTCCCCTGCCCTCTTTTATGATGTGCTCCTGGAGGGCCCCTCCCTATCCCTGTATTGTGAGCCAGTGTGGATGTTTCCCACCCCCACTCTTGGGATCTGCAGGTCCATACCTGCCCCCCAGCCCCACAAGGAGCCTAATCCTCCTTTCGTCCTTCCGGTCAGGGACGGGTCCTCTCCCTCCCTTACCTCCTGCTTCCCTCTACTGGGTGCCATTTCCCTCATGGCAGCATCCTCGCCCCCCTTCTCTCAGCCCTGACTTGGTTGATGCTGCCATAACGTTTCTCCTTTCTCCCCACTTTCTCTTCGAGACCCAGGAGCTATGACTGGGAGGAAGGGGCGCCTCTGTTTCCTTCTCTGTAAGAAAAGAAGGTGTTGGACTAAATGACCTCCGCGGCCCCCTCCAGCTCTGCGTCTACCCTAAGGGGCCCTCTCAGAACACTCTGTGCCATTAATTCCCCAAAGCCCGTTTCCTGCCTGCTTCAGGAGCTTCCCTTTACCCGTACACGCACACACACACACACTCTCCAGTGGGTTTAGCTTGTCCTGGATCTGAACGAGCCAGTCAGAGTTCTGGAGCATCAACTAGTCTGGGCCATTGAGTCCTGTCTCCTAAGGGACCAATCCAAAGCCTGGAATCCACTGAATTTCCAGGTTCTAGTGGGCCAAAGCGGGGGATGCCCTGAGTGCCAATGGACACACCCTGATGCTTTTTGAGGGGCTGGGTGGATCCGACCTAGATTTTAAGTGGAAGGAAGCCGCTGCTCTCCAAGTGCTGTGATGAACATGGGAGGGCCCGCGGTCTCTTTCCCTGGTGCTGTGGATGTGCTCTCCTTCCCAGCCCAGTATTTATTTGTTTACTAATTTATTAAGGTGTTCGGACGCTCCAGGAGGGGTCTCCGTGGCCTCTTTACATGTGCCCAACTTTCCTCTTCCCCCACAGAAAATCAGTATCGAATAAAAAAAACCCTGGTATCTCTGTGTATCTGGTCATGGGGTGAGACAGCCCTGGGTTGGGGGGGAGGCTTCCTCAGCACTGGCCTGTCCGTTCTCAACTGGCAAGTGCCTGGGCTACAGCTGCCACTATCCCCGCCAAATGCTGGGAAATCAGTCCATAACCTCTTAAGGACTCTAGGATGGGCCCCTGCACTGTTATTGGGCATCATGAAAGAGAATCCTTGCTCCCCCCCAAGGACTCCAAGTCCTAGAGAGATTCTGGGTGTAGGTTCTCAGTGTGTTGTGTGTGGGATAAGTGGCAGAGCAGAACAGGGGGACTAGTATTTAATAAATGTAGAAGTAGCTATGAGAGCTTCCTAGAGGAAGGAGGGATGAGCAACGATTGGAAGGGAGCTGGAGGGGTGATAACCTGACAAAAGATGGCTAGAGAGATGGCCCTGGGGCAAGAGACCTCAGAGCATGAGGCCAGCTGTGCAAGGGCACCCCAAAATTGGCCAAATACGTGGTCTGTGGTTTCTGCTATAGGGAAAACTGGAGGTAAGAGGGATCTCCAGGGACTCAGAAGGGGTGCCTGGATGATGGGGGGGGGGGTGTCGATTTATAGGTAGATGAAATCATTCAAACCACCTAATCCAAGTTCCTCATTTTACAAATGAAGAATGAGAGTTGAGTAGTGATACACAAGAGTGAAGTGGCCAGGGCAGGATTTGAACTTGTGCCCTCTTCCTCCAAATCTAGCACTCTTATCGGCTGTAATACTATCTGGGGAAGCAGGTTGGGAAACGGAAGTTTCCTACACTAGCTGTCCTAAGAGACGAGACAGTGGGAGCCGTTTATCTGGGACGTAGACCTGGGTTAAAAGAAACAATAATAACCTCCCAATTCTGTGTCATCCAAAGGTTGGCTTTGCTCTATTTGGTTCTGGGGGTTGCAACAAAGAATGTGGGGCAGAGAGTGGGATTAGAGGGCCATTGGATATAACATAGACTTAGAGCTAGAAGGGATCCGTAAGATGAAAATTGTGAGACTGGCAGTAAATGTAATGATTTTATTTGATTAGAAAGGAGTAGGGGAAAAGGACGAAAGAGATTACTTTTCTAGCTTCTCCATTTTGCTTACTGTTCTGCAGCAGCCTTGTGGGCCTTCCAGTCAATGTCAACAAAGAAGTCGTGAGACCAAAAGTCCAGTCTTGCCTCAGTTTATCAAACTTTCTACCCATTGACTTCACACATCACACCTTGTGAACCAACTGTGGCCTTACTCTTTTGCCTGGGCCGCCCATGGAGGCAGTCCAGGGGACATCCGAGTTTCCATTCTATCCTCGTGATCAATGATTTCCTTCACACAGATCTGAAAGGCTATTTGAATCCATGCCATCATTTTACAGTTGAGAAATTGAGTGATTTGTCCAAGACTGCAGAGGGATTAAGTTGGGGGGCCAGTATTTGTTATTGGGATTTTCTTTATTTTAGAATTGGGTCTTCTTGGCTCCCCCAGGATGGAAATGCAGGTGCTATTCATGGACCTGGTACCTCTCTGATCACCAGAGGATCCCGGACCTGTGCCAATTGCTCACCATACTGCTGTTATATTAGCCTAGACACTGAATTGGCTTAGCCCTCTGGTGCTCAAGACCCCCAAGGATGGCTCAAGAGATCCACCAGCCTTAACCTCTCCAGGAGCCCAAAGAGCCACCACACCTCACCCAGACCTTGGATTGGAACAAGATTCCCCCAATTGGGAATCCAGGACCCTTTCTACTGTACTCTGAACTATTTGCCAAAAGGCAGGTTTCAGCCAGATGTGAGGAGAAACGTCCTAAAAACTAGAGGTTTCCAAATGCAAGATGGGTTGTCTTGGGAAGTAAGTATTGAGCTCCCCGTTAGAGGACCAATCCAAACAGAGACTGATGGACTTTTCTGTAGAAGATGCTGTAGTGGGGATTGTTGCTCAAAGACCGATTGGGTGAGATGGGCTGAGTTCCCTACCTGTCTGAAGATCTTATAATTCTGGGACTTCAAGACCAAGACCTTTGGTGCTGCTTTTAGGGGTTTTTTTTTTGTCCAAAAAAAATCCCCCAAAAGGATGGGCTCAACAGCAGCTGAAGGCTCCCTGGGAAATAGAGAGTGAGTGGATGAACCCAGATTGGTCCAAGGCTAGCTAGAAAGGGTCTTTGACCTTGAAATGAAGAGGTGTTGGTGCACAAGGATAAAGCTGAAACTGTAACGAATGTGTTAAGGGGGAGAAGAGCATGGAGTTTAGGGCTGGCAGAGGCTGGGAGGGACTGGAATTTCATTTGGAAGAATGTGAGCTCAACCCACAAGGAGTAGCAGCCAAAATCCAGTATGTGTGTGGGTGGAAGAATTCTGGAGCACACATAACCTCAGTACCATGATAGTCCTAGAGAGAAACAAAAAGTCAAACTCTCAAAGGTCATTTGGCCCAGCCACCCTCCACCCCCATCCCAGGAAGAATCTTCATTACAAAACAGAAGACTGGGAAAGATGAGAAATGGAGTGACCAGAAGAGAAGCAGAATGGTAGAGATTACAGGTTTATAGTTATAAAATTCCAAAGGATTTAAGAAGCTAACCTCTTTGTTTTACAAATGAGGAAACTGAGGTGCAGGGAAATGAAGTGAATTCTCTAGGGTCACAGACACATCATCAGAATTAAGATTCTCTCCCAGGAGAGGCAGTGTGCAGAGTGGTTCAGTAGATTGAGAGCCAGGCTTAAGGGATGGGAGGTCCTGACCTCACATACTTCCTAGCTATATGACCCTGGACAAGTCACTTAACCCCATTGCCTAGCCCTTACTGCTATTCTACCTTGGAATCAATATACAGTATTGATTCTAAGATATAAGGTATGGATTTTAAAAAAAAGATTCTCACCCAGGTCTCCTGACTCCAAAAGTAGCATTCTTTTCAGTTGATCATATTGCCTTCCTGAGAACAAAGAAGGATGAGAAAAGACACCAGGAATGAGAGATGAGGAGCAAGGGGGTGGAAGAAATGAGCCAGAAGGCAAGATGAGAGAGTGTAGAAGCAAGCCTGAGAGACAAGGAGATGAAAAATAATGAATGAGGAATGAGATGGAGAAAGGGAGATGTGAAAGATGAGGGGAGAGATGAGAGGGAGTGAAAAGGATAAATAATGGAGAAGGAAAGATGAAGGGAATGATGAGAGGATGAAGAGATGAATAATGGAGGAGAGAGCATAGACAGGGAGAAGGGGAATCTGGGTATTATAAATTATCTAGCTCAGCCTGCTAGTCAATGAAGAAATGTCCTCCAGGTGAGAAAAGGGAGGGAAAAAGATAGAGTGGTTGTCTGGCCAAAGGTGAGGGAGAGGAAAGAGGGGAGAAAGGGCAAGGAAGAGGCAGAAACAAAGAGGGAATGGAGGGAGAGGAGAGAGGAAAGGCAAAGGGAAATAAGAGAGAATGGAAGAGATGAATAATGGAGAAGGAAAGATGAGAGAATGGAAGGGATGAATAATAGAAGAGAGTGAAGAAGTAGGGAAAAGAAGAACCCCAGAATCATAAATATCTAGTTTAAACTCTTCTACCCAATGGAGAAATGCCTTCCAGATGAGAAACAGGAATAGGGAGAGATGAAAAATGAGGGAAGAAATGAAAAAAGTGAGGGAGAGATGAGAGAGAAGGGAAATGATCAGTGGCTATGGGACAAGTTTGAGCAATACATTCTAAAACAAAAACAAGACAGGGATGCAAGGAGTTCAGAAAATTAGAGAAAGAGGAGAGATTGGAGTCAGGGAAAGGGAAAGCTTTGAAAAAGGCAGAGGTAGCTAGAACCCCAAGTAAAGGTGGGGCTGTGGACAGGGGACAACAGAGCCCAGGTCTGAATAAGCTGAGTCCTGAAGGGAGACAGGACATTAAAGGGGCTCTTGGGGCCATTCTAGGTAAGCTGGGCAGACCTTTGACAGATCACTGAATGCTTTCTTCAGAGAAAGCATATAGCCATTGTTGGAGGGAGAGGATGACTAGGACTAGGCAGAGTGCTGAAACTGAGGGGAACCATCAACCCGAGAAACATGAGTGACCTCCCAGACCACTTGGGGTTGCTGTGGCTCACCCCATGAAGAAGGAGAAAGTAGGAGAAACTTGGGTTAGAATCTTGGCACTGCACTGCCATTTGGGGGCCAGGGGTGTCACAAGGCCACCCTGAACCTCAGCTTCCTTCTCTGTAAAATGGGGATAATAAGGTCAGGAATTTCAGACTCAAGGCTCTGGACTCCCAAAGCCACCTTCCCTAGCTAGGGATGGACCTATCTGGCCAGAGCACTGGAGGGGACTAAGGACAAGGCTGAGTAGCTACCTAGCCTAGAATTTGATCAGTCAACAATTTAATAAGCACCTAGGCTGTAGTGTTAGGTGTTGGGGATACAAAGAAAAAGAGAACGCAGTCCCTGCTCTCAAGGAGCAGATATTTCATATGTTGTTTTTAAACTGATTGGGTTAAATCATTAGAAGCATATGCCTTCTAGGGTCAAGAGAAGAAATGTTCTCCACCATTCATAATGACCATTAGTAACAAACATGGTTCTTTTCCGTATGGGCTTGAAGCTTTGCAAAGCATTTTCTCTGTATTTATTCTTTTGAATTTGTTTGGGGGAGTATTTTGACCCTCAGAGACTTGTGCTCCCCTTCTCTGGGAGCAGGACAGAAATTCTCCCTGGAACAGAAGAAAGCCGAGGTCCTGAGTACCCAGAATAATGATAAGAACCAACTCTTATTTCTACAGGGGGTTAAAGTTTGCTTCCCTCCAAACAATACTAGGTGGTAGTGGGGGCGGGGTTTGCAAGAATTATTTTCTTCTTTTTATAAAGGAGAAAACTGAGATTCAGGGTAGGGATCTAACTTGACTATGAGTCACCCAGCTGGCATACAATGCCAAGATGGGATGGAGATGGCCCTGAATGACCAATTTTATAAACCTTTGGTTTCTAGGGTCTGAATCAGACCTAAACCCCATGATCCTATATATGGTAGAATTTCCTGGCCTCTTATTGGCTGGTAGATCCAAACGAAGGACTTCAGGGGCAGAAAGAGTTACTTGCCAGGGTAGACACTGCTATGAACTTGGTTCCTGGTAGGAGGGAGAGAAGCCTTCCTAGGTCTCAGTTTCCCCTTATTCAAAATATAAGTATTTAGTTTATGATGTTTTAATGGAAAGTTGGCTTTTTATAAGGAGTGTGTGTGTGTGTGTTCGTGTGTAAGGCTGCCAATTCATCCCTAGCCCCTCTGGGTGGAAATTATGCTAGGCTGTGCCCCAGCCGTGCCACATCTGGCCTCTCCCTCCCTTCCCTACAATTAAGGTTTCCTGAACTCCCGGGGGAAGGAAAAATGAAAGCTCCTACCCCCACCCCATCCTCCCCATAGCAGTGTGGTCTTTGGAGGGAAAGGGAGGCTACACCCGCAGCCAGAGGGGGCTGCAGCTGGAGACCAGCCCTGCTCCCTCCTTCTTTCATCTTCTTCCACCATCTTTTGAAGGGGGGGAGAGAAGGGGGCCCTAAAAGGGAGCTCAACTCTGCTAAGACTGTGGGAGAGATGAAGGGTCTGGAATCAGGATGTGAGTCACTTGGAGTTGGTGGGGGGCCTTGAAGGGGGGAAGCTGTCTCTACTCTGTCCTGTCCACCGTTTGGAGCTCCAAACTCTCTAAGGTTTATGGTGTGCTTCTCTTGCCCTTGGGAGGAGAAAGAGGAGGAACATTAGGCTTAGCTACATGAGATCTGCCTGCAAATGCAGAGGGTGGGCGAGGTCCCACAGGAGAGGATTTAACCTAATCCTGCTCAGCTCCAGAAGTAGAACTAGGAGGAATTCAGGGCAAGGTGCAGGGCGATCTTTGCATTCCGAGAAGAGTCTAGAAGTGGAATGAGTTTCCCATGGTTCGAGGTCTTCAAAGGGAAGCCTAGATGACTACTTTGGGGGGATGTTTCAGGGGAGTCTTTTATTTAAATAGGTCTGTATGGTCCCTTCCAATTGGAGATTTGATGAACCTGTTAAGGGACAGGAATATGGACCTAATTTGTGATGATGTTGTATGTATAGGGAACTCTCAAGTGAGAAACTACCTCCCCATGTGCAAGTCAGCACCTTCTCTGCAATATATAATCTTAGAGCTGAGGTTCTTAGCCTGCTTGGTATCACTGACCCCCTCCCTGTACAATCTGGTGAAGCCCTTCTAAGAAAAATGTTTCATTTTTTAAATAATTGGAGGAAATGCTACATTTCAGGTAGATCTCAGTGAAAACAAAGATGCAATGTCCTTTTTCCCATCCAAGTTTATAAATTCCCTGTAATCTACCCATGGATCCCTTGGGAATCATTGAACCCCAAGTTAAAGACTCTTATCTTAGAGTTTCCACAATCACCCAGAGGTCAGACGATTTGAGAGGTAGAATTTGAACCCAGGTCTTCTTGATGTAGAGAGAGAGTAGATCTTAATTCAGTATAATATAGTACTTTTAATTCTATTATGATCCCAATTTATAGATGAGGAAACTGAAGATCAGAGAATTTAAGTGACTTGCTTTTGTAGATTTTGGATCTTAGATCCCTCTCATTAGAGGAACAAGAAGCAAAGGTGAAAATGTAGGAAAGATGAGGAAAATAAGGTCCCTTCTCTTCCCTCAGGAGGCTCCCGCTGCCTTTCCCCCCCTCAATGATCCCCCTTTGACATAATGTAATCACAGGGGCCTCTAACCCCTGATGGTGTGTCTCTATTTTCCTTAGGTTCCACTGTCAGGGGAAGAGTCTGTGAGTGTCTAGGGGGAGGGGCTGGGGCCCCTAGCCTGGGTCCTCTAGCTACAGCCATGGGCCCCATCGAGGTCCCTGCTCCACCCTTCCTTGAATTGGCATGGTGGGGCTTTCTGAGGAACCTCAGCCTGCCTCGTGATGCAGACTGAGAAGAGAGGACTCTGATAGCCTGCCAGAAAACCACAGGCTCAGCCTTGGGCACCTTGCCAATCTTTCTCTGGTTCTAATTAAAGGCAGAGGTTGCTGACTGAAGTCATTTGTTGTGGGGGAGGGAGGGAAATCCCCAGATAGGGTGGGGCTCAGGGGACCCACAGGGGGTTTCAGTAAGGCTGGAGAGATCCCCAGGCCCCTGGGAAGATGCCCATGGATACTGGAGAGACTTTCTGCTCCCTCGTCCCAAATGGAGACCAAGCTGATCCCATTCCTTCCTCCCACCCACTGTGTTCTTCAGTAAACCACCACAAACTCAGTAACCTCGACCTTGGCTAAAGTTACTTTCATCCTCAAATCTCAGTTTCCCAACTTGTAAAACATGAATGCCTAACCATGGGATATGGTGCAAAGAGCCATGAGCTTGTGGTCACAGAACCTGATACAAGTCTTGCCTGACCTCCTCATTACCTATCTGACCATAGAGCCTCAGTTTCCCCATTTGTTAAGAAACGAGATAATTTCTTAGATCCCTCCCAGCATCGTCTGATTAGGATTTCCCTCTCCAGAGGGTCTTTTTGGAGGCCAAGGCCTGACTCTCACCCAGACCACAGTCCGGCCTTCCCTCCAGCTGGCCCCCAGCCCTTTCCCGCCAATATGAGATTCTAGTTCATTCTTAAACTATTTTTCCATTGGCTCCACCAATCTCTCTGCCACAAGCCCTCCTACCCCGTTCCCCAAAGGATAGTTTTTTGGGTTTGAAAGTGGGGAAAAGGCTAGAAAAGGGATGGAGCTTAATGCGGAGAGGGTGTGGCCAAAGGGGGCATCTCCATCTTGATTGGCTGCCCCTCTAAGAAAGACCGCAAAATCCCGCCCCCGAGGTACTCCCCCTCCCCTTTTGGGACTCGGGATTGGCGAAAAGTACCAGAAGGAGCGCCTGAGGGCGTGACTCAGCCTAAGCCCAGAGCTGGACAGTCTATTTAAAGGGGGGACAACGCCCTAAGTTACCATCGTGGAGTTGGACGCTGTCCTTTGGGGTCCCGTCGCAGCCGGGAGAATCGCAGGAGCATTTCTCATCCTTGGTCATGGCCAGCGTGAGTATGCCCGGGGCTGCTGGTCCAGGGCTCCGGCCGAGGGGCCGGGATGAAGAATTCTCTAGTCTAGGGGTAGCTTCCGAAGAAGCGCGACCCTTGAGAAAGGTGTGTCGGGGAGGGGATGGCGAAGCCGTGTGGCCTCGGGCTCCTTACTCTGCTCCTTCTCGGCGCCCCCAGCCCTTCCAAGGACGGCCACTCCCATCCCCTCCCCCTCGCAGCTGTCGGCTCTCCCTGTCTGCTGGTCCCAAGGGCTTTGACAACCTGCCAAATTCAGAGAGATCCTGGGGAGGGGGAGCCCGGGCCAAGTGGGCCTTGCCATGGGTTGGAGTTAGGGTGTCCCCTAGCTGTGAGGGGCCCTTTCTGCATCTGGGGGAGTGGGAAGTTGTGGCAGAATAGCCTTCCGTTAGATGAGAGGGAAGGGGAAGAGATGAATCTTCTGCCAGAGGATTAGGCTTTCTGGAATGAACGACTGTCTTCCCGAGTTCACTCCAACCCAGCCTGATGCTACACAGAGTCCAGGCTGAGCAGGCTCCCCTGGGAAAAGAGGAAGCTGGAGGGGGCAGGGGGCAACTGATTCTTTAGGTCCTTCTGAAACCTGGCCCCCAACACTTGAAAAAGAAGACAGCATTAACCTCCCAAATACCCTTTTGGCCTCTTCTCTAGGAAACCAGCTCCTAAGATTTCCCCACCCCCACTCCCCCCAGCCATTACTTCTTTATTGATTTAGTACTGGAGGAAGGTCCAAACATCTGGGCTAGTCTGGCTCCCTTCCCCTTCCCCAAAGGGCAGGAGGAGGAGAGGTTAAGTTTACATCCTTGGAATTTCTGCCAAAGGTCCCCTCGATTCCTCATTCCTTCTGAGAGCCCCTCCTTTGCCAACTCCCCTTCTCCTTAGCATGGTTGGCTCCTGTCCTAGATTGGGACTAAGGCTTGGCTCTGGAGAATGGGGGGAATTTCTTCCAGAAAACTTTCCTGAGGAGGATTTCTTTCCCTGCTTAATTAGGTGACAGCAGGTCTGGGAGGATGAAGAAGAGGGCAGGAAAATGGCTGAAGGAATGAATGGGGTGGAACCACAGACCTCCCTTCCACTCCATCTTTGCCCAAGTGCCAGAATACATATGATACCAGCCTAAGAGGAGACTAGGATAACCAATGGGACAGAACCATGGGTTTGGGACCCAGGAAAAAATTGGGTTCCAATTCTGATATTGTTGCTCACCTCTGTGACCTGGGACTGGTCACTTCTGGCTTCTTTGAGCCTCAGTTTCCTGATCTGTCAAGTGAGGAGTGGACTAGATCAATTAGCTAGGCTAGTTTCTCATTTAACAGACAAGGAAACTGAGTCCCAAAGACATGAAAGGGCTTCCTCAAGATCAGAGAACTGGGACTGACTCCCACTTCAGCAATAACTAGCCTGGGGGAACTCTGCTTTTCTTGAACCTTTCAGAAGGGTGACGTCTCCCCAAAAGGAAGCTCTGGATCCCCTTAGCTCCCAGCCACTCCTAAACTTGCTCTGCTTTGTCTCTTCAGGAAATACTTGCCTCTAACTTGAACCTCAAGCCTGGTGTCTGTGTGAGAATAGTGGGAGATGTTCTGCCTGATGCCAAGAGGTAAATGGGAGATGGAGGGATGGGACTGAGGATGCAGTTCTTGAGATCTGTCAGCCTCCTCTGCAGGAGAGGGTGTGGCTGGGCCAGTCCAGTTGTAGACTAGGGGCTGCGAATGAGATCTAGTGGCACGGCCCAAGGACGGGCGTCCTCTGACGTCACCCAGCCCACTCATAGAGACAGAGCACTCTAGAAGGCAGCATCTTCTATATTATTGAGTCACACTTTGTGCCACATCCTTGTAGGGTCCTGGGCTCTCTCTCCCTTCAGCCCTTCCCTTCACCCCTTGAGAAAACAAGTCTTATCACATTGTGAACTAGAAAGCTGATCTCAAGGGTATTTTGAGTTGTGTTGCCTACCAAACCCTGAGAATTCCTTCTTTTTGTTGTGGTCAGCAGCAGCCGGCTGCACGGGCTTTGGGGAAGTAGATTCTAACATGGAGGAAGGGGCAATGTTACCCAGACCAGCCCATTCATCCCATGGACTGGGAGGGACCTTGCTATAAGATTATGGCCACTTTGGGGGCTTTCCTGGCAAAGAAACTAGAGGAGTTTACAGTTTCCTTCTCCAGCTCATTTTCCAGATGAGGACACTTAGACAGAATTAAGTGACTTGTCCAGGGTCACCCAGCTAGCAAGTTTTCTGTGGTCAGATTTGAATTTAGGAAGATGAGTCTTTCTGACTCCAGCCAAGTACTCCATTCATTGAGCTGCCTAGCTCCCCTTTATAATAATAATAATAACAATAATAATAATAATAATGTTTTAATTTAGCAGGACTTTTTAAGGTTTACAAAGTCTTTTTCCACCTAGCCCTGTGAGAGAGAATATACTCCAGAATATCTGTGCTTGGAGGGACCACAAAAGTCATCTAATACCTTTTTTCTTTGGGGTAAAATGAGGACAAAGAGTGTCAAGGAGAAGAGAGAATGAGTCAGTAGAATAGCTGATTTCTCCTTGAAACCACTCATTCTCCCTGGCTCCTTGTACACTGTCCCAGCAAATAACCTCAGCAGTCATCAGTGCTGGTGCCATCAGATGGGTGCCAAGAGAGCAATTTGCAGAAATTACTGTAAGAGTTCAGAGGAGGGAAAGGTCAGTGGGAGCTGGGCAATCAGGGGAGACTCCCTGGAAGTAGAGGAACTCAAAGCTCAAAAGAGAGAGAGAGAGCTTCTATCCAGAGAAGTCTTCTTTTCCAACCGCACTCCAACCCATGTGCAATGCAATTCAACAAACATTGCATCCCTACTGGATGGCCTCCTGCATGTGAGGAGGGACGTCTGAGGCTGGCAACCAGGGATGTGCTGGTAAATATTTAACAACCAGCTCTGGAGGGAACTCTCTACATGATACTTTTTGTTTCAGTTAACGTCGTTTCCATTTCCCCATCACTCTCTTAAGTCTAAACAATCAATAAATTAAGTCCTGCTTTGTAGCCCTTGCTGATTTCTGAGGTGGAAAATCTCACCCAAAATTTAACCATGGGTGAGACCTGAATCCGGGACACACCTGTTTACGCTTGACCCACGATTAGAGGGATCAGACTTGTTTTGCCTTCGTCCCACATAGCAGAACCAGGACTGAGCATAAGGGGACCCTGCCTAGCTGGAGCTGTCCAGTAACTGGAATGGACAGTTGGGATAGGTAGTGAGCTCTCTGTCTTTGGATGTAGTAAACTGTGCATGATGGTGGCTTGCTGGGCAGAGTGGGTGAGGGAGGGGAACTGAAGAAGAGAAAGCCTGGTGTATCAGGCGCGCCTCCCTTTGGGGGTTTAGGAGAGATCCTCCAGGTGGGAGGTTTCCAAGGCTCTGGGTCCATGTCCGTGATGGAGATGTGTTCTCACTCCCCAGCTTTAGACTGAACTTGGGCAAAGACCACGAAAACCTCGCCTTGCATTTCAACCCACGTTTTGACTGCTTTGATGATACCAACGTCATCGTCTGCAACTCCAGGCAGGAAGGCTCATGGGGCGCAGAACAAAGGGAGACCAGTTTCCCTTTTTTGCCAGGGAGCCAGGTGGAGGTAAGACCCCCCCCCCCCCGAATCAGTGCATGAAATAGTAGAGCCGAGGAAGACCCAAGAGGTGATCTCATCTGTCCCTTGAATTTGATGGAGTCCTGGAATTAAACTCTGATGGGGTGGGGGGCAGCAAGGTGGCTTAGTGGATTGATACCCGGGTTCAAAGACAGAAAGTCCTGAGTTCAAATCTGGCCTCAGACCCTTCCTAGCTGTGTGACCCTGGGCAAGTCACTTCACCCCCAGTGCGTAGCCCTTGCCACTCTTCTGCCTTGGAACCAATACACAGTATTGACTCTTAAGATGGAAGCTGAGGGTTTCAAAAAAACTCAGATGAGGATAAGATCCAAGGGGTCACTGGGTTCCATAGATCTACAGCAAGAAGCCCAACATCCCTTGAGCAGGGGAGATCAGGGAGAAAGGGAAGGAATGGTGAAGGGCCTTGGCTGAAATAAGATCAGAGACAACTCTGGGATATGCCCTCCCAGACAACAGGATCCTAGAGTCAGAGCTGGGAGGAACCTAAGGGGTTGTCTAGTCTGACCCCTCATTTTTCAGAGGAGAAAATTGAGGCTCAAAATGAAAAGTGATTTGCCCAGAGTCACCCCATATCTTAGAATAAGTGTCAAGGTGGAATTGGAACCCAGGGGTTCCCGTCTCCAAGCTCAAATCTCTCTGTTCAGTAACTTCTATCCTCTGTTGATCAGGTTTGCTTCGCCTTTGAAGGGAGTCATTTTACAGTGAGGCTGCCTGATGGCTCCGAGTTCAAATTCCCGAATCGCCTTAATTTAGACACTATCAACTTCCTGGAAGCCAATGGTGACTTCAAGCTAAGATCAGTGAATTTTGACTGAGCCCTCCAATCAAGCCAACTTCAGACCATTCTTGATCTTTGGGCTTCTTATTACTAATAAAAGTAATGATGATGATAACAGCTGCCATTTTCTGTGTTATTCTGATCGAGGGGATAGAGGGCTGGGTTTGGAGTTGGGAAGTATGGCTGTGTGATCCTGGACAAGTCCCTTCACGTCTAAGGTCCTTTGGTGACTCTCTAAGACAGGGGTTCTGCACCTGGGGCCCATAGATGGATTTCAGCTGGGAAAAAGGCATCTTTATTGTCCCTAACTTCTGGCTTTCCTAATACTTTGGGTGTTCTTTAAACATCACAAAATATTCTAAGTGTTAACACTTTACTTGCTTTCTCAAATTGGGGGAAAGGGGTTGAGAGAGGATTTGGAACTCAACATTTTTTAAAAATCAAAAATGGTATTTTTAATTTTCTTTTCTTTTTCTTTTTTTAAAAATTTCTTTTGAATATTTTCCCATAGTTACATGTTTCATGTTCTTTCCCTCTCCCCCAAGTCCCCCTAACCCTCAGTAGCTGATGCACAATTTGAACTCAACATTTTTTAAAATTAAAACCCTTACCTTCCATCTTGGAGTCAATACTGCGTATTGGCTCCAAGGTAGAAGAGTGGTAAGGGTAGGTAGTGGGGGTTAAGTGACTTGTCCAGGGTCACACAGCTGGGAAGTGTCTGAGGCCAGATTTGAACCCAGGACCTCTAGGCCTGGTTCTCAATCCACTGAGCTACCCAGCTGCCCCCTGAACTCAACATTTTTTAAAAGAATGTGAACAATAAATAAAACATGCACAAAATGAAAGCAAGCCATGAGATACTCTTCTGGGGAGGAGTCCCTGGGCTTCGTCAGACTGTCAGGAACCCATGGCAGAACACAAAAAGGGGTGGCCAGGACTTAGAAGTCATAGATACGGTGTGATTAGTGATGGTGAAGGGATGTCCCATAGTAGGAATTCCAGCAGAACCTATAGATATTATTGAATGGAGGGCACCAGAACTCGGACTGTGATCAAACCTACCTTCTAAAGATATTGGTGAAGGATTGTCTTTATTGTCAGTTCTCTATTTATTCTTTAATAATGAGCCTGATGAGGCTCAGAGATCTGGAGCCCAGACGGGAGGAGAGTGGAGAGCCGTTCCCTGGCTCTGGAGTCAGAAGTGTTGGGTTTGATTTTGACCTCTGATACTCACTGCCTGTCTGACCTTGGATAAATCCCTGAACCTCAGTTTTCTCCTCTAAAATGGGGAAGTTTTACTCCCTGACCTCGTAGGTCCCTTCTCTCCTCCTACCGTCTCTCTTCTCCTCCTCCCAAGTCAAATCCGTTCCTTCGGGGTCTCATCATTCCTATGTCCCCCAGCTCTTGACAAAGTGCCCTTTACTCAAATTGATTCTTTGATGGCACTGGATGTTAGATTTAATGCTGAAAGGCTCTTTAGAGGTCAGAGAGTCTAAACCCTTCTTTTTGTCCACCGAGGAAGGTGAGCCTCAGAGGAGTGAAGTGACTCACTCAGGTAGTAATAATAGGTGGATTTGGTGGGATTTGAACCCAGATCTTCCTGACTCCGTATACCTATAAGTCAAAAAAGCTGGTTTGGAATCTTAGCTTCCACACATAGGAGATGTGGGACCACAAACCATTCATTCAACATTTCTAAGATGCAATTCCCTCATTTTTCAAATTGGGGAAATGTTATTTCCTGTTATTATTTGGTTGTTTCAGCCATATCTGACTCTTCTAGACCATGATTTAGGATTTTCTTGGCAAAAATACAGGAAATATTTTTGCCATTTATTTCTCTAGTTCATTTTACAGATGAGGGACACAGGCAAATAGGACTAAGTGACTTGTCCAAGGTCATCCAGTTAGTGTCTGTGGCAAGATTTGAACTCATAAGGGTGAATCTCCCAATTCTAAGCCCCAAACACTATTCACTGTGGCAGCTTGCTGCCCTGATATTTCCTAGCCACCTGCAAAATTAAAGACTATTTATGAGGAAAGTAATGTATAAACACTAGAGAAATGGGATGCCTTACTATTTGGAATTGGAAGAACTGGGTTCAAATGCTAACCATGCTATTTACTACCTACAGGAAGAAGAAATCTTTATAACCACTCTGAGAAGCCATCACTTAAACATCCTAAATGATGGAGTATCACTTCATTCTGAAATAAGCAGTTCCACTGTCAGACTATTCTAATTTTGAGGAAGTTCTTCTCACATTAAGGAAAAATCTGCCTCCTTCTAACTTCCACCTATTGGTTCTCCATGGGGGGACAAAAATAATAATAAACTTAATCCCTTTTCCACATGACAACCACTAAATTACATGTATAGTCCAGGTTCTGGGCTCACTCTCTCAACTCCTGCTCAGACCTCTGTCAACCCCACTCAGGCTCAGTCTATGAGGGTTGACTCCTGTTTCTCCCCTCGGTGTTCTCAAGCTAACCCTGAGAGGTTGAAGGTTGAAGCCCCCATCAGGGGTGTTGCCCACAGTAGCAGTTAAGTGGTTTTTCCCTTGTTCAGCTGGACTGTGATGCGAGCCATGATGGTCAATGTAGGGACCTTATATGGCTCTTGTCACCTTTCCAGGCTCATGAGATTTTACCAAAGTCCATTCTGGCCCCCAGAGTCATTTGCCTTCAATCTGAAAAGAGGAAAGACAAAAGAAAAAAGGCTTCTGTGGTTGAGTGGGGAGATGAGGCACCTGTGGCCACTGCTACTGACCTTCCACTCAGGATCCCCAGCATTCCTTGCTAACAGGCAGGGAAGAGGGGCAGAGATCAGCTCTCACACCTTTTTGATGTCTGTCATTGCTTCTGGCTTAGCACCCAATGAGAAGGTGTCTTATCCCCAGAGAGTTAGCCCACAGGAAACAGTCAGAGGCTACCTGTCTGTGCTAGGAAAGAGAAGACAGGCCCCCTGCAATGGGGATGCTCAGAGAGAGGCTCGCCAAACCTTAATCTGGACTTTGCCAAAGGGGTGGTTGGATGGTGATAAGGGGTGGTCCCTCCTGTCACCAGCTCTAGGCCCACCCATCACAACTGATCTAGCCACAGCAGAATTGGGGTGGAGGTAAGGTGGATGAGTATGCAAACATCTGTTAATCACTCACTCTAAACCATGCCCAGGATCAGAGACAGAAAGGTGGATGCAACCCTAGTCCCGAGAGGAGGAAGAACCTCCAGATACCTGGAGAGCAAAAGCTTAAAGCAAGATTCCACTCCAGCCTATGCTAGGAATTCACTGGGTGCCTTAGGGCAGGCCTTGCTGCCTCTCTGAGCCTCCTTTCTTCTGTCTGGGAATGGCCATAGGTCCTGAAATTCATTCAGGATGAACTTAATCTCTCTAGTAGAGCCCAGCACAGGGGAGAGAGAGGGCAGGGGGAGGTAGAGGGGACTTCAAAGGGTGGCTTTAATTTGGGAAATTTCTGAAGGAGAAAAGCCCTCTCTCCATGAATGCATAGCTTCTATGCTTAGTGTGCACTGAAGAACAGTAACTCACTCAGGCATCATTTGGCCAATATAGACTTGAACCTGGGTACCACTGGAGCTCCATCCATCATAACACTGCCTCTACCTAGGAGCAAAACATCGGTATGCTTTGGCTTCTACTCATGGAACTCAAGGTGCAGGGTAAGAATAGGGCACTTACAGACCTGGAATACAGTGATCTCTCACTTATTGCAGGAGCTACATTCCAGAGACCCCTGCAATAGGTGAAAATCCACAAAGTAATGGGAGAGCAAAGAGAACGATGCTACAGCCGCTGAGCCAATCAGCACCCAGGATACAGAACACAGAGCTGTGGTTGGTCGCCTTTCATTCCATCAACAAATAGTGTGTTGTGTACAATCTCACACTGGCAAACTTGTGCAAGTGGTAGTGGTGTACTGCATTCCCATTGTGTACAGTATGGTATTCATCCACAAAGTCCTGTGATATAGAGAAAACTCCGCGATATAGAATTAGATTTATAGTTTTAAAAAACTCACAATACAGTGAAGCCGAGACAAGGGAACCATGATATAGCAAGGGATGACTGTATTCAGTTTGGCAAAAAAAAAAAAATTACTACTTATTTCCACCTTAACAGTGAAAAGGATTCGGCAGATAGACTGCTGGGCTTAGAGTCAAGGAGACTTCTCTTCCTCCATTCATATGCAGCCTCAGACACATATAATTCATCAAAGTCAAGATTCTCACTCAAGTGTCCTGATTGCAGAGGTACCATTCTTTCCAATGTACTGTTGTACCTTCTGGGGAGAGGAGGAGGAGGAGGAGGAGGAAAAAAGAGACAAGGAGTGAGAGGTGAGAAACAAGGGATGGAAGAGAGGATCCAGGAGAGAAGAGAGATTCTGGGAGAGGCAAGGAGATGAGAAACAGAGAATAGATGAGAGATGAGATGGGGGTTCAGTAAGGCTGGAGAGACCCACAAACCCCATTGGAGAGACTCATTGATTCCTCATCCCAAATGGAGACCCGGTTAATTCCATTCCCTCCTCCCACCCATTTCAATAACCACCACAAACTCAGTAACCATGACATTGGCTAGGTTATTCTCATTCCCCATCTCAGTTTCCCTCTTTGTAAAACATGAATGTCTAACCATGTGATATGGTGTAAAGAGACCTGAAATTGGGGTCACAGAACCTAGACAGAAGTCTTGGTTCAGCTTCTCACGGCTCAGGTGACCACAAGCCCTCAGATTTTCCATTTGTTAAGAATCAAGATGGTTTCATAGATTTCTCCAAGCTATGAACATTGTCTGATTAGGATTTCCAACTTTAGATGGATTTTTTGGAGGTTGTGGGTCTAACTCTCACTGAGGCCAGAGTATGATTCTGCCTGCAACTGCCCCCTCCCCCTTTCTTCCACTATCAGATTCCAGACCATCCTAAAACTATTTTTCCATTGATTTCTCTAATCTCTCTATGACCTCTCCCAACCCCTTTTCCGAAGGACAGTTTTTTTGGGTTTGGATGTGGAGGGGAAAGGCCTAGAAATGGGACAGATTTGATGGGGATGGAGTGTGATCAAAAGGTTGTCTCCACCTTGATTGGCAGCTTTCCAAGAAAGACATTAAAAATTCACTAGGCCCAGCTCTTAAAATACACTCCAACCTAGTTTCTGGCTCCTGATTAGGGAACTGTATGAGAGAGCAGGGCTAGCTTCGGGGCTGGGGCACCACCCAGCTGAAGCTCAGAGCAGGACCAATGGGTGAGACAAAAGCCTGACTTACCATCTCTCATTTGGACTTGGACTTTATCCTTCAGAGTCCCATACCATCGAAGAATATCACAGGAGCATTTCTCATTCTCAGTCATGACCAAGGTGAGTGTACCAGGGGCTCCTTGTCTAGGATATAGGCAGATGGCCAAAGTTTGGGAGATGCTCTGGGGTTGGTATTTGAAAAGAAGGCAGGAGGCTTAAGAAGGGTTTTTCTGTAGAGGATGGGGTTGCTGTACTCTCCCTCACTCTGGTCTTGGCCTCTTTTTTCTTCTTCTCTAACCCCTCAGCTCTCCCTCCTTTGCCCTTGCAGGACTGTCCTTCCACTACCCATGCAACCCCCCTTTAGCTATGGGCTATCCCTAACTCCAAGTCCCAAGAGCTCTGACAAATTGCCAAACCCAGAGAGATCCTGGGAAGAGGGGAGCCGGGGGAAGTGAGACTCGTCCTGTGTTAAGGGAAATGACTGTTGACAGAATGACAGTTAGGCCTTAACTGTCACCCTGCTCCATCTAGACAAGGGATAAACTCAGAGTATAGTAAATACACACTATGGAAACTTCAGGGTACAAAGACAACAAACAGGAAAACAGTGTATTTGTTTTTGAGAGGACAGGAGAGGGGGTGAGGTGAAACTATGTCTAACTGCCCGGGACTGGAGTCAAAAGGGTAAGATCCTTAGCCAACCTAGCTTCTGCCAGGTTTGACAGCTTGGAAGAGGGCTTGGATTTGGGTTCTCACAACTGATCCAGAGATGTCTTCAGGATACCAGGAACCAACTCCTCCACAGCCGATGATCCAAGAGCAGGGGTCGGCAACCTTTTTGGCCGTGAGAGCCATAAACACCACATTTTTTAAAATGTAATTTCGTGAGAGCCGTGCAGTGCTCACAGTGCTGCTCCTGTAACACTGCCTGAAAAAAATGACTTTATGGCTCCTGCAGAAAGAGCCCTATCTGGCCCTCAAAAGAGCCAGACATGGCTCGAGAGCCGTACGTTGCTGACCCTTGGCCTAGAGTAACCAGGTAGGGAGAGATGTCTGCAGACCGTCCACCAGAACGCAGGCCTCCTCCTTACTCAGAGTTGACTTGCAGGTTGATGTCTTCAGCCTTCACAACCTTCACCATCTCCAAGATCCCAGGTCAAATAGGGACTGCTGATTGCACTTCTGCTCCAAACCCCTCACAAACAGCAATGTCTGTTGCTCAGCTCTCTCCTCCATACCCCCTGCATTCTATTCAGAATGTCCATGACTTCCAGCCAAGGCTTTCCCTAATATACTTGCAAAAATCAGCTTTTATATTTTTAAAGCCTATACCTATTACACATGGGATGGGATTATGGTGTCACCTGCCTGTGAAGGACTACATCTGCATAGAGGCAAGTGGAGAGAATATGGGGGAATCCCCCTTCCTTGAGTTGAGAGGGAAGAGGAAGGGGTCAGTTGGTTAGGTGGAGGGCTGGGGGAAAGCAGAGATCAATCTTATTCCACAGGATTAGAGTTTCTGAACTGAATGGCTGTCTTACAGAGTTCATTCTCACCCTGCCTGATGCTGCAGAATGGGCCAATGCTGTGGAGACTCCATTAGAAAAGGAGAAAGTGGTAGCTGACAAATAGGATGGACCACTGGATAATGGATTCCTTAGCAACCTCTAAATTCTAGCTCTCACCTGAGAAAATAAGACAGCTTTAACCCAAAAATGCATTTCTAGACTCTTCTCTAAGAAACCAGCTTGTAAGATTCCATACACACACACACACACACACACACACACACACACACACACACACACACAAACACACACACACACACACACACACACAAACACACACACACCCTGAAAAGCCCTATGACTGCTTCAGTCTACCTTCTCAACTGATTTATTACAGGAAAGGTGACATATCAGTGCTACCCTGATAGAAGAGCAGAAGAACCTACATTCCTTTATCTTAGTGTTTCTGCCATGGACCCCATTGATTCCACATTCTTTCTGAACCTCCCTCTCTCTTTCTAACTCCCCTTCTTCTTGACATGTACTTTATCTCCTGTCCTTTAGGTAAAACTACAGACATTCTTGCCCCTCCATCATTGCCCACCTGCCCAAATAAATGGGATTCCAGCCTAAGAAGGTACTGAGAGAACCAATAGGGCAGAGGATGCATGGGCCTGTGACCCAGGAACAACTTGTATTCCAGTTCTGACACTGTTGCTCACCTGTGTCACCTGGAACAGGTCACTTCTTCATTCTATGATTCCTAGTTTCTAGATCAGTAAAATGAGGAGTGGACTAGATCAATGCTCTAGGCTAGTTCCTCATTTAACAGATAGGGAAAATGAGGCCCAAAGACCTGGGACTGTCTCCCACTTCAGCAATAACTAGCCTGGTGAAGAGTTTCCTTCAGTGAAAGATTCCTGGAAGGTAACCTCTCCCCAAATGGAAGCTCTGCCTCCCCTTGGCTCCCAGCCCTAACCTTGCTCTTATTTTTCTCTTCAGAAATTGGAAATTAAGGACTTGAACCTCCAACCTGGATTGAAAATAGAAATAGAAGGAGTTATAGCACCTGCACCCAGACAGTAAGTGAGAAAACATGAGGATGGGATTGAGGATCCAGTCCTTAAGCTCTATCAATCACCTGTGTCAGAGCTTGACAGGCATGCAGTGTGGTTTGGCCAGTCTAGCTACAGACTAGGACTTGCAGTGGAGATCTAGGGCCAAGCTTCCTGGGCATGGATTCCCTGATATCAGCCAGCCCTCTCATGCAAGGCAACACAGAAGGCAGCCACATAGTCCTCCCAAATCTATGCAGGGTCTTGGAAGGGATTCTGGGAAGTAGATTCTAATGTGGGAGGAGGGACAGCATAATCCAGACCTGTCCATTCCTTCCTAGGACTGTGAGGATCCTTGAGATCAGTAAGACCAGAACTTTGTCCTGCCAAACTTCACAGTCTCACTGGGACATTGAGAGAGAGACCCAAGAAGCACGTAGATACTAATAATTTTCACTTTGTTGTTCACTTGTTTCAGTCCTGTCCAATTCTTCCTAATCCCATTTGGGCTTTCTTGGCCAAGACACTGAAACAGTTTGCCATTTCCTTCTTCAGCTATTTTACACTTGAGAAAACTGAAGCAAATGGGGTTAAGTGCCTTGTCCAGGTTCCCACAGCTAACAATTGTCTGAGGTCACATTTGAACTCAGGAAGATGAGGCTTCCAGACTCCGGATCTGGCAATCTATCCCCTGGCCACCTACTTGCCCTGGGTAGTAATAATAACAATAATTAATAATACTTTAATATAGAAGGTTTTTTATTTGTTTTTTAAAGGTTTATAAAGTTTGTTCCTCATATTTTGGTGAGGAACCCAAAAACACCTGAGCTTGGAGAGACCTTGCAAGTCATCTAAGAGAATATTTTTCTCCTAGAAGGAAAATGAGGGCAAACTGAGTGTGACTCGTCCAAGGTCACAGAATGACAGAGTCAGTAGCAAAGCTTATTTGTCCTCTAAAAAACTCATTTTGCCATGATCCTTGCCCTCTGTCCTAGCAAATAACCTCAGCAGGCATCAGATGACAAGTACCAAGACAGCAGTTTGCAGTAAGTTGTAGGAATTCAGAGAACCTAGAGTCAGTGGGAGTTGGGTAATCAGGAGAGATTCCCTGGAAGTAGAAGAACTGAAAGGTAAAAAGAGGAAGCTTTTTTACCCAGTGAATTCTTCTTTTCCCACACACTCCAACCTATGTGCAACAAATATTACACACCTGCTCAGTGGCTTTCTGTGTTAGAGGAGGGACATCTGAGCACAATTAGGAATGTGCTGGTAAATGCTGAACAGTCATCTCCAGAGGGATCTGTCTCCATGAGGCTTTTAGGTTTAATTAATTTTTTCCCATTTTCTCCATCACTTTCTTAAATCTACCTATTCAATACATTAACTCCTTCATTGTGGCCCCTGCTAATTTACAAAATGTTAAAGGTATCTCAAAATTCATTCATGAGTGAGACCTGAATCCAGAACACACTTGTTCACCCTTGACCTTTGACTAGAAAGACCAGACCTGTTTTGTCTTGGTCCCAGAGGATAATACTAGAACTGGCCATAAGAGAATATTGCCTGACTGCAGCTGTCCAATAGCTGAAATAGAAGGTTTGGAAAAAATAGTGAACTCTGTCTCTGGATGTAGTAAAATCTGTATGATAGTGACTAGCTGGGCAGAATGTGTGAGGGAGGGTTCCAGAAGCAGAGAAACTCTGATGCTTTACGTCAGCAATAGGTGAGAATTCCTTTCGGGATATTGGAGCTGAGAGATTCTCTGAATGGGAGGATTCCAAGGCTTTGGGCCCATGTCTATAACAGAGATGTGTTCTCCATTTCCAGCTTTGTCATCAACTTTGCCCAAGACCGTGACAGCATTGGATGTCACTTTAATGCACGCTTCCGCAGAGATGATGATAGGAACATCAATGTCTGAAATTCCAAGAGGGATATTGGATGGGATGTAGAACAAAGGGAGACCAATTTCCCCTTTCAACCAGGGACCCAGTTTAAGGCAAGACCCTTGAATCAGAGCATGGAAAATCCAAGCATGGAAGGATCCAAGAGATGACCTCATCCATGCCATGAATCTGACAGAGCAGCCCAGGAATGAAACTCTGATCAGGGCAATATGAAAAGCTAGTGGACAAAGAGATCAGTGGGTTTCCATGAGACTATGGCAAGAAGTTCAGCATCCTCTGAGCAGAGGAGCAGGAAAAAAGAGAATCATAAAGAGTCCTGGTCAAAAGAAAATAAGAGAAGACTCTGGGGTATCCTTGACAGAAAAAGGGTTCTTAAATTTAGAGCTGGAAGGATCTTCAGAGGTTATCTACTCTGACCCCCTCATTTTACATAATAGAAAAAGGAGTCTCATAAAGATAAATGATTTGCCCTAGGTCTCCCAGTATCTTGGAGTAAGTGTCCTGAAGTAGGAATTTGAAGAAGGCTTTCCTGCCTCCAAGCCCAAGTCTCTCTCTTCAGTTACTTCTGTTCTCCATTCAGGTTTTCTTCCTCTTTGAAAAGAGTGTCTTTCATGTGATACTCCCAGATGGCTATGAGTTCCAGTTATCAAATCACCTCCACTTAAACAAAATTAGAATCCTGGAAATTAAGGGTGACTTTGAGCTAAGATCATTTTCCTTCAACTGAACCCAACAATGAAGCCAACTTCAGACCATTCTTGATCTTTGGGCTAATAAAAATGATGATGATAATAATAATAATAGCTGAAGTTTTTTGTGCTACTCTGATCTAGAGGACAGAGGGCTGGGTTTGCAGTTGGGAAGTATGGCTGTGTGATTCTGGACAAGTCCCTTTATATCTAAGGTCCTTTGGTGACTCTCTAGGATGGGGGTTTTCCACCAGGGGTCCATGGATAGTTTTCAGATGGGGGGGCGGGAAATGGCATCTCTATTGCCCCTCACTTCTGATTTTCCTAACATACGTCAGTATTTTCTTTTAAATACTGAAAATATTATTCTAACTGATGCCATATTGCTTGCCTTCTCATTGAGTGAGTGAAGGATGAGGCAGAAGCAAAGAATTTAGAACTTAAACATTTTTTTAATGAATGCTAAAAACACATTTTAGAAAATAAAACCTTGAAAAATAAAAGCAAACAAGAAGATACTATTTTCAGATGCAGTCTCTGGGCATAACCAGACTGTCAGCAACCTATGCTAGAACACAAAAATGGGTGACAAAAGACTTAGCTGTCATAGACAATGTGTGATTAGCAATGCTGAAGGGATTTCCCATAGTAGAAATTCCAGCAGAACCTCTGGGTATTATTGAATGAAGGGGATTAGATCACAGATTATTGTCAAGCCTACCTGCTTTAAAAATATGGAATACAAACCTGGTGAAGAACTGAATCTATTCAAGGACCAGCCTAATGAAGCTCACAGATATCTGGAGACAAAATGAAAGGAGAAAAGAAAGACATTCCCTGGCTCTAGAGTCCAAGGTGATGGGGTTTGTACTTCATCTTTGATACTAACTGTCTACATGACCTCGGATAAATCCCTAGACCTCTGTAAAATGGGGAATTGATACTCCAAAGCCTCTGAGGTCCATTCTATGCCCCCACCATCTGTCTTCTCTTCTCAAGTCCATTCCTTCAGTGTCTCATACATTCCTGTGTGCCCTAGCCCTAGCTCTTTGCACAGTGCCCATTATCCACATTGACCCTTAAAAGCCACTGGATGGTGGATTTAGGGCTGGAAGGGACCATACAGGTAGGAGAGTTTCAATCTCTCATTTTTCCACTTAGAAAGGTGAGCCCAAGAGGAGTAAAATGATTCATCCAGAGAGCAAGGGACTGAAGTAGAATTTGAACCCAGATCTTCCTGACTCCAAGCCTAGCTCCTTATCCATGAGAAGTGAGAAAAGTTGGTTTTGAATCCTAGCTCCCAGATATAGAAACTGTGTGAACTCAGACCATTCAGTCAAACTCCCTGAGTTGGAAATTCCTCATCCATCAAATGGGGGAAGTGGTATTCTTTACAGAATTCATACAACATTAAGCCTGATGTGAGGGAAATGATTTATAAATATCATATAAATAGAATGTCTTAATAATAGGAGTGAGAAGAACTGGGTTCAAATCCTAACTCTGACATTTGCTGCCTGTAGAGCTCTCACAAAGAGCTGTAAGAGTTTTAATTTAGGTTTTTGCTAAATATTAGAATTATAAAGTAATATTGTGGTCGCTGATTTAAAAATATAGCTTAAGTTAAAATGACTTTTAGTAGCTTTATTTTCAAAGAGGTGGAAAGAATGAAAATGGAAAAATGTAGATAAAGAGTCAGATTCTTTTTTTCCCCTTATTTCAGTTGAGGCATTTATTTCAATTTAATTTATATTACACCTTACTGAGGCTTATTTTTTTAAATAATCTTTATTTTTTAGAAAAGTTATCATGGTTACGTGATTCATGTTCTTACTTTCCCCTTCACCCCTCCCATTTCCTCCCCCACCCCCCCACATAGCCAATGCACATTTCCACTGTTTTGGTTTTTTTTAAACCCTTGTATTTCGGTGTATTGTCTCATAGGTGGAAGATTGGTAAGGGTGGGCAATGGGGGTCAAGTAACTTGCCCAGGGTCACACAGCTGGGAAGTGGCTGAGGCCAGGTTTGAACCCAGGACCTCCTGTCTCTGGGCCCGACTCTCACTCCACTGAGCTACCCAGCTGCCCCTTCCACTGGTTTTAACATCAATCAAGACTTCTTTCCAAATTGCTGATAGTTGCATAGATGTGGTAGTTTTGAGTCTACATCCCCTATCATGTTCACCTCAACCCATGTGTTGAAGCAGTTGCTTTTCTTCTATGTTTCCTCTCCTGCAGTTCTTCCTCTGAATGTGGGTAGCGTTCTTTTCCATTAGTCCCTCAGAATTGTCCTGGGTCATTGCATTGCTGCTAGTACAGAAGTCCATTACATTCGATTTTACTACAGTGTATTGGTCTCTGTGTACAATATTCTTTCGGCTCTGCTCCTTTCACTCTGCATCAATTCCTGGAGGTCTTTCCAGTTCACATGGAATTCCTCCAGTTTATTATTCCTTTTAGCACAATAATATTCCATCACCAGCATATACCACAGTTTGTTCAGCCATCCCCCAATAGAAGGGCATACCCTCGTTTTCCAGTTTTTTGCCACCACAAAAATCGCAGCTATAAATATTTTTGTACAAGTCTGTTTATCTATGATCTCTTTGGGGTAAAGACCCAACAATGATATGGCTGGATCAAAGGGCAGGCAATCTTTTATAGTCTTTTGAGCATAGTTCCAAATTGCCAGCCAGAATGGTTGGATCAATTCACAACTCCACCAGGAATACATTAATGTCCCAATTTGGCCACATCCCCTCCAGCATTCATTACTCTCCCCTACACTCATTTTAGCCAATCTGCTAGGTATGAGGTTATACCACAGTGTTGTTTTGATTTGCATTTCTCTAATTATTAGAGATTTAGAGCACTTTCTCATGTGCTTATTGATAGTTTTGATTTCTTAATCTGAAAATTGCCTATTCATGTCCCTTGCCCATTTATCAATTGGGGAATGGCTTGATTTTTTTATACAATTGATTTAACTCCTTGTATATTTGAGTAATTAGACCCCTGTCAGAGTTTTTTGTTATAAAGATTTTTCCCCAATTTGTTGTTTTCCTTCTGATTTTGGTTGCATTGTTTTTATTTGTACAAAAGCTTTTTAATTTAGTATAATCAATCATTCCATTCACATTCAGAGTTATAATTATCAGTTGTGTATTCACCAACATTTTGGTGTCCTCTCTTAGTTCTACCCCTTCTTCTTACACTATTTCCTTTTAAACCAGTGATTTGTTTTAAACCCTTGTCCCCTCCCTTGATTTACTACCCTTTCTATCCCCTCCCTTGTTGTTCCCCTCTTTTTATTTTTAAGGCCTAATGAATTCCCTCTCCCTTCTCCTTCCCTCCCTTTTTTGACCTCCCCACTCCTCTGCTCCCCTTGGGTTATCCCTTCTACTTTCTCAGTAGGGTTAGATAGAGTTCTATATCTCAATAGATATAGCTACTCTTCCCTCAGGGTTAATTCCACTGAGAGTAAGGTTTACATATTACCTCTTAATGCTCTCTTCTTCTCCTTCTTATAATAGTATTCATCCCCTCCCCTTCCCATGCCCTCTTTGTGTGTAATAGAATATCCTATTTTTCTTATTCATTCAAGTTTCTCTTGCTGTCCTCTACTATTCACCCCGCTCTTTCCCACCTACCCCCTTATCATCTTAGACCATTTGATACTCCAACCTCTCCTTGTGAATAATTCTACTAATTACTATAATAGTGGATACTATAATAGTGAATAGAGTTCACTACAGAGAATTACACATACCATTTCTCCATATAGGAATACAAATAATTAGATCTTATTGAAGCCCTTAGAGAGGCAACTTTAAAAAAATACGAGTTTTCTTTCTTTCTCCTCTGTTTCTTATTTACCTTTTCATGTTTCTCTTGGTTTTTGTGGTAGGATATCGAACTTTCCATTTAGTCCTGGTCTTTTCTGTGCAAATACTTGGAAATCTTCTAACTTGTTGAATGCTCAAACTTTCCCCTGGAAGTATACAGTCAGTTTTGATGGGTAGGTGATCCTTTGTTGTAGGCCCAGTTCTCTTGCCTTTCTGAATATCATATTCCAAACCTTGCGGTCTTTTAGTGTGGAAGCTGCCAGATCCTGTGTGACCCTGATTGGTGCTCCTTGATATCTGAATTGTCTCTTTCTGGCTTCTTGTAAAAATTTTTCTTTTACTTGGAAACTCTTGAATTTGGCTATTATATTCCTGGGGGTTGTCTTTTCAGGGTTTAGCATTGAGGACGATCTATGGATCCTTTCAGTGTCTATATTGCCCTCTTGTAGAACTTCAGGGTAATTTTGCTGAATAATTTCCTTTAGTATGGAATCCAAATTTCTATTAATTTCTGCTTTTTCAGGAAGACCAATGATTCTTAGATAATGTCTTCTAGACCTGTTTTCTTGATCTGTCAATTTCTCATTGAGATATTTCATGTTTCCTTCTATTTTTTTCAGTCTTTTGACTTTGCTTTATTTGTTCTTGTTGTCTAAAGAGGTCATTGGCTTCTACTTGCCCCATTCTTGTCTTTAGAGACTGGTTTTCTGCTATATTCTTTTGATTTTCCTTTATGATTTGGCCTATCCTGTTCTCTAGCTGCTTGATTTTAGTCTCCAATTTACTTATTAATTCTTTTGATTTGGGGGCATCTTTTTCTAATTGCCCAATTCTAGCCTTTAGAGACTGGTTTTCAGCTATAATCTTTTGGTTTTCCTTTTGAATCTAGTCTGTTTGGTTCTTTAAGGCTTCCAGCTGGTCATTTCTGGTCTTCAATTTGCTTATCAATTCATTTGATTTCTGAGCCTAACTTTCTAATTGCAAAATTCTGCCTTTTAAACTGTTATTTTCTTGCCAGTTCTCTACCATCTTTCTCATAATCTCAGATTTGAACTCTTCAATAGCTTGTGACCAGTTTTCATTTTTTTGGGAAGGTTTGGTTATGATTACTTGTTTGTTCTCCTCTGCTGTTTGCTCTGTTGTCTGGATTTTTTCTGTGTAAAAGTTGTCGAGTGTTAAGGATTTCTTCTTGATCTTTCTCTTCTGGGGTTCTTGTCTCTGGCTTGCTATTGTTAGCCCAGTGCCCTCTCAGATTTATCCTCACGCCCAGGGTCTGTCTGTGCTCTTTAGGCTCCTGAGGTCTCAGGTCTAGTTGTTCTCAGGGTCAAGCCTCCTGGTGGTCCCCTTTCTTGTTCCTCTGCCTGAAGCTCCTTTAACAGTCTCAGGGTGCTGCTTCCACAGTCGTGCACCCTCTGCTCTGGGTCCCCACTCAAGGTCTGCGCCTGTGTTTAGGATCCATGTCTGCAGCTGAGACTGCGCCTGTGCTCAGGGTCTGCATTCAAAGTCTGCGTGCGTTCTTTAGCCTCTTGGGGTCTTAAGTCTTGCTGCTCTCAGAAGCAGACCCTGGTGACCCCAGGTAGCTGGCAATGACTTAATGGGTACCCCAAACTTGCTCTAAGTGTTTTGTGCTGGCTTTGGCCCTGTAGGTGGTGTGTGTGTGGGGGTTGCTCAGCTCACATTTTAGTGAGAGCTGTTTCACCCCTTTATAGCTTGGAAATGCCCCAATCCCACGTACCTTCAATGCTTCACCCTGTTGTGGGGTCCCTTCATTTGTCTGGATTTGTTTTTATGCCCCCTTGAGGAGTCCTATATGTGTGGTTTAGAAGAAGTTAGGCAAACTGCTTCCACTCTGCCACCATCTTAGCCTGGAAGTCCCTAAAGAGTCAGATTCTAATAAGCCTACCAGCTGTAATTTGAAGAATCTTAAGTGGGGTGCATTACCAAAGAACCCCAAGAGATAGACAGTTAAGAGCAGTTAAGAATGTGGGTATATAAGGAGTACCTCAAGCTGAGTGATTCACTCTTTCCTGGGAGAGAGTGCTGAGTGGATGAGGGTGGCGGGATTATTACTACTACTTTCTGAGACCTATCATTGCTCTGAACAGAAGAGCTTGGCGGAAATCAGCTTTTACCCATATAGGCATTGAATAAGATTATCTCACACTGATCCTGATTTAGTTACTGTTGTAAAGAAATCCAGCTAGCAGTAATCACAAGAAAACCTCAGTATCTCCAATCAAGATCTCCAATCAAGATCGTCTTTAAACCATCTTGCACTTATATTTAGATTATGTAGTGAAGTAGATTAGCTTGTGAGGAAGATAGGGAACAAGTTCCTATGTTGAGCTTCTACCCCATTAGGGGTGAAGTCATCCCGTCAGCATCTAAAATTATTAGATAGATTTGACCTATTCCTCTTTCCTTTCCATATACCATATCAACCCTAAACCCTCCAAGTTATTAAATCTTTGTTCAAACTTAATCAGTTGGTGTGAGAATCCTCTGATCTAAACTACATAGGCCTGAATACATACATTACCAAAGCTAGCCTCCATCTTGCCTGCTTCTGTGGCAGTTGAGATTCTATGAGAGGGAGATTTGCTGTGAAGACATTTTGAGAATATTATCCATCTTTTATTGGGAATCAGATTCTGATAACAAGAGTCATTAACTACTTGTGAAATCATTCCTTCTGATATCAAATTCAGCTTAGAAGAGGTGTAGTCAGATAAACAGAAGACACTGGTCCATCTTTACAGTTAGAGATCTGAACTGCCAAGGGAGGGGGAAGGAGGAGTTCTATCAACTTGCTTCCCTTCCCTTCCCCCACCTGAGGCTTGACATTTCCAGCCTGGTCTCTGGTTTTGCTGCATCTTTTACACAGCCCTTCTCCTGAGAAGCCAGGCTCAACCCTGCAGGGGCTTCTCTAAACCCCTTGTCTCCAAGTGAATTTCCAAGTAATTCTCAGCCAGAAGTCCTGGTGGTGTCTTTGGCCAGAGTTCCACCAATGCAGCCTACTTCAAAGCTAAGGCAGGAATCTCAGCCACTCACCCAGCAAGCTGATACAGGATCCAGATAAAAGGTCTCCTCCAAGCCAAGGCGGGGATCTCAGCCACTCACTCCAAACACCAGGAAGGGAATGAATCTCCAGAACCAAATCTCTCCAGAATCTAGGAAAGGAATGAATCTAGACCATGTTGGTCTCTTCTTTTTATGCTCCTTTTTTTCATGTCACTTCCTGTCACCCCCTTCTTCACAGAAACCAATGGCAGTCTTTCAATTTGCCTAGCACTGCCCAAGGTGGGGAGGCAGTGGCCTTTGGAGGTGTGAGCTTACTCTAGTAATTGACTCAAGAACTCTTTTACTGAATGGTAAGTAGAGATACTTTAAGTTCTTGATTTGATTAGCTAAAAATAGACAAGGGAAGAGTTAATCCTATCTTCACAGAGCAAATCTCTATAACAATCTAAGAATATTTATTTGAATATTACAAGTGATGGAGGTCTCACTTCATCCTGAAACAAGAAGTTCCACTGCCAGACTGTTCTAATTTTGAGGAAGTTCTTCCTCATTTTGAGGCAGAATCTGCTTCCCTCTAATTTACACCCATTGGTTTTCCCTGGGGAGGGGGGACAATAATAATAATAAGCCTAATCCCTTTTCCATATGACAACCCCTAAAATACATGTATAGCTTGGGTTCTGGGCTCATTTCCTCAACTCCCAACCTGACCAGCAGGCTCAGCCCAGGAGGGATGACTCCTGTTTCTCCCCTCAATGTTTGCAAGGTAACCCTGAGAGGTTGAAGGTTTGAGCCCCAATAAGAGGTGTTGCCCCAATAGCAGGTGACTGGTTTTGACCTTGTTCAACTGGACTGAGTCAAGCAGGACCAGATTCAGCTACTGCTGTTAGCAGTGCTAGTCATTGAAGGGACCTTAGATAACTCTTTTCTCCTTTCTAAAATCATGAGATTATACCAAAGGTTATTATGGCTCCCAAATGTATTTGTCTAATGTCTGAAAGAGAGGAAAGACAAAGAGACAAGAGAAAGAGAATTCTGTGGCTGAATAGGCAGATGAGACAGATGTGGCCACTTGATCTTCCACTCAGGATGCCCCACAGCATTTCTTGCTAGCATGCAGGGAAGAGGGGAGAGATAAGCTCTCCCATATTTTGTATGTTTGTATAATTGCTTCTGGATCAGCACCCAGTGGGAAGGTGTCTTATCCCTAGAGAGTCAGCACACAGTAAAGAGTTAAAGACTACCTATCAATGCTAGGAAAGGGAAGACAGGGCTATCTTCAATGTGGATGCCCAGAGAGAGGTTCCCCATACCTTGATGCAGGTTGGTTTCAGGCAAAGGTACAAAAATTAGCCCTTACAGTCTCCCCAATATATATATGAAGACAGACCTCATACCTCTTCTCCACATTAAACACCCCCGGTTCTTTTAGCAAGGCTTTCAATGTCATTTAAATGCTTTCAATTGCCAGGCATTGTGCTTTCACCTGAGGTTACAAAGAAAATCTCAGTCATCAAGAAGCTTGTAATCTGGTTGGGGGAGAAAATATACAAACTAGATATAAATAGGATAAATAGGAAATAATCAACAAAAGAAAGAAACCTGAATTATGAGGGATTAGGAAAGGCTTCCTGTAGAAGATAAGGGTTCATATGGGATTTGAAGAGAGCCAAGGAAGCTTGGAGTCAGACATAAGTATATTCAATCTTTATATGAACTACTTTCTGCTCCTTTCTTCATCCTGGTCTCCTTTCTTTGGATGCCTGAAGATACTCCCACTTGTCCTTTCTAAACTATGGCATCTAGAATGGTACCCATCTCTCCACATGTGGCCTGACCAGGACAAAGGACAGTGGGACCATTGTTTCTCTAGTCCATGGATGCTATCCCTCTCACAAAACAGTCTATGATAGCATCAGCTTTCTAATTTTTTTTACTTCAATTTCATGCTCTTGACTCATATTGGGTTCAAAGTCCACTCAACTCCTCAGATTTTTTCCAGATATAATATTAAATCATACTTCCCTTGGGTTATAGTAGCAGCAACTGATCTTCCTACAGAATTTTAGGGTTTGCTAAACACTTTAGCCATAATTAGTCATCACACCAAACCTGGGAGATTGGTTAAGCTCTTTTATTGAAGAGGAAACTGAGACCCCAAAATGCTAACTGATTTGCTGATTTAACAGCTGTCTGTGTCAGGCCAAGGATCTTAATCCACACCTCTGCCTGACTCCAGGGCCATTGCTCTATCCACTATACCTGAAAGATAGCATGTCATGGTCAAGAGATCACTGAGTTTGGTGGTTTGCAGATATTCAAGGTCAGAGCCTGCCTTAGACACTTGTGTAACTGCAGACAATGTATTCAACCTCTCTAAGCCTTCTTTTGCCCATTTGTAAAATGAACATTCTAATCAAAACTGTATGCAGCTAGATGGCACCATAGTACAATAGATTACCAGGTCTAGAGTCAGGAAAATATATCTTTTCTGAGTTCAAATCCAGCTTGAGATACTTATTAGCTGTGTGACCCTGGGGAAGTCACCTAACTCTGCCTCAGTTTTCTCATCTGGAAAATGACCTGGAGAAGGAAAAGCCAAACTACTTCAGTGTCTTGGCCAAGAAAACCCCAAATGGGGTTATGAAGAGTGAGACAGGACTGAAAGTACTGAACGACAAAAATAAAACTTCTCTTCCATCGTTGTTATGAGAACCAATAATGTGACAATTCCTGGAGGTCTTTCCAGTTCACATGGAATTCCTCCAGTTCTTTATTCCTTTGAGCACAGCAGTATTCCATCACCAACATACACCACAATTTGTTTGGCTATTCCCCAATCGAAGGACATTCTCTCATTTTCCAATTTTTTACCACCATAAAGAGCACAGCTATGAATATTTTTGTACAAGTCTTTTTCTTTATTATCTCTTTGGGGTATAATCCAAGAAGAGCTGTGGCTGGATCAAAAGGCAGATAGTCTTTTAAAGCCCTTTGGGCATAATTCCAAATTGCCATCCAGAATGGTTGGATCAGTTCACAACTCCACCAGCAATGCATTCATGTCCCAATTTTGCCACATCCCCTCCAACATTCATTACTCTCTCTCGTTGCCATTTTAGCCAATCTGCTAGGTGTGAGGTGATACCTCAGAGTTGTTTTGATTTGCATTTCTCTAATTATTAGAGATTTAGGATATTTTCTCATGTGCGTATTGATATTTTTGATTTTCTTATCTGTGAATTGCCTATTCATGTCCCTTTCCCATTTATCGATTGGGAGATGGCTTGATTTTTTTTGTACAATTGATTTAACTCCTTGTATATTTGAGTGATTAGACCTTTATCTGAATTTTTTGTTATAAAGATTATTTCCCAATTTGTTGTTCCCCTTCTAATTTTGGTAGCATTGTTTTTGTCTGTATGAAAACTTTTTATTTAATGTAGTCAAAATTATTTATTTTACATTTTGTGATTTTTTTTTCTAACTCTTGCTTGGTTTTAAAATCTTTCCCTTCCCATAGATCTTACAAGTATACTAACTATTCTGTGTTTACCCAGTTTACATATAGTTTCCATCTTTATATTCAAGTCATTCACCCATTCTGAAATTATCTTGGTATAGGGTGTGAGATGTTGATCTAGCCCCAATCTCTCCCATATTGTTTTCCAATTTTCCCAGCAATTTTTGTCAAATAGTGGGTTTTTGCCCCAAAAGCTGGGTTGTCTTGCTGAGGTTGCTTACCCCTAGTCTATGCCACTGATCCTCCTTTCTGTCTCTTCTCTGGTACCATATTGTTTTGATGACTACTGCTTTGTAGTACAGTTTAAGATCTGGTACAGCTAGGCCACCTTCCTTCATATTTTTTTCATTATTTCTCTTGATATTCTTGGTCTTTTGTTCTTCCAAATGAACTTTGTTATAGTTTTGTCTAAAAAGTTTTTTTGATAGTTTGATAGTTTTGCACTAAATAGGTAAATTAATTTGGGTAAGATGGTCATTTTTATTATGTTAGCTCGTCCTACCCATGAGCACTCAATGTTTTTCCAATTGTTTAGATCTAGTTTTAATTGGGTGGAAAGGGTTTTGTATACCTAAATAAGTTTTAAGCATTTAATTATAATAAACTCAGGGGAAGGATCAAGGTTGAGGAAGAAGGTGTTGGGAATCTATGCTAAACTATGGATGATTAAGTTGGACAATCAAATGATAATCAGGTTGCATCTTTTGGCTGGAGAGGTTCCTCTCCCTCTTTGGCCCAGGTCAGGCCAGACACCTTGGCCCTGACCAGGCAGTGTGAGTTTGATGATGTTCTTGATAATCAGGTAGTTGGTATATATCTTGCAGTTCTATTCAGTAGTTGATGATGTGGTAATCAATGAAAGCAGGATACAGGTAACTTGAGCAGGTTGCTGGGCCTACCCACTCACCACCTGGAGTCCCTTCCTCACAACTGAGAGATACTTTGAATCAGCTCCTGCCTTTTGATAGAGCTGGCAGCAAATGTCTTTTGCCCCTGGCTCACGGCATCTGGGTAAGTTCCAAATTCTAAACTGTTAGTGTTCCCCATTTTTTTTAAATCAGAAATTGATATTACAACACTTAGGTGCCATACACAAAGTATGATTAGTGATGGTGAAGGCATTTCCCATGGGAGAAATTCCAAGAGAACCTCTGGATATTATTGAATGGAAGGAATTAGAACACAGGCTATGGTCAAAACTACCTGCTATAAAGATATTGAATACACACCAGGTGAAGAACTGTGTCTATTCAAGAACCAGCCTAATGAAGCTGAGAGAGATTTGGAGAGCAGATTGGAGTAGAGTAGCAAGATTCCACGGCTGTGGAATCAGAGGAGGTGGGTTTGAATTTGACTTCTGATATTCACTATCTATAAGACTTTTCTAAATCCCTGGACCTCAGTTTTCTCCTCTGTAAAAAGAGGAATTTGCACTCCATGGCCTCTGAAGGACCCTTCTATGCTCCTACTGATATAGGCTGACAGCAGGCAGTGAAGGGCAATAATAGGAATGGGACCCTCATACTCTGAAATCTTGCATTTCTCACTAGTTAGCACTAGTTAAACATCAACTGCAAAACCTGTAGTTTCAGCATTAGTCAAGCATGAATTGTAGATTGTTCATTTATCTACTGTGTACCAGATCTGTAACATTCTATAATAGGCTTCAGCTTTGTACCTACTCTGTTTTATTAATTGTTTATATCGTTCTAAGAATTAATTACCTATAGTGGTCCTCCAATGTTCTGCATTCTCCCACCATGTTCTCACTCTAGAAGGACAGCAAGACCTCTTCCACATTGACAAATGATGACAAGGTGATGTTAAAATTAAAAATGATAAAGACTGATATTACAAGAGAAATTAATATTTTAATAGACATGGTTTTGTTGATAAAATATATATAAATGACCGCGCTTGACTATCTTTTAAATTTACTGCTGGAGCCCATCCTCTCTCTCTCTCATACGCCAGCCAGCTAACCAGGAAACCCAAGAGACCTTCTCTAGGCCCTCCTCTGAATTTAAGCTGCCCTATGTGTGGGGACCTTTGATGTCCCTACGCCCAAAGACCGGAAACCCATTGGAATCATGGGTAACGTAGTCTCAAAGCCCCCACGTGTCCATAGGGAGTCTGCTAGACACTTCCAAATAGCACTTCCCTGAATTCAAAACAAACATTTCCCCCTAAGATCTGGCAAAAAAGGTTGACCCTTTTTCTTTGCTGGATCTGTAAATACAGACAACTTCTAAATTTTAGGAATTTGGGGGATAAAAGAAATAGATGAACAAATGGATTAAACTAGCCGCATTGACAAAAAACCAATTCAGGGGCAGTCCCCTATTGGCATAGTAGTGTACATTCAAAACAAATGCATTTAACCCATTCAACTCCCCATAGTTCAAATCAACTGCACCCAAAGTTTAATTTTGGTCTCCATGGTCCAGTGAAGGGTCTTTAGGCATCTTTTGGTGCCTTCACCAAACAGGTCTGTCGTCTGGATTCTGGGGAGATGGCAAAATCCTTATTCTGAAATTATTCTCAAAAGAATTTAAACTTAACATTATAGATTATGAAACATACATTTCCTTCTAAGAATCATACATTTCCCCCTGAAATTACTCCTAAAAGAGTTAAATATACATATATTTTTACATTTTCTATTTTTAAAAAACTTAATACACATCCCCCTGAGAAAAATTCTAAATACACCTTTTTTCCTTGAAAACAGTACCTCAGGTCAGCTAAGGATGCATGGCTGAGTCACGGGGGTTGTATGAAATCAATTGGCAAAAGAATAAAAAAAATAAAAAGAATAAAATTTGAGAAAAAAGAAGAAAAAATGATCTTGTGAATGAAATGTAAAATGTTCAAAAAATGTAGGGAAAATAAACTTATAATAGGCCTTTGAATCAAGGCCCAATGAAAGTGATTTAAGCAGTTTGCTATTACCCATTCAGGGCCAGGACTTATAGAAAATTGCCATTCTCTCTATATATATTGAGGAATAAGGGAAACGTCTCTCTCTGATCTGATTTACCATCAACTTTTCAGGGAAGTGAGCCAAATAAATAACCAATCTTGGGTGCTTCACTAGGAATTTAAGTTGAGGGGGACCCACGTCCTCTAAAGTTTTAGAAAAGACTGGGACTCCAGGACTCAAACCCCAATTTTCAAGCCCTTCAGTATTGGCAATAGAATTTCTGCAATCCATGCAGATTCTCAGTCAAATCTCCTTGACCATGTGGCTTGGCACTTCTCCTGGAATCAGACAGAGAGGCATTAAATCACAGTCCCATAGTCTCAGGCTCTTCAGATATTTGCATTAAGCTTATGTCACTGTAAAATAAAAAAAGAATAATGATTATATATGTACTTCCAGTACAAGATGAGAAAAAGGAAAAATCAATTAAATTCTTTTCAGAAGTGTATTTGCCCACATTTATTCTGCCACTTATCAATCTGGGAATGACTGATTAATTCTTTTACAGTAAACTCATGATGAGGTTATTTTAAAGAGTCATTGATTCTATGGTAGATAGTACTATACCACAAAGTCCTTTCCCAGCTTTGACCCTTACAGGGCACCGAATGCCAGATTTTGGACTGGGAGGGACCTTACAAGGTAAAAGAGTCTAAAACTTCCATTTCCACTGAGAAAGAAGAGCTTCAGAGGAGTGAAGTGATTCACCCAGGGCGCAACATGCTGAAGCGGGATTTGAACCCAGATTTCCATGATTCCAGGCCCATCCCCTCATACCCTTGAAGTCAGAAAAGTTGGTTTTGAATCCTGGCACACAAACATAGAACATGTATGATCACAATCATTCACTCAGACTTCCTGAGTTGAAATTTCCTCATCCATCAAATGGGAGAAATGATATTTCCTATAAAACTTATAGAAAATTGAGGCTGATATGAAGAAAATGATTTATACACACCAGAGAAATGGGATGTCATAATATTTGGAGTAAGAAGAGATGGGTTCAAATCCTAACCATGCTATTTACTACCCATAGAGCTCCCCAAAAGAGCCAAAATCTTCTCTATAACCACTCTGAGAAGCCATCACTTAAACATCATAAATGATGGAGGTTTCACTTCATCCTTAAATAGTCAGTTCCACTGTCAGACAGTTCTGATTTTGAGGAAGTTCTTCCTCTTTTTGAGACAGAATTTGCCACCCTCTAACTTATGCCCATTGTTTCTCCCTGGAAAGACAAGAATAATAAGCCTAATCCCTTTTCCACATGACAAAGCCTAAAATTCATGTATAGCCCAGGTTCTGGGCTCACTCTCACTCTCTTAACTCCCACTCAGATCCCTGTCAATCCCACTCAGGCTCAGTCTATGAGAGCTGGCTCCTGTTTCTCCCCTCTGTGTTCTCAAGTTAATCCTGAGAAGTTGAAGTTTTGAGCCCCCATCAGGGGTGTTGCCCACAGTAGCAGTTAAGTGGTTTTTCCCTCGTTCAGCTGGATTGTGTCACACAGGACCAGATTCAGCTACTGATGCTAGCAATGAGGGTCAATGTAGAGATCTAATATGGTTCTTGTCTCCTTTCTGTCAACCTGGAAAAACACGGAACCTCTAAAGTAGTCAGCAAAACCAAGTCTTTAATCAGGGAAGTGACAGGTCCTCAATATTTGGCCACCACACAGAGCCAAAAGCTAAATACCACACTGAGTTGAATCTTGGGGACTCTTGGGACAGTGTCTCTGAGAGGATCACCATGCTAGATGTTTCTCTAAGAATAATAGAACCTAGGGATCTTAAATACCTTTTGGGGAATTAAACACACCAAACATACACTGACAGGTTAGGTTTGAGAAAGAGTCTGTAGCCAGAGGCTGGGGGAGCAGGGAGTGGTCTACTACATTGGATACTAAAGGGATAGTTCCTGCAAAGGTGTTGATCTTCTTAGGAATGGATCTTTGATACAATGGGGGAAACTTCTAAGACATCTGAGGATTTGAGCATGCCTATTTAAAACACTTAATGGATGCTTGGTGATCCCTGATTCAATCTAAGACAAAGTCAGTTTGGGACTTCCCTTAAAGGCAAATTCTTAAGGGAAATGGACAAACTTGAGGCTTCCAGAATTCATGTTGACATTTCCAAGTTCATGAGATTTTACCAAAGTCTATTCTGGCCCCCAGAGTAATTTGCCTTCAATCTGAAAAGAGGAAAGACAAAAGAAAAAAGGCTTCTGTGGCTGAGAGGGGAGATGAGGCAGCTGTGGCCACTGCTACTGACCTTCCACTCAGGATGCCCACAGCATTCCTTGCTAGCAGGCAGGGAAGAGGGGAAGAGATTAGCTCTCACACCTTTTCGATGTCTGTCATTATTTCTGGTTCAGCACCCAATGAGAAGGTGTCTTATCCCCAGAGAGTTAGCCCACAGGAAACAGTCAGGGGCTACCTGTCTGTGCTAGGAAAGAGAAGACAGGGCCCCTGCAATGGGGATGCTCAGAGAGAGGCTTGCCAAACCTTAATTTTAAACTTAACCCTTTGATATAGGGGTGGCTGGATGGTGATGATCCTGTCATAGCTCCAGGACCACCTACCACATCTGGTCTACCCAAGACAAAAGGGATGGGGTGTGGTGAGGTAGAGTTTTGACACTGCTGCTCCCCTGTGTGACTAGGACAGATTACTTCTTCCTTCTTTGAGGTTAAGTTTCCATATCAATAAAATGAAAAGTGGCCTCCATCAATCATAGGCTAGTTCCTCACTTAACAGATAGNCTATTGTCATTCCCTTCTGCATTTCCTAATATCCCTCAATATTTTATTTTAAATACTGAAAAATATTATAGTTGATGTCATATTGCTTGCCTTTTCAATGAGGTAGGGCAGGTTGAGAGGGATGAAGAGAATTTGGAATTTAAAAAACAATTTTAAATCATGTTATGAACAAATTTAAAAAAATGAAACCATGAAAAATGAACACAAGCAAGGAAATACTATTCTGAGGAGTCCCTGTGTTTTACCAGACTGTCAGGAACACATGACAACAAAAAATGTGTGACCAGGTTTTTTGAGTCATAGTTAAGGTGTGATTAGTGATGAACATATTTCCCATAGGAGGAATTCCAGCAGAACTTATACTTATTATTGAATGGAGGGGACCAGACCACAGACTACGGTCAATCCTAATTGCTGTAAAAATAGAGGATACACACTTGTTGAAGAACTGCATGTATTCAAGGAGCAGACTTCATGAAGTTCAGAGGTATTTGGAGACCAGATGAGAGTAGAGTAGAGAGACTTTCCCTGACTCTGGAATCAGATGTGTTGGGTTTGAATTTAACTTTTGATATTCACTGCCTATATGACTTTGGATGAATACATAGACCTCAGTTTTCTCTATAAAATCAAGAGGTTGTTCACTATGCCCTTTGAAATCCCTTCTACCCTTCTGCCAATTCTCTTCTTATCTTCTTGGAAAGTAGGCAGGAGACATGAGAAGGTTTTGATCAGGAGTAGATAGGGGTGCTGTACTGATCCTCACTTTGTGGCCTTGGCCACCTTTTTCCTCTCTAACCCCTCAGCTCTCTCTCCTTTGCCCTTGTAGGACTGTCTCTACCATTGCACACCCAACCCCACCTTGAATTATGGGCTATCCCTACCTCCAAGTCCCAACTTTGATAAATTGCCAAATCCAGAGAGATCCAGGGGAGAGGTGAGCCAGGGGGGAGTGAGACTTGTCATAGGATGGGATTATGGTGTCACATGTCTGTGGGGGTAGCTACATCTGCATAGAAGCAGGTGGAGTGCATATGGCAGAATCTGGCTTCATTGAGTTGAGAGGGAAAAGGTAGGGGTCTGGTTGGTGGGTGGGAAGCAGAGATCAGTTTTATGCCACAGGCCTCCTCCAAAGGGCAAAGGCCTCTCTGGAGCTAATCTCTCCAGAATCTATGGAGGAGGGTCAGCTACTCATTCATCCAAGGCGAATGCCAGAGGAGAAGGTCCAGGAGCAGTCTTACCAGAAGCAGTTCAAGAGCCAAAGTCCTAGTCCAAGCAAAGTCCCAAGTCCAAAGTCACCTACAAGTGGCAAGTCACCAGCTGAAACCCCTTGAACAAAAAGTTCAGGACTTTTATAGTCCTTTTTAACTCCCTTACTTAGTGTTAAGTAGGGATGTTTTTTAATTTTTTGGTTGATTAATTCAAAATAGACAAAGAGAATAAAGAATTCCCTTTCACAGCCTACTTCTGCTCTCTCCCCATTCAGGTTTGCCTCTGCTTTGAAAAAAGTGCCTTTCATGTGACACTCCCCAATGACCATGAGATCCAATTCCCTAACCGCCTCAATTTAGACACAATTAGTTTCCTGGAAGTTAGGGCTCACATGGAGCTAAAATTATTGGCATTCAAATGAACCCACCAATCAAGCCAACTTCAGACCATTCTTGTTCCTTGGGCTTCTTATTACTAATAAAAATGATGATGATGATGATGATGATAACAGTTGAAATTTTTGTGCTACTCTGATCTAGAGGATAGAGGGCTGGGTTTGGTGTTGGGAAGTATGGCTGTGTGATCCTGGACAAGTCCCTTCACATCTAAGGTCCCTTGGTGATTCCCTAAGACAGGGGTTCTCCACCTGGGGTCCATAGGCAGTTTTCAAATGGGGGGGGGAATGGCATATCTATTGTCCCTAACTTCTGGTTTTCCTAATATCCCTCATTATTTTATTTTGAATATTGAAAAATAGTATTGTAATTGATGCCATATGTAAGGAGCAATCTCAGGCTGCTGGCAGGAAAAAACACAAGCCTCAGTTGGGGATGGCTAGTAATGCAATTAGAACTCTACTTCCCCCTTGCCAGTACAGGAAACTGTCAGCCAATCTTAACTGAAGAGAAGGTGGGCCAATGGATTCTTGTATTATCTGACTAAAACTTCTCCACAAGTTGGACTTGATATCAAAAGTGTATTCCCACAAGAAATTGATGTCTCTACTGTAAACCCCAACCAAGGATAGTTGATATATTCAAAGTGCATTCACATTTGATCCCTCAGACTCCCAACTGCCACTGGAACAAGATAATAGAGGATATCCCTAAGGTAACTAGATTTTGACCACCATTGTCTTGTTCAAAGGACTCTTACACTAACTGACTTAGTTAAAATAATACTTTAATGATTAGAGGGGGAGAGGGTTAAAGGAATATGAAAAGATGAGAGGGATAGGACAAATCTCTCTAGTAATCTGTGGTGATGAAAGGATGGCTTCTCCCAAAGCAGGGCAAAAGTCCCCAACAGAAATCTTCTTTCCCTATCCTCCACTATATAAAGCAATGAACAAATTTAAGATGGATTGTAGATAGTGTTGATTGAAGGTCTATTGCCTCTGAAGATCTGTTTCTGATAACTGCTAGCAGGAACTTTGTGTAGCAGTATTGAATTAGGGCCAGTGAGAGACAGCCTTGAGAGGCTGTCTATAAGGGTAAAGGGTTTGATAGTACTAAGCTCTTCTGGTCAGAGGTTTGCTAGGCCTAACAAAATAGCTTCCACCACCCTCTTTTCTCCCAGCACCCTGAACCCAGAATGAGTGAATGTTTCAGCTTGAGGTACCCCTTTATACACCCTCATTCCAATTGTCTTTAGCTGCCCTGGCATCATGGGGTTCTGTGGTTTGCACCCCATTTGGGATTCTGAGGTTACACATATTGATTGCCTTTTCCACAAGTGAACAAAGGGTGAGATGGAAGGAAAGAATTTAGAACTCAAACATTTTTAAATGAATGTTAAAAAACACATTTAAAAAAATAAAACCTTAAAAAGTGAAAGCAAACGAGAAGATACTCTTCTCAGAAGGAGTCCCTGGGCTTCACCAGCCTATCAGCACCCCATGCCAGAACACAAAAATGGGTGACAAAATGCCATAGACAATGTATGTTTAGAAATGGTGAAGGGATTTCCCATGGTAGAAATTCCAGCAGAACCTCTGGGTATTATTGAATGAAGGGTATCAGACCACAGATTATTGTCTAGCCTACCTGCTTAAAAAATATGGAATAAACACCTGGTAAAGAACTCAATCTATTCAAGGACAAGCCTAATGAAGATATTTGGAAATGAAATGAAAGGAGAACAGAAAGACATTCCCTGGCTCTGGAGTCCAAGGTTTGCATTTCATCTCTAATACTGCCTGTCTACATGACCTTGGATAAATCCCTAGACCTCTATAAAATGGGGAGGGAATTCATACTCCATAGCCTTTGAGGTCCCTTCTATGCTCCCACCATCTGTCTTCTCTTCTCACGTCCATTCTTTAAGTGTTTCATACATTCCTGTGTGCCCCAGCCCTAGCTCTTGGCACAGTGACTATAGGATTTAAATTAATGTCCAGCACTCCAAGTTTTATAATTCATAAAGTTTATTAATGACTTGAAGCAGAAGGAATAAAAAGGAAATTTAAGTTAAAAAAACTAATAATGTAACAAAATTAAAACCATGTGAGCAAGTTCTTTTGCCTCATTGCCTCACCTCACCTCCATAGTGTGCTATCACCTAAAGAGAGAGCAAGAGGCAGGGATACGCCAAACTTATATACTCCCTACGTCAGCATGTAACTACATCAGAAGGAATATAGGATGCTGTGAATTAGAGTTCTAGGATAGAGAAATTAATTACACCATCTCTGATTGCCATGGGAAACAAGCATGTAGAAATCTCTCAGATTTACATGCCCAGTTTCCCCATGGAATCAGTACACAAAACAAACTTGTATCTCTAAAGATCTTCAACTAAAGGTACATACAACATTGAACTTTCTAAGAGGAAATTACAATAATTTGGGGATAAAAGGGAAATAAAAGAAAGAGAACAAAAATAATGCTTGCCAGGTACATTGACAAAAAGCCAATTAGGGGGCAGTTCCCTTTGGTATAAGAGGGTATATTCAAAATAAATGTGTTCACCATCCCCATGGTTCAATTTCACTACATTCCAAAGTTCATTCTAGATCTTTTGGTGCAGTGTGTGGTTTCTGCGGCTGTAATAAAATATATGTAAGGTAATGGGGTCACCAGGGATATTACAATAAACTAAGTGGTTTGTGGGAACACATAGGATTTATGAGAGACTGGACCAGGGTGAAGATACCAGAGTTTACTGGATTTCCACAGGAATGGCAGTTGATCTTAACTGTCACCCAGCTTCCACTAGACCAGAGTATAGTAACAGGCTAACAAGGTAAAAGGGACTTAACAGCTTTAATTATGTTAGACTAAAAGGTGGGAAAGGATTTCTATACTTAAAATCTAAAGGATAAAACCACAGGGCAATGGGAGGACTTACTCTACTACTCTTATCTAAGTGATCTAAACTAATAGGGCCCAAGGAGCTGTAAATGGAGTCTCTGGGTTTCTGCCTCAAACCTGGAACCTGCCAGGCTTGAGTACAGCTAGGACTTTGTGGCTTTGGGATTCTCACTGCAATTCACTGATGATCTCTGGATGCCAGGAGCTAAAGTTGTCTCAGGAACCAAGTAGAGAGAGTTCTGCTTGAAGCACTGTCCTCCAGTTTTCAAACTTCTCCTCCTCTCTTGGCTCTGTAGATTTGTCCTTTTCTTAGATGCCATACCACACAGGATCCCAGGGGAAATCAGGAAGCAGGGTGTCCTTTGCTCTGAGGTCTCCCAGGCTGGCAACAGTTTTGCCTACCACTAATGGAGTCCACACTCAGGGCACAGACAGACTTCCTCCTCCTTCATTCCAACCTGGAATTCCCAGCTCCAGCTCCTTCCTGCTGGGTACAATTTAATTCCTAATAACTAGCTAATCTCATCTTACTCATAACAAGGCATTTTCATGGTGCTTTCTCCAAGCAGTTCACTTTCTTGATTAGGGGAGGTAGCAAGTTTCTTATCCTAAAATTACTCTCAAACAAGAAAATTTTTTATAAATCTAGAATTTATGACAATTATACCATTTCCTCTGAGGAGCATGTTGACAAACACACAGATCACCCTGAGGTACATGGCTGAGTTATGAGGTATGTAAATCAATTGTTAAAAGGAAGTCAAAAGCATAAAAAAAAGAATAGAAAAAAATAATTAAATAGTATATAAAAATTCTAAGTAAGCAAGAATAATCCCATAGTTGGCCCTAGAATCAGAGCCCAATGAAGTGATTTATGTCCCACAAGCCTGTAGGACCATCAAAACATATGCACTTATCCAATAAGTAGAGAGATCTAAAGAAAATTGCCACACTATGAAAGGCTGAAAGGGGACTAGATTTGGGCAACAAATGGGAACTATCATTCCCTGGTCTGCTTTTACCTTTGGTCTCAGGGATAGGGGAGCCAGGATGGCAGCCAGATTGAAGTACTTTGTCTGAATCTGGCACAGGGAAATCCTGATTCTGACATTGTCAAACAGACACTTCCTCAAACCCCAAAAGAAGTCCTTTGTCTTGGTGCAGATTCTCATGAATCCCACCATAACTGGTTGGTCTCCTTGATCTCATGCTCCTTGGCACTGTATAATGGCTCTTTTGTGATCCCTTCTCCTGGAATCAGACACAATTAATCAAATGCAGAGTGAAAGGAGCAGAACCCAGAGAACATTATACACAAAGACAGATATACTGTGGTAAAATCAAATGTAATGTACTTCTCAATAGCAACAATACAATAATCCAGGACAACTCTAAGTGACTTATGAGAAAGAACTCTATTCACATTCAGAGGAAGAACTGTGGGAGTAGAAACACAGAAGAAAAACAACAGCCTGATCACATGGGTTAATGGGGATATGATTGGGGATATTGATTCTAAATGAGCATCCTAGGGCAAATATCAATAATATGGAAATAAGTCTTGATCAATTACACATGTTAAACCTGGTGGAATTGTGCAGCAGCTATGGGAGGGGTTGGGGGGAAGGCAGGGATAGAACATGAATCCTGGAACCATGGGAAAATGCTCTAATTTAATTAATTAAAGATTGCAAAATTTAAAAAATACAGAAAAAAGAAAAAAATTAAATAAAAAAAAATCATTAATCAAAGTCCCATAATATTTAACAATCAATGGCAGGTTTCCAAAGTCTAAAGCATTTGGGTATGCATTATTATTATTATTATTAGGGCTAATGGACATTTTAAACTTATATTGTACAAAAATAAAAAAAAACCATTAATGTTGGTAACATGCACTACAAGTACAAAAAAATGAGAGAAAAAAGAAAACTCAAATACTCTATTGCAATACAAGGAAAAATAATAATAAAATTCAAAAATAAAAATAAAAAATAAATGGTTCACAATCAGTGACACACTGTGTTACCCAAGGAGAGGCAGAATACAAAGGTTTCTCACCCCAAAATGAGATCCATTTCCTTTTTAGCTTGGTCATGATCCATAGTGTGAGTACAAATGATTTTCCCAAGCAACAGCTTTATAAAACAATAGTATAGTTAATGCACATTCAAGAAGTACCAAAATCCCCCAAATCATAAATCCATTTAATGACAAGAGCAAACAAATCTGCTATCATTAGGATTCACATGAGTCTCTATAGCCACTAAAGCTCATGGATACTTCTCACAAGTTCTACAGATCTTGCTAATCTTTCAACCTTGGCTGAGATATTTTTAACAAAATTCATTACTACCATCATTCCAAAATTTGGCAAGAGAGCCCAGAAAAAAAACACAAACCTCTGTGCTGCTGATGAAAACCTTTTGGGTCTAAAACATCACAAAGAATCTAGATCATTCTGGTGGAAGGGTAGAGTAAGCTGAAGAGTTACAAATATAAAAACCATCCAAGAGACATTAAGCTCCTGGGAAATGCTTCGAGCCATCCAGAGGTACCATGTCCCCTGGTAAAATCTTCCCACCTCCAAGATGAGTCAGTAACAGCAATAAAAGGCATTTCTATATATGTCTCATCCATTACATTTTTATAAATGCAAAGATGGGGAATACAATAGTGCTATAGCACATCACTTCAATTAGTAAATGGACCCTTACCTTTTATTACAAACAACTCAAAGGAAGGCAAATGATCAGTTAGAGGTAGTGGTGCTCTGAGATACCCTGAAAAATCACTTCTGAAGACCCCTTAAAATTAATTCAAATTTTTAGGTCATTAGATTCTCCAAAAGTTATATATAGGTTGTAACCAGTTTGATGGAGTCCATCCATCATCATCTATGTGACAATTAACAAAGGCAAAAAGGAACAAAAGGCCATTTGTTGAGATCTCTTTATCATCTCTGATAATCTGATAAGGACAGTTTAGTTGATAAGGAAATAAGGACAGGACAAGGGAGTTATCTTTTACCTCATGCTTCCAGCTCTGGCTCCAGGAGCATGGAGTTTATTATATATGTTTCAAGACTCATTTCACACAAAAGAACCCCACTGAAACTTTGCAGATGTGCAGAAGTTACAAATTATGTCACATCAAAACACAAAACATTGGCTTCAGAATAGGCCAAGGCCAAGGCTGAATTTTTACTGGCTTCTTATCAGGAAGCCAAGTTGGGGAATATACTTCACAGGGTCGAATTGTCCCCATTAAGATTTTGGCCTTGGCTATACCAGGCAGCAGCATTCCTTGCTGTGTTAACAGTGTTAAACCTTTAATTCAGGTTTGATAGGAACTTAAAGCTTTTCAATAAGGCCACAATACTTTTCAACAAGAAATCACAAGGATCACAAAAGGGGTCAAAAGAGGTGTCTCAGATTTTTATCTATTCTCTTATTGGCTTCCCACAGCCATTTAGGCAATATGTGACCTCAATGATCTGGTGACAAACCCAGTATCCACAAGGACTTATGTTTTTGCTGTGGAAAAGGGTTTGTCCAAGTTGACTATGGGCTTTTACAATGGCATTTTCTCCAGTCCAGTCATGGGAGGGTACAAAGGAAGACAATGTAACAGAATACATAGCTAATAGCCAAAACACAATAGCTGAAAATGACATAATGTAACAGAAGATATTAGATTAGATTAATATGTGAACTTAAAAAAACAAAATTAAATTTTAAAGCAAACAATCAGCAAATACAATATATGTGAGAGGATACAGGCACTAAATTCAAGAGTCCTTTTCTTCAATTCCAATAGCTGCATTACAGAAACTTCTTTACAATTTGGAGGGGAACAAACTGAGACAGTTAGCAATGGAGTCTGAAAAGCTAAAAATTCACCTCGAGGCTCTTTAAGGTTCCTTCTCCTTCCAAATATCATCATCATCATCCATCTATCATCAACCAAATATCATCATCCATCTAGATTTCTTTGGTCAAACCCCTGGGGTTCCTCATACCCACACTAGGCATAGTGTGGACAAACCTCATATTTTTGCAGAGAATGGGCAGGCAAAAATGGCAAGGGGTTGTAGGGAGATGAATCTCCTCCCTGAATCTCAGGATTACTCAAGCTAATTGCAAGGATAAGTCCATCCAGGAATAGTAGTAAGAAAAGACACCCAAAACCTTTCAGCTGTGTGAGCTCTGTAATGCTATCCCAGAATGAGAGCTGTGTGAGATAGGCAGGAAACTGGTCCATGCTTGCAATTCTACTTATTAAATTGGATTCAAATCTACTACTTTTATTTTTTATTTTTTTTTTAATTTTAAACCCTTAACTTCTGTGTATTGACTTATAGGTGGAAGAGTGGTAAGGGTAGGCAATGGGGGTCAAGTGACTTGCCCAGGGTCACACAGCTGGGAAGTGTCTGAGGCCAGATTTGAACCTAGGACCTCCTGTCTCTAGGCCTGGCTCTCAATCCACTGAGCTACCCAGCTGCCCCAAATCTACTACTTTTTATTAGGTGGCGCTAGCCTAGAGAGTTAGCACACAGGAAACAGTCAGAGGCTACCTATCTGTGGTAGGAAAGAGAAGACAGGGCCCCCTGCAATGGGGATGCTCAGAGAGAGGCTTGCCAAACTTTAATCTTAAACCTCAACCTTTTGACATAGGAGTGGCTGAATGGTGATAAGGGGTGGTTCCTCCGGTCACTAGCTCCAGACCCACCTACCACATCTGGTCTACCCAGGACAAAAGGGATGGGGTGTGGTGGGAGAGAGGAGGAATCAGTGCACAAATATTTGTTCAACAGTCCCTCTAGGCCAGGCCCAGGATCAAAGAGAGAAAAAGGGATGAAGCCCCCAGCCCAGGAGGTAAAGAGCCTCCAGATGACTGGAGAACTTTCCAAGCCAGCCTGGGTCAGGTAGTAACTACGTGCCTTAAGGTAGACCTTACTGCCTTTGAGTCTTCTTTCTCCTGTCAGCTGATGACCAAAGATCCTGAAATTCATTCAATATGTATCAATCAGTCTCCAAGAATGGAGCCCAGCAGTGGGAGAAAGACAGGGAGGGCTCCAAGCTATAGTTCTGTCTGGGGGACCAGCCTCAGTCTTCCTGCCTTCATGGCAGCTTGATCTGATGCCCACTACAATGGAGACAGTATTTTAACCTTGAGGGCAGGGCCTGAGGTCTGAGGGGGTGTGACCAGGTGAACAGAAGAGCAGGGACTCTCATTTCATCCCCATTTCTCAGGCCTTGGTCTCCTTTACAAAGTGGTAATGAGTGGACCCTTCCCCAATCCCCATACTGTGAGCCAGTGTGGATGTTTCCCTCCCATCCTCCATCTGTACTTTCAGCCAGATGTGAGAAAAAACTTCCTAAAAACTACAAGTTTCCAAGAGTGAGAAGGGCTGTCTTGGGAAATACTGATCTCTCTGTTATGGGACCAATCCAGGTAAGGACTGATTGACTTCTCTGTAGAAGATGCTACAGTGGGAATTGCTGCCCAAAGACAGATTGGGTAAGATGGGCTGAATCCCCATCTGCTGGGAAATTCTGTAATTCTGGAGCTTCAGGACAAGGGTCTTTGGTGCTTCCTTTAGTAATCTTTCCTTAAATAGCCAAATACTATAACTCTCCTCTTCTGCCTCTCTGCCCTCAAGAAGGAAGGCCCAGTGGCAGCTGAGGCCCCCTGGGGAAGTAGGGAATGAGTGGTTGGACTAGACTGGTCAAAAGTTAACTTGAGAAACTCCCCAACTGGAATTTAAATGGGAAGGTGTTGGTGCTCAAGGCTGAATTTGGAATGGTATATGTTATCCAGGAGAGAAACAGGAAGTTCTGAATTTGTAGAGGCTGGGATGGACTGAAATTTTATTTAGAAGAATTTGAGCTCAGCCTGCAAGGAGTAGCAGCTAAAATCCAGTGAGGGGTTTCGGTGAGGAAAGGATGGAGGAATTGTAGAGTTCCCATTACCTCGATCCCAGGAGAGCCCTAGAGAGACACAAAGGCTCTAACTCTCATAGGTCATAGGGTCCAAACACCCTTCACTCCCACCCCTGGGGGAATCCTTATTAGAACAAGAGAAGAAGACTACTGGAAAGATAAGAGACAAGGAGTGGCCAAAGGAGATGCAGAGTGTTAGAGATCACTGGTTTGTAGTTCTGGAACTCCAATCCCTTGTTCTACAAATGTGGAAACTGAGGTCCAGGGAAATGGAATGAATTCTCTAAGGTCATCAATGTCAATATTCTCATCCAGGCCTCCTGACTCCAGAGGCACCATTCTTTCAAGGGTGCCATATTGCTCTCCTGGGAAACTGGGAGAATGAGAAAAGGGCCCTCAGCTTGTATCCTAGACAAGGAGCCCCTAGGACATATATCAGTCATGATTAAGTAGGAAATATGCTCCTGTGATATTCTTAGAAACAATGGAGCTCTATAGGATTAAGTCAACTCCACCAGAGAGATGGTATATCAAAGATTTGTCCCACCATTTAAATGAATGGCCCAGCTCTGGGCTTCAGTTGAGTGGCCCCCTTCCCCAACATAGGCTTTCCCCATCTTTGCCACTCTGGAGCTAGAAATCTGGAGAATGCTTATCTAAGGGAGAGAAGGAAGGAAGGTCAAAAAGAGAGAAAGACAGGTGAGAAACAAAGGGTGGAAAGGATGATCTAGAAAGAAGGAGAGAAGACAGAGCCTGGGAGAGGCAAGGAGATGAGGAAACAGAGTAGATGAGACATGAAATGGGAGTTCAGTAAGAGTAGAGAGACCTTCGAGACCCTGGAGAGATGCCCATAGCCATTGGAGAGAATCATTGAGCCCTTACTCCAAATGAACACCATGTTGATCCAATTCCCTCCTCCCATCCATTTCTTCCTGCAATAACCACCACAAACTCAGTAACCATGACCTTGGCTAAGTTTCTATCATCCCTAAATCACTTTCCTTATTTGCTTAACCATGGCATAGAGTGCAAAGAGCCCTAGACCTGGTATCACAGATCCTGGGTACAATCTCAGCCTTTAACTGATCAAATGACTACAGGCCTTCAGTTTCCATATTTGTTAAGAAACCAGATGGTTTCTTACATCTCTGTCAGCTATAAACATTGTCTGATGAGGATTTCTCTCTTCAGATGGACTCTTTGGAGGTTAGGGGAGTGATTCTTACCCAGACCAGATTATGGTATTCTCTCCACCTGACCCTCACCCCTTTCTGCCATTATCAGATTCTGGATCATACTAAAATTTGTTTTCCACTGGCTCCCACAATCTTTCTAATACCACAGTCTTTGGGGTTTGGATGTACAGGGGAAAGGTCTATAAAAAGAGATGGATTTAATGACACCAGAGTGTGGCCAAAGGGTTGTTTCCACCTTCATTGGCTGCCCTCCAAGAAAGACATTAAAAATTCTGCCAGTCCTGCCCCTAACATATGCCCCTTCCTGGTTTCTGGCTCTAACATGGCAAACACTATATGAAAGGGATGGGTTATCTGGGGTGACAAGGCAGAACTGGGCTATAGTGCAGAGCTGGACCATCTATTTAAAGGGTGGTATAAATCTCTCATTTGGGAACTGGATTTTATCCTTCAGAGTCCCATCACATCCAGCAATATCAAAAGAGCATTTCACAACCTCAGTCATGTACAAGGTGAGGGCAACAGGGACTCCTTGTCTAGGATATAGGCAGATGTTCCATGTTTGGGAGATGCTCTGGGGTTGGTATTTGAAAAGGAGGCAGGAGACTTGAGAAGGGTTTGTTCAGGAGTAGATAGGGGTGCTGTACTCTTCCTCACTCTATGGGCTTGACCTCCTTTTTCCTTCTTCTCTAACCTCTCAGCTCTCCCTCCTTTGTCCTTGCAAGGACTGTCACCTTCCTTGCCCACCCAACCCTCCTTGAGCTATGGGCTATTCTTACCTCCAAATCTCAAGGACTTTGACAAATTGCCAAATCCAGAGAGATCCTGGGGAGAGGGGAGCCAGGGGGAAGTGAGACTTGTCATGGGTAGGATTATGGTGTCACCTGCCTGTGAGGGGCTACATCTGTGTAGAGGCAGGTGGAGTGGATATGAGTGAATTCCCCTTCCTTGAGTTGAGAAAGAAGAGGTATGGGTCAGTTCGTTAGGTGGAGGGCTGGGAGAAGCAGAGATCAATCTTATTCCACAGGATTAGAGTTTCTGAACTCAATGACTGTCTTACAGAGTTCATTCTCACCCTGCCTGATGCTGCAGAATGGGCCAATGCTGTGAAGACTCCATTAGAAAAGGAGAAAGTAGTAGCTGGCAAATAGGATGGGGCATTGGATAATAGATTCCTTAGCAACCTCTAAATTCTAGCTTTCTCATCTAATAAAATAAGACAGTTTTAACCCCAAAATACACTTTTAGACTCTTCTCTAGGAAACCAGTTTGTAAGATTACACACACACACACACACACACACACACACACACACACACACACACACACACACACACAAAACCCCCCATGAACCCCTCAGCCTACCTTCTCACCTAATTTATTACAGGAATGGTGACACATCAGTGCTATCCTAGTTCCCTTCCCCTTGCCCAAAGGGCAGTGGAGAAGAGCAGAAGAACCTAAATTCCTTTATCTTAGTGTTTCTATCATGGGCCCCATTGATTCCACATTCTTTCTGAACCTCCCTCTCTCTTTCTAACTCCTTGACATGGTTGGATCTTGCCCGAGATAGGGAACAAGATTTTAATCTGGAGAATGACGGAATTTCTTCCTGAAAACTTTCCTAGGGAGGATTTCTTTCCCTGCTTAATGAGATGAGGGAACATCTGGGAACCTAATGAAACAGGGAGGACACTAGCAGGTGGCATGAAGGAGATGCATTGTAAAGTTCACCTACTGAAAAGCACAGTTCACCATTGAGCTGCACTTCATCTCCTACCCTTTAGGTAAAATTACAGACATTCTTTCCCACTCCATCCTTGTCCACCTGCCCAAAAAAACATCCTAAGAGGGTACTAAGAGAACCAATAGGGCAGAGGGAGAATAGGCCTGGGACTCAGGAACAACTTGAATTCCAGTTCTGACACTGTTGCTCACCTGTGTGACCTGGGACAGGCCACTTTTTCATTCTATGATTCTTAGTTATAGATCAGTAAACTAAAGAGTGGACAAGATCAATCATGAAGGCTAGTTCCTCATTTAAGAGAGGAAAATTGAGGCCCAAGGACATGAAAGAGCTTCCTCAAGGTCAGTGGACTGGAACTGTTTCCCACTTCAGCAATAACAAGGCAGGGGAAGGATTTGTTCCCTGGAAACTACCTGAAAGGTAATCTTCAAATGGATGCTCTGGCTCCCCTTACCTCCCAACCAACCCTAACCTTGCTCTTATTGTTCTCTTCAGAAATTGGAAATGACTTGAACCTCCAACCTGGATCAAAAATAGAAATAGGAGTTATACCACCTTCACCCAGACAGTAAGTGAGAAAACATAAGGAAGGGATTGAGGATCCAGTCCTTAAGTTCTATCAATCACCTGTATCAGAGATTGGCAGGCATGTGGTAGAGATCTAGTACCAAGCATCATGGGCATGGATTCCCTAATATCAGCCAGTCCTCTCATGCAAAACCATATAGAAGGCAGCCACATATTCCTGAATGAATCACTTCCTCCAAAATCTATGCAGGGTCTTGGGCCATTCCTCTATAACCCCTACCCTCACTTAGTGAGAAGACAAGATTTATCACACCATGAATTATAAAGTTGATTTGAAGGGTAATTTGGATAGTGTTGCCCAGGGATAAAGTTTGCTCTGACTACCAATCCCTCAAGCTTCCTTCTTTTTGTTATGGTTAGCAGTAACCAACTGCAAGGGATTCTGGGAAATTGATTCTAATGTGGGAGGAGGGGCAGCATATTTAGACCCACCCATTCCTTCCATGAAAGTGAGGGTCCTTGAGATCAGTAAGACCAGAACTTTGTCCTGTCAAACTTCACAGTCTCACTGGGACATTGAGAAAGAGACCTAAAAAGCACAAAGATACTAATAATTTTCACTTTGTTGTTCACTTGTTTCAGTCCTGTCCAATTCTTCCTAATCCCATTTGGGCTTTTCTTGGCCAAGACACTGGAACAGTTTGCCATTTCCTTCTTCAGCTCATTTTACACTTGAGAAAACTGAAGCAAATGGGGTTAAGTGCCTTGTCCAGGTTCCCACAGCTAACAATTATCTGAGGTCACATTTGAACTCAGGAAGATGAGGCTCCCAGACTCCAGACCTGGCAATCTATCCACTAGCCACTGTTGTGAGGAAGATTAGTTAGTTACTTGCCCTGGGTAGTAATAATAATAATAATTAATAATACTTTAATATAGAAGGTGTTTTTTAAAGGTTTATAAAGTTTGTTCCTCATATCTCGGTGAGGAACAATATACCCCAAAACATCTGAGCTTGGAGAGACCTTGCAAGTCATCTAAGAGAACCTTTTTCTTTGGAGGAAAATGAGGGTAAACCAAGTGTGACTCCTCTAAGGTCACAGAGTGGCAGAGTCAATAGGTCTAAAGAACTCATTTTGCCCTGATCTTTGCCCTCTGTCCTAGAAAATAACCTCAGCAGGCATCAGATGACAAGTACCAAGATAGCAGTTTACAGTAAGTTGTAGGAATTCAGAGAACCTAGAGTCAGTGGGAGTTGGGTAATCAGGAGAGATTCCCTGGAAGTAGAGGAACTGAAAGGTAAAAAGAGGAAGCTTTTTTACCCAGTGAATTCTTCTTTTCCCACACACTCCAACATATGTGCAACAAATATTATACACCTGCTCAGTGGCTTTCTGTGTTAGAGGAGGGACATCTGAGCACAATTAGGAATGCACTGGTAAATGCTGAATAATGAGCTCTAGAGGGAACTGTCTCCATGATGCTTTTAGGTTTAATTACTTTTTTCCCATTTTCTCCATGACTTTCTTAAACCTATATATTCAATATATTAACTCCTTCTTTGTGGCCCCTGCTAATTTACAGTGTTAAAGCTCTCCCAAAATTTATTTATGGGTGAGACCTGAATCCAGAACACACTTGTTCACCCTTGACCTTTGATTAGAAAGACCAGACCTGTTTTGTTTTGGTCCCAGAGGACAGTACTTGAACTGGGCATAAGGGAATATTGTCTGACTGGAGCTGTCCAATAGCTGAAATAAAATGTTTGGAAAAAATTGCGAACTTTGTCTCTGGATATAGTAAAAACTATATGATAGTAACCTGCTGGGCAGAATGTGTGAGGGAGGGTTCCAGAAGCAGAGAGAACTCTGATGCTTTATGTCAGCAATAGGTGAGAATTCCTTTTTGGATTTTGGAGCTGAGAGATTCTCTGAATGGGAGGATTCCAAGGCTATGGGCCCAGGGTCTATAACAGAGATGTGTTCTCACTTACAACTTTGTCATCAACCTCAGCCAGGACCATGACACCATTGGATGTCACTTTAACCCACACTTCAACAGATTTGCTGATAGGAACATCATTGTCCTCAATTCTCTGGAAGATGTATAGGGTAAAGAACAAAAGGATAGCAATTTCCCCTTTCAACCAGGAACCCTGACCAAGGTAAAACCCTTGAATCAGAGCATAGAAAATACAAGCATGGAAGGATCCAAGAGGTGACCTCATCCATGCCATGAATCTAACAGAGCAGTCCAGGAATTAAACTCTGATTGGGGCAATATGAAAAGCTAGAGGACAAACGGATCAATGGGTTTCCATGAGTCTATGGCAAGAAGTTCAGCATCCTCTGAGCAGAGAAGCAGGAATAAAGGGAGTCATGAAGGATCTTGGGCCAAAGAGAATAAGTGAAAACTCTGGGGTACCCCTGACAGAAAATAGGTTCCTACACTTAGAGCTGGAAAGATCTTCAGAGGTCATCTACTTTGACCCTCTCATTTTACCAAAGAAAAAATGGAATCTCAGAATGAGAAATGATTTAGGTCACCCTGTATCTTGGAGTAAGTGTCTTAAGGAAGAAATTTCAACAAGGCCTTCCTGCCTCCAGGCCCAAGTCTCTCTCTCTCTCTTTAGCTTGTAAGGATTTAAATTCATGGTTAGACTAAATATATGAGAATTCTAACATAATACTGTGATCGTTGATTTTAAAAATATTATAGCTCAAGTCAAAATTACTTTTAGTAGCTTTTATTTACAAAAAAGGTGGAAGAGTGAAAGTAGAGAAATGTAAGAAGAAGGTAGAGAAAATGCCTAGCTTATCACACTAAATGTTCTGGTGTTTGAAGCAACTCAGGGCTCTTTAACCCTCAGCCAGAGGACCCAGTGGTGTTGTAAAACAGAGGTTCCACCCAAAAGGCCTCCTCAAAGAGGTGAAGGCTTCTCTGGAGCTAATCTCTCAAGAAATTAGGGAGGGAGATCAAGTACTCACTCATCCAAGGCAAATTCCAAAGGAGAAGATCCAGGAAGAGTCTTACCAGAAGCAGTTCAAGAGCCAAAGTCCCAGTCCAAGCAAAGCCCCAAGTCCAAAGACACCTATAAGTAGCAAGTGACCAGCTGAAGCCCCTTGGACAGAAAGTTCAGGACTTTTATAGTCCTTTTTAACTCCTTTACTTAGTGTTAAGTAGGGATGTTTTTTTTTATTAGACATTTATTAATATTCGTTTTTAATCTGTTTACATACTTTATGCCCCTACTTTCCCCTTCACCCCCCCCCCCCGCTCTCCCCCCACCCATGGCCAACGCACATTTCCACTGGTTGTAACATGTGTCCTTGTTCAGGGTCTATTTCCCACTCATGTCCACCTCAGCCCATGCATTCAAGCAATTGTTTATCTTATATGTTTCCTCTCCTGCAGTCCTTCTTCTGAATGTGGGTAGCATCTTTACCATAAATCCCTCAGAAGGGATGTTTTTTTAATTTTTTGGTTGATTAACTCAAAATAGACAAAGAGAATGAAGAATTCCCTTTCATGATCTACTTCTGCTCTCTCCCCATTCAGGTTTTCCTCCACTTTGAAAAGAGTGCCTTTTGTGTGACACTCCCCAATGACCATGAGATCCAATTCCCCAATCACCTCAATTTAGACACAATTAATCTCCTGGAAGTTAAGGCTGACATAGAGCTAAAATCATTGGCATTCAAATGAGCAAACAAATCAAAAAAACTTCAGACCATTCTTGTTCCCTGGGCTTCTTATTACTAATAAACATGATGATGATGATGATAGCTGAAATTTTTTGTGCAACTCTGATCTAGAGAATAGAGGGCTGGTTTTGGAGTTGGGAAGTATGGCTGTGTGATCCTGGACAAGTCCCTTCACATCTAAGGTCCTCTGGTGACTCTCTAAGACAGCAGTTCTGCACCTGGGCTCCATAGACCGTTTTCAAATGGGGGGAAATGGCATCTCTAGTGTCCCTAACTTCTGGTTTTGTTTATATGCTTCATTATTGTATTTTAAATATTGAAAAATATTTTTCTAATTGATGCCATGTTGATTGCCTTCTTTATAAGTGAAAGAAGGGTGGGATGGAAGGAAAAAATTTAGAACTCAAACATTTTTAAATGAATGTTAAAAACACATTTAAAAAATAAAACCTTAAAAAATGAAAGCAAACAAGAAGATACTTCTCTGAGGAGTCCTGGGCTTCACCAAACTGTCAACACCCCATGCCAGAACACAAAAATGGGTGACAAAAGATTTAAATGTCATAGACAATGTGAGATTAGCAAACCTGAAGGGATTTCCCATAGTAGAAATTCCAGCAGAAACTCTGGGTATTATTTAATGAAGGGGATGAGACCACAGATTAAGGCTACTTACTTTAAAAATATGGAATACACACCTGGTGAAGAACTGAATCTATTCAAGGACCAGCCTAATGAAGCTCAGAGATATTTGGAGACAGAATGAGAGGAGAACAGAGAGACATTCCCTGGTTCTGGAGTCCAAGGTGATGGGTTTGCACTTCATCTCTGATACTGACTGTCTACATAATCCTGGATAAATCCCTAGACATCTGTAAAATGTGGAATTCATACTCCATAGCCTCTGAGGTCCCTTCTATGCTCCTACCATCTGTCTTCTCTTCTCAAGTCCATTCCTTTGGTGTCTCATACATTCTGGTGTGCCCTAGCCCTAGCTCTTTAGACAGTGCCCATTATCCACATTGACCCTTAAAAGCCACTGGGTGGCTGGAAGGGACCTTACAGGTAAGAGAGTCTCAATTTCTCATTTTTCCACATAGAAAGGTGAGCCCAAATGGAGTAAAGTGATTCATCCAGAGAGCAGGGGACTGAAGGATAATTTGAACCCAGATCTTCCTGACTCCAAGCCTAGGTCCTTATCCCTGAGAAGTGAGAAAAGTTGGTTTGAATCTTAGCTCCAGGATATAGAAATTGTGTGACCTCAGACCATTCACTCAAACTCTCTGAGCTAGAAATTCCTCATCCATCAAATTGGAGAAATGCTGTTTTTGTTGGGAGCCATCAAACCCTTCCTGTCTGACATGGTCACAGGTGGAAAGTGAGGACTGCATGGTAGGCCTCAGGGAGTATGGAAACACTCACTCAGGCTCCCCTATGTGACTCCTTTCTTACCTATACTCCACATGACTGGAATTGCTATGATCAATATCCCTACTCAGGCCCAGGGAAATATATAAGAACAGTAAGGCGGTTACTAAGCCTTTACAGACTCCCAGGAAAGTCCCACCCTTACATGTGTAATATAGATATTCCCCTAAAAATCACTTCATAATAATCTGGCAAATAGTTAATGTTAAAGATTTTAAAAACTCAACAAAACTGTACTTAGATTTTCCATTCCCATACACAGAAGCTTACATAATGGGAAACCAGAAATGACAAGCTTCCCTGATTCAGTTTGTTAACTTGGGAGGATAATGAATGAAAAATAGAGAAACTGTTCCGTGAAAAGACTGGTACATCCCACTCCACCTACCTTTGAAAAATATTGAAAGTTACTGGAAAATGAAAAGTTGTTAGTAACGAAGTTAATGTATGACTTATCCATTATCTCTAAGAAAAGATGTATGTTGAAAAATGAATTTCCATGCCAACTATATGTGTAATTGTTATAGTATATAAAATAAACTCAGCCCAAGCCTGGCCAGAGCAGTCTTCCTGCTTTGCCTGACAGCAGGTTAAAACATTAACTGTCTCCCATCTTCCTTCTTCTCTCGCCAAAGCCGTCATCCTCCAAGGGACCCCTGGGCCTGTGTGGGCTGGACCCCCAAAGTTTGAATCCTAGTTCCTGAATATAGAAACTGTGTGACCTGAGACCATTCACTCAAACTCCCTAAGTTGGAAATTCCTCATCCATCAAATTGGAGAAATGATATTTTTGACACAATTCATAAGAAATTAAGGCTGATCTGAGGAAAATTATTTATAAACAACAGAAAAATGGAATGCTTTAATATTAGGAGTGAAAAGAACTGGGTTCAAATCCTAACTCTGATATTTATTGCCTGCAAAGCTTCCACAAAGAACCAAAATCTCTATGTCCACTCCAAGAATGTGATTTCAATATCATAAATCATGGAGGTTTCACTTCATCCTGAGACAATCAGTTCCACTGTCAGACCGTCCTAATTTTGAGGAAGTTCTTCCTTATATTAAGGAATAATCTGCCTCCCTCTAACTTACACCCATTGGTTCTCCTTGGGGGGGGNGGCAGCTGTGGCCACAGCATTCCTTGCTAGCAGGCAGGGAAGAGGGGGAGAGATCAGCTCTCACATATTTTGTATGTCTGTATAATTGCTTCTGGCTCAGCACCCAGTGAGGAGTTGTCTTATCCCTAGAGAGTCAGCACACAGGAAAGGCTGCCTGTTTGTGCTAGGAAAGAGAAGACAGGGCTCCCTGCAATGGGGATGCCCTGAGAGAGGCTCACAATTCCTTAATGTAGGTTTTTTTCAGGCAAAGGTACAAAAATTAGCCCTTACGGTCCCCAATATATATATGAAGACAGATCTCATACCCAAAGTCTTCTCTTCTCCACATTAAACACCCCCAGTTCTTTCAGCAAGGCTGTCAATGTCATTTATTTTTTTTTACTATTTTTAGAAAATTTTTCCATGGTTACATGATTTAAGTTCTTTCCCCCAAAAACCAACCCCTCCCATAGCCAACATGCATTTCCACTGGATTTTACATGTGTCATGGATCAAGACTTATTTCCTTATTGTCTTATTCAAAGGACTCTCACACTAACTGACTTAGTTAAAATAATACTTTTTTTTAAAGCACCCTGAACCCAGAATGAGTGAGTGTTTCAGCTTGAGGTACCCCTTTATGTACCCTCATTCCAGCTGTCTTTAACTGCCCTGCATCATGGGGTTCTGTGGTTTGCACCCCATTTGGGATTCTGAGGTTACACATATTGATTGCCTTCTCTATGAGTGAACAAAGGGTGAGATGGAAGGAAAGAATTTAGAATTCAAACATTTTTAAATGAATGTTAAAAAACACATTTTAAAAATAAAACCTTAAAAAATGAAAACAAACAAGAAGATAGTCTTCTCAGAAGGAGTCCCTGGGTTTCATCAGACTGTCAACACCCCATACCAGAACACGAAAATGGGTGACAAAAGACTTAGATGTCATAGACAACATGTGATTAGCAATGGTGAAGGGATTTCCCATGGTAGAAATTCTAGCAGAACCTCTGGGTATTACTGAATAAAGGGGATCAGACCACAGATTATGGTCAAGCCTACCTGCTTTAAAAATATGGAACACACACCGGGTGAAGAACTGAATCTATTCAAGGACTAGCCTAATGAAGCTCAGAGACATTTGGAGACAAAATGAGAGGAGAAAAGAGACATTCCCTGGCTCTAGGGTCCAAGGTGATGGGTTTGCACTTCATCTCTGACACTCACTGTCTACATGACCTTGGATAAATCCCTAGACCTCTGTAAAATGAGGAATTCATACTCCATAGCCTCTGAAGTCCCTTCTATGCTCCCACCATCTGTCTTCTCTTCTCAAGTCCATTCCTCGAGTTGATTCTCAAGTCTCATACATTCCTGTGTGCCCCAGCCCTAGCTCTTGGCTCAGTGCCCATTATCCACATATCCTTAAAAGGCACTAGATGCTGGATTTAGGGTTGAAAGGGACCCTACAGGTAAGAGAGTCTCAGTCTCTCATTCTTCCACTTAGAAAGGTGAGCCCAAGAGGAGTAAAGTGATTCATCCAGAGAGCAAGGGACTGAAGTGGAATTGGAACCCAGATCTTCCTGACTCCAATCCTAGCTCCTTATCCCTGAGAAATGAGAAAAGTTGGTTTGAATCCTAGCTCCCAAATATAGAAACTGGATTCTGGGAAGATGGCAGCTTAGATGGAGCAAATCTTAAGACCTCTGCACCCTTTCTACATTGAGATAGAAAACAAAGCACTTCAAGAAGAAACAGGACCAAATCTAACAACTAGACAGAGCAGGGAGATCCCACTGCTGGACAGTTCAAGAGGTACTCCAAGAAAAAGGCTTGAATTCTTGAACTGTTGTGTCTGAGGGTATAGAAGGGGAATATCAGGACCCCTCCCTCACAGGCTGTGTGGAGTCTCTAGTGGCCCCTGAAATCTCTGGATGAGGAAACACACCAGCCCAGAGAGAGGGCTTTGTTGGCACCAGACTCAAGGAGTTGAACAAAGACGCCACGGAGGTGACTAGAGGAGAAAGGCAGAGAAACACAGCAAAAATGCTCAGAAGATGGCAACTTAGATGGAGCAAAACTTCAGACCTACGTGCTCTACCACACTGAGATAGAGAACAAAGTGCTTCTAGAGGAAAGAAAACCAGGTCTAATAGCAGGACAGAGCAGGGGGACCCTACTGCTGGACAGCTTAGGGAAAACACTCCATCTTTCCCCTCCTTTTTTCTCGAGGTTTTAGCCTTAGGGCACATTAAGGCTACAGATTGACCCTGTCCAGGCTTAATCCCATCAATTGGACTGACAAGAAGTCTTCAGAGGGCAGGGAAACTCCAACACCCCTCCCCCATGAACTGCAGAGAAAGTAACTACAAACCTCCATTGCCAGTTGATGGGAGATTTTTCATCAAAGCTCATTAAATCCATCTGTTTAACCTAGCAGAACAGAGAAGGAAAAAATATGAGTAAACAACAGAAAAAGAGAAAATAAATTACAATTGACAGCTTCTTTCCAGGAAGCAAAAAAAGGAGTAAATGGAAAAGAAGATCAGGAAACTCCAGCGAATTAGACACAGGCTTTGGAAGATCTCAACATTCAATTAACTCAAGAACTTCAGGAACTCAAAAAACAATCAAGAGATGCTGAAGACAATTGGGAAAAGGAAATACATGAATTAAAAGAAGAAAATCAGGTCTTAAAAGTCAAAATTCAACAGCTCAAAAACGAAGCAAAGAAGGCAAAAGATGATCTACAAAGAAAAATCAGACCAGAAGGAGAAGGATGACCAAAAAATCCAGGGATCAGTCTTTAAAAAAATAGAACTCAACAACTAGAAGCAAATGACTTCACAAGGCAGCAAGAACATATAAAACAAAAATGAAAAAAAAAGAAAGAAAATTTTGAGAACATGAAACACCTCGTTGACACAACCAAAGATCTGGAAAACAAATCTCTAAGAGACAATTTAAGAATTATTGGGGATATGATTGGGGACGTAGACTCTAAATGATCACCCTAATGCAAATATTAATAATATGGAAATAGGTCTTGATCAGTGATATATGTAAAACCCAGTGGAATTACTTGTTGGCTATGGGAGGGGGTAGGAAGGGAGGGAAAGAACATGAATCATGTAACCATGGAAAAATATTCTAAATCAATTAATTAAATAAAATTTTTCAATTAAAAAAAACAAAAAAATATGCCAATTAAAATATATCTAAACTATATACTTGATCACAAAAATTTCCTTACCCAATCAAAGTAATCTTATAGAAAATTAAACATTAAAAATAGATACAAACTAAACTATGGAAATATAAAAGCAAAAATAAAATCCACATCACAGGTTTATCAAGGCTTGTAAATCTGAAAATGGCCCACCTCAGTGTTTGTGGGAAAATAAAAAATATTGGCTAATACTGAATAAAATTCTAATTAGGTAACCTATTATAAAACCCCAAAACAATATTTAGAATGCTTGCATGACAATTTCAGCTTCAAAACAATTTTTAAAAATTAAATTAAAAGATTCTCAATTAAAAATTTAAATTAAAAAATTAAAATACTTCTAAGTTCTTATAAATTCAAAATTCTCACAACCCCCTTTTGGAGATTGAGATGCTGAGAAGTTAAAAATATGTTTTCATTCACTTTTAACTGCTTATTTAACCATAAACATACTCAAAGGATTAAATATTTTACTCAGATTAACAATTGTTTAATTCCTTTCACTCTATCCTTAATTATTCTGATATTATCCTGAGAAAATTGTTCTGCCATTCTACATATATACTGAACATATGTTATGCAAACTTAGAAAAGCACTCTGGAACTTATGTTGCAAATTTTCAAATCAACAGATATTACCAGAAACCTCACAACAGATTAAAATGCTACTAAGTTTAAATTTTTCCTACTTTAGCTAGATATGGGAACTAGCTCTTTTCCTTTCTACCTTTCTACTTAGTTCAGGGTAAATACTATTAAAATTCCCAGGGGAAATAAAAATGGCAAATTTTATCCCTGCTTCAGAAAATCTAAAAGGCAAGGAAAAGAAAACCAAAAGAAAAGGGATACTTAGCCAGTTCATTTATCTTCTGCTTGGTGAAATACTTCCCCTTTTGTGGCTGTGAGGTTACTGGTAGCAGAGATGATTTCTATGGAGAGGTGTTTTCTGGGGATTCCTTCAGGTTCCAGACTATAAAAAAATCTTGCCTAGGTTTTAGATCCCTAGGAAGTAGCTGGGATAATCATTAGGATTCCAGGGATTCTGAATTAATTCTCACAAGAAATTTAGCACAATTAACATTAATAAATTCCAATAACTTCACCCACACTTCAGGAGTGGAGTGATAAGTGCAGCATGGCACTAGAGAATTCTTGGGTGGGAAGTACTTTCCTAATGGGGTTTGTGCCAATGGATATCTATCAGAAAAATAATCCTCAAGGGTAAGTGCTGAATAGAGTCAGTCTTCCCAACTTAAAAAGGAAGGAATAGAGGTAAATCCTATAGAAAAAAACAATCATCAGGATTTACTAGTCTTTAAAAAACAAAAACTCATCTATATAATGGTTGCACTCTGGAAATTTACCTAAAAAAAAAACCTCCAAAAATAGTACTGCAGAGCAAAGGCCTTTTACTTCTCAAAAAAGTAGAATCCATAAAGATTTCTCACCAAACACAAAGACTTAGGATGTGCAAGGAAAAACTTCAGATTACCTTTAAATCAGAATAGAGTACTTAAATTACAATGGATATCCATTCCCCATTTATTGTTTCTTACTCTAATTTTACCTGTGGCTCCAAAAATTGCATTTCTCTCAGCTACACTATTCCCTAAACCAGTGATGGGGAACCTTTTGAGCTTTGTATGTCAAAATTTGCCAAAAAACTGAGCATAACTGGGGTGGTGTGTCACTTTGAGAAAAAAAAACCCATAATCTCACAATATTTATAGTTTAAATAACAAAAATGTATAATTGTAATATATAACTATTTAATGAGCCAAAATAGGAAAATTAATATAGGTAGAATTGTCATCTATAGTGCACAGAGTGTCTATACTACACTACAGCAAATTTCATCCTCAGCATGCGGCCCCAGACTTCTCTGTAGATGGCCGAATGTCATTGAAAATGGCTACGTGTGTCAGCACTGACACGTGTGTCATAAGTTTGCCATCACCACCCTAAACCTCTCTTTTGGCCTAAGGCAGAAGTCACTACTAAGAGGAATTTTTTTGTTCAATTTAAACACTCAGAGTTTTTTACCATTAAATACAAAACCTTTTCCCAAATATTTCTTGTCCATTTACAACCATGCAAGAACTAGACAGGCCTGCCATTTATCAAACTGAAATTAACTTTCTTTATTCCAGAATACAGACATGTTAATCAGAAAAACCTTGTCTCTAGAAATAAGTACTAGCTTAACAAAAAGGTGAAATGATAGCACTCAAGTCAAGGGTTAATACCTAGAATAAATGCATCTCATTACTAACATCATTAAAAATTAACTGCTGGTGATAAACACTATTTCTCTCATTAACCATACCAAGATTAGAAAGAAAAAACTAAAATATAAAGTTATGAATCCTGGACTCGCCTTTGTTTCCTGCTGGAGATTCTGACATCCAGAGTGCAAATTCTTGTATTTTCAGTGCAAGCCTGAATTTTTCCTCTATTGACAGATTTTGGGAAGGCCTTTGGAATAGCTTCTAATAACCAATTTTCTTGGCTTCTTGGAAGTGAACTTCAAGCCCATCCTTCCTAGCCATTAACTGATTTATATGCTCTAAAGGATTGTCCCACTGAGCTATTTTAAACCAGTGAGCAGGGCTTCCCTCGGGGGCCCCCCAGGACTTGGGCAAGCTGACAAAGATCAGGGAGCCAGGTTGATAGGTAGAAACAGTGACCTCAAATTCTTTAGCCAATTCCATTGGGCTCTCTCTAGCCTTTGGAAATTCCTTAGTCCTAGCTCTGAGTTCAGCCTTGGTCCAAAGGGTGAAAGATGCCTTTAGTGCTCTGGCGCCTTCCTTTCCCTTGATTTCAAAAGGAAACTGAGGGATTGGGACCTCAGGTAAGCTGAGAGGCTCAGGCAGGCTGCTTGCAAGGAGTGGTAGATTACTGGAGTCCTTTAAAGTCTCCTTAAGGTTTTCTATTTTTTTCTACAATTTGGCAATCTGACTTTCAACTTGTTCCCTATTCCGTTTCTTAGATTTTTCCCCTTTGCCTTGACTAGGCTGATTTCCCTCTTTGTTAAACCTTCTTTTTCCCCGATTTTACCCTTCTTCCAGTTTGGTGATTGATCTGACATTGATTGTCTCCTGGTACTTTCCTGGAGCCACTGGTTGAAAGCTTCCCTTTCGGTGTCCTCAATCCCATAACCTGGATTGTTTAAAATAGACTGCAGAAAGATAATCTTTTTGCTGTCAAAAGAGCCCCATTTTGGCCAGCTTTTCTTAGGATCAGATTTAGTTAATTTTTGCCATTTATTCAAGTACTCACAGGTACCTGGTCCATAATTCATGGACATAAACTCCGCAGTGATCCCACGAGGTGGGGCTCACTGGGGCATTCACAGAACTGCGATTGCCCATTTAGCCCCTGATGAAAGAGAAGTTAATGAGGCATAGTTCTGTTGTTGAAGAGTTTCCACTTCCCCAGCCAAGCTGAGTCCAGGCTGGAACGCAGCAAGTTCCTGTGAACATCACACATCCCGGTGTCAGCTCACAGGTAGCTTAGGCAACTCTAACTTTGAAACTCCTACCTGACTTACCATGTGGCAACTTGGGAGAAACACAGAACTACTAATGTAGTCAGCAAAAACCAAATCTTTAATCAGGAAAGAGATAGTGTTCGATGTGTGGCTGTCACACAGAGTCAAGCGCCTGAAAGCACACCAAGCCAAGAGCTCTGGAACTCTGAGAACAGTATCTCTGTGAGAGTCACCACAAGAGATGGTTCTCTAAAGAGTGACAGAACTTGGGGGTCTTTTATACCCTCTGGGGAACCTGTACAACAAGCATGCATAGACAGGCTGCAAGCAGGCTGCAAAGAGGCAGCAGGCAGCATCTGGGGTGTCAGGGAGTGAGCTACTACAATGAATACAAAAGGAAAGGGTCACAGTGGAATTGCTCCTTGGCTACCAGAGGAGGGAGGGAAGAGAGAGGAGGGGAAGGAAAGAACATGAATCACGTAACCAAGGGGAAATATTCTAAGTTAATTAAACAAATAAATGGAAAAAAATAAAAAGGAAAGGGTCAAACCAAGAGCTGGGCTTCCTGAGAGAGGACTTTAATACAATGGGAAAAATTAAGACAAATAAGGGTGCTCAACATTTGACTATGTAGACTGGTCCCACCCAAACTGGGGTCACCAAACAATTAAAGGTCTATCATTCAGTCCAAAAAATTGGTATGCCTGGTACTTCCTTCAAGGTGAGTTCTCAAGGGACAGGGGCAACTTGAAACTTGCAGAAAACTCAGTTAACAAAATCCAGCTTGATACACTTCATAGCTGGGCAAGTCACTTAAATCTGTCTACCTCAGTTCCCTCATTTGGAAAATGAGCTGGAGAAGGAAATGACAAACTATTTTGGTATCTTGGCCAAAAAAAACACAAATGGGGTCAAGAAAAGTCAGACAGCACTGAAAAAACTAACAACAACAATCACACTTCTTTCATAGCATTGTTAAGAAAATCAATAATCATGACTCCAGTAATAATGGCTCACATTTATATAAATCTTTAAGGTTAGCAAAGCTCTTTACAATTATTTGTTACATAAATATTTGCAAAGCACTTCACAATTATTCTTATCTCATTTGATTCTCACAACTCTGGTTAGTAGGGGCTATTATTGCTTCTATTTCCTAGCTGGACAAAACAAAGGCAGGCAGAAATTAAATAATTTGTTCAGGGCCACATAGCTTGTCAGTATATGAAGCAGGTTTCGAACTCTTCCTGACTTTGTGTTTTGTGCACTGTGGTGCCACCTAGTTACTTCCAAATGGGAGCTGGTATTATGCCATACTGCTTCTCCTTTGTCTCTATGATTGATTTTTTTGAGCTGGAGAGTAGAGCTTTGCTTTTATCTCTATTAAAGTTCTTCTTATTAGATGATCCTGCCAGTAAGATCATGGCCCTGCTATCCAAATGCCTTCCTATCCTTCCTAACTCTATGCTATTGGCAAATGTGACAAGACATTATCTGAGTCTTTGATAAAAATGTTGAAAAACATGGGGCCCAAAGTCACAAATCTCTAAAGACTTCCCATTGAGGTGGACAGGAACCACGGCTGGTGGGTCCAGTGTTGCTTCCAAACATGGTCAAATCACTGCTCTCAGTGGTTTCATGGGGTCACATCCCAGGACAAGTCTCATTCTTAGTCCCAAAGCCCAGTCCATCCGGGGAAGAAAGAACCCTGGGGAACTGATGTGCACTCACTCATTCATCAAACTGATGAAAGTAACTGATGAAAAGTCAACTGATGGATTCATCATGTGAAATGAAACTGCTGAGGCATGTGGGTGGAGGGATCATACATGTGGCTTAGTCAAAAGTTCTCTTTTCACTGGATCACCAGCTTCTCTTTTTTCTACTAGTGGGGGGACCTTAACCTTCTTCTATCAGAACTAAATAAATTGAACCAAAAAATAAATAAAAAAGAAGGGAAGTGAATGAAATTTTAGAAAAATAAGAGTTAATAGACACCTGGAGAAAAATTCAAAAGGGATAAAAAGGAATATACCTTCTTTTCAGCAGCACATCATACATATACAAAGATTGACCATGTTCAGGGGCATAAAAACATAACAAACAAATGCAAAAAAAGCAGAAATAATAAATGCAATCCTTTCAGATCATAATGTGATAAAATTATAAGTAGTAAGGATTATTAAAGGGATTTTCTTAATCTCTCCCTCAGTCTCTATAAGAGGCAGGAACAGAAGGATTTCTAAGTAAGAGCAAAAAGACAGAGGTCTATGTGGGAGAGCTGAAGATTCTGATACCTAGGAGACAAGGAGGTTAAAAAAGAGACAGTTGGGAGTTTGAGGGCTTTTACCTCTGGATATGGAAGTAGCAGGAGATTGGTCTTGGAGGCCCCTCAGTCAAGGGCCACTACTGGCAATTTTTTACTACTGACAGTTGGGATAAACAGATTTAAGGAGTTTGTGGATGATGAGTGTCTGTTTAATTAGTATAGATAGGTAGTTAGTAAATATTTTATAGATAGAGTAGGTTGCCAGGCAAGAAGCACTTTTCCTTGAAGACAATTAGAATAGGGTTTTTTAGAAATTTTAGTTAGGATTAGGAATTTAAGTACAGTCATAAGGTATTAGAGTAATAATCTCTTTCCTCCTTTCTATTTTCTATCTGTACTTCTCAAATTAAACTAAATGTTTTATCAAACTGCTTTCCTCACTTTTGTCAAACACCTACCATTTAACCCTTTAAAGCCTGGCAAGCCAACTAGGGGTTTGATTAATCTTAATCTTCTGTTCCTCACTTCTTACTATCCCTACTTTTCAAGAATAGGCAAAAAGGTAGAAGTGTAGAAAAATTTTAGGCAATTAACCATGGTGTTAGATATCATAGTACATGTAGTGAAGGAGGAGGTTCCAATCTATCTCAAACAACTCCTGCTCTCAGGGAATTTTACTGAGCTGTAACATCTCACAATTTTAGTTTGTCTCCAGTTATTACTGTTTCTGGGATTATTCATTCTGTCAGGATTACTTCAAGGATACCAACTTTATCAAATATTTTGTCTAATTCTCTCTAAGAAAAAGAAATAGCTGAAGGACAGCTTAATGGAGACTAGGGTTGCATACCTCAAAGATTGTATCTCTCAAATGGCCAAAACTATTTCTCAACTAGATGAAACTATCTCTCATTTTAATAAACCTGTCTCTCCTACTGTTCCTACTTCTTCCACCAACTCCAGGGTAGCTCAAGCAAATACCCAAAAGAAAGAAGATACAAGCCTATTCCCCTTAAGAGAAGTACCAACCTTTCATATTAAAAAGGAGCTAGTGAATATAAGATATAAAAAAACCATTTACCCCTCAAGATATTGAGGGATTTAAGGGGAGCACCCTTTCTTTTGAGGAGGAGCCAATAGCTGTTATCAAAAGGCTGGAAAGCATATGCCAATAATTTGATCCAACCTGGACTGATTTTGAACATTTGCTAGATAAATTGTTAACAAAAAGGGAAAAGAACAAAGTTATTGTGCTTATTAATTAGGTTTGGGGAATGGGAGCAATTCACTGGCCAGTGGAAGACATCAGGTGGGATTTTAACAATGAAGCCAATTACACAAGATTGTATCATCAATTAGCTTCCCAGGAAAAAATCCCCAGGGCCAGATGGAGTCACAAGTGAATTCTATCAAATATTTAAAGAACAACTAATCCCAATACTACACAAGCTATTTGACAAAATAAGCAAAGAAGTAGCCTTACCAAATTCTTTTTATGACACAAATATGGTACTGATACCTAAGCCAGGAAAACCAAAAACAATGAAAGAAAACTACAGACCAATCTCCTTAAGGAACATAGGTACAAAAATCTTACATATAATACTAGCAAAAAGACTATAGCATATTCTCTCAAGGATTATTCACTATGATCAAGTAGGATTTATACCAGGAATGCAAGGTTGATTTAATATTAGGAAAACCATCCACATAACTGACCATATCATTAATCAAACTAACAGAAATCACATGATTATCTCAATAGATGCAGGAAAAGCCTTTGATAAAATACAACAACCATTCCTACTGAAAACACAAAAAAGTATAGGAATAAAAGGGACTTTCCTCAAAAGAATAGGTAGTATTTATTTTATTTAAAGCCATAAGCAAGTATCATCTGCAATGGAGATAAGTTATAAGCCTTCCCTATATGATCAAGAGTGAAGCAAAGATGCCTGTTATTAACACTGTTACGTAATATTGTACTAGAAATGCTAGCTGTAGCGATTAGAGATGAAAAAGAAATTGAAGGAATTAAAGTTGGCCATGAGGAAACTGAACTACTAATCTTTGCAGATGATATGATGGTATACTTAGAGAATCCTAGAAAATCAACTAAAAAGCTAGTGGAAATAATCAATAACTTTAGCAAAGTTGTGGAATACAAAATGAACCCACACAAATCATCAGAATTTCCATATATTTCCAACAAAAATCAGCAGCAAGAATTAGACAGAGAAATTCCATTTAAAATCACTCTAGGCAAATATAAAATATTTGAGACTCTATCTGCCCAGACAAACACAAGAATAATATGAACACAATTACAAAATACTCTCCACACAAATAAAACTTGATCTAAGCAATTCAAAAAACATTAATTACTCATGGGTCGGACAAGCTAATATAATAAAAATGACAGTCCTACTTAAATTATTTTACATATTTAAAGCTATATCTATCAAACTACCAAAAAACTATTTTAGAGAATTAGAAAAAATAATAACAAAACTCAACTGGAAGAACAAAATATAAAAAATATCTATGGAACTAATGAAAAAAATGTGAAGGATTGTGGCCTGCCAGTACCAGATCTTTAACTGTACTATAAAGCAGTGATCATCAAAACAACATAGTTCTGGCTAAGAGATAGAAGGGCAGATCAATGATAGACTAGGGGTAAATAACCTCAAAATAATCATTTTTTATAAACCCTGAGATCCCAGCTTTGCGGATAAAAACCCACTACTTGACAAAAAGTGCTGAGAAAATTGGAAAGCAGCATAGAAAAAATTAGCTTTAGATCAACATCTCACACCCTATACCAAGATAAGTTCAAAATGGGTATGTGACTTAAACATAGTGATATTGTAAGTAACATGGGGGAACATGGAATGATATACCTGTCAGATCTAAAGGAAAGGAAAGAATTTAAGACTAAGCAAGAGACAGAAAACATTGCAAGATGTAAAATGAATATTTTGATTACATTAAAATTAAAAGGTTGTGTACAAATAAAACCAATGCAACCAAAATTAGAAGGGAAGCAATAAATTAGGAATAAGTTTTCATAACATATGATGCCAGCCCATAACGGCACTGGGATGAGCAGTAGAACAGAGAGAACATGGGCCTGGGACCCAGGAAAAACGTGGATTCCAGTTCTGACACCATTGCTCACCTGTGTGACCTGGGACAGATTACTTCTTGCTTCTTTGAGGCTCAGTTTCCATATAAGTAAAATGAAAAGTGGCCTCAATCAATCATAGGCTAGTTCCTCACTTAACAGATAGGGAAACTGAGCCCAAAGACATGAAATGATTTCCTCTAGGTCAGTGGACTGGGACTGACTCCCACTTTAGCAATAACTAGACTGGGGATGAGACTGCTTCAAGGAATCTTCCTGGGAAGCAAAGTCTCCACAAATGGAAATTATCCATGCAAGGATCCTCAGCAGTCATCTAATCTGACCACCTCATTTTACAGAGGGAAAATGGAGTCTCCAAATGAGAAATGATTTCTCCTAGGTCACCCAGTATCTTGGAGTAAGTGTCTTGAGGTAGGAATTTGAACAAGGCCTTCCTGCATCCAAGCCCAAGTCTCTCCTTCTTCAGCTACTTCTGCTCTCTCCTCATTCAGGTTTGCTTCTGCTTTGAAAAGAGTGCCTTTCATGTGACTCCCCCGCCCCCCAGTGGCTATGAGTTTCAATTCCCAAACTGCCTCAACTTAGACACAATTAGTCTCCTGACTTGGAGCTGAGATCGTTGGCTTTCAACTGAGCCAACCAATCAAGCCAACTTCAGACCATTCTTGATCCTTGGGCTTCTTATTACTAATGATGATGATGATGATGATGATGATGATGATGATGATGATGATGATAGCTGAAATGTTTTTGCTACTCTGATCTAGAGGATAGAGGGCAGGGTTTGGAGTTGGGAAGTATGGCTGTGTGATCCTGGACAAGTCCCTTCGTATCTAAGGTCCTTTGGTGACTCTCTAGGATGGAGGTTCTTCACCTGGGATCCATAGATAGTTTTCAAATTGGGTAAATGGCATCTCTATTGTCTCCAACTTATGGTTTTCTAATATTCCTCATTATTTTATTTTAAATATTGAAAAATATAATTCCACTATTGTGCTAAAGGAATAATGAACTGGAGGAATTCCATGTGAACTGGAAAGACTTCCAGGAATTGATGCAGGGTGAAAGAAGCAAAACCAGGAGAACATTATACATAGAGACGGATACACTATGGCACAATCAAATGTAATGGACTTCTCTACTAGCAGCAATGCAATGATCCAGGACAATTCTGAGGGACTTATGAGAAAGAACACTATTCACATCCAGAGAAAGAACTGTGGGAGCAGAAACACAGAAGAAAAACAATTCCTTGATCACATTAGTCGATGGAGATTGATTGAGGATGTAGACTCTAAGCAATCACCCTAATGCAAATATTAATATGGAAATAGATCTTGATCAATGATACATGTAAAGCCCAGTGGAAGTGCATGCTGGGTATGGGAGAAGAGGAGGTAAAGAACATGAATCATGTAACCATGGCAAAATATTTGAAATTAATTAATTAAATAAAGATTTTAAAATAAAAAAAGAAAAGAAAAATATTCCAATTGATGCCATATTCCTTGCTTTCTCCATGAGTGAACAAAGGGTGAGATGGAAGGAAAGAATTTAGAACTCAAAGATTTTTTAAATGAATGTTAAAAACACATTTTAAAAAAATAAAACCTTAAAAAATGAAAGCAAACAAAAAAATACTCTTCTCAGAAGGAGTCCCTGGGCTTCACCAGATTGTCAGCATCCCATGCCAGAACACAAAAATGGGTGACAAAAGACAGATGTCATAGACATGGTGAAGGGATTTCCCATGGTAGAAATTCTAGCAGAACCTCTGGGTATTATTGAATGAAGGGGATCAGACCACAGAATATAGTCAAGCCTACCTGCTTTAAAAATATGGAATACAAACCTGGTGAAGAACTGAATCTATTCAAGGACCAGCCTAATGAATGAATGAAGCTCAGAGATATTTGGAGACAAAATGAGAAGAGAACAGAAAGACTGGCTCTGGAGTCCAAGGTTTGCACTTCATCTCTCATATTGACTGTTTACATGACCTTGGATAAATCCCTAGACCTCTGTAAAATGGGGAATTCATACTCCATAGCCTCTGAGGTCTCTTCTATGCTCCCATCATCTATTTTCTCAAGTCCATTCCTTCAGTGTCTCATACATTCCTGTGTGCCCCAGCCCTAGCTCTTGGTACAATTCCCATTTTCCACATTCACCCTTGAAAGCCTCTGGATGGTGGATTTAGGAAGGGTAATTTGAACTCAGATCTTCCTGACTCTAAGCCTAGCTCCTTATCCCTGAGAAGTGAGAAAAGTTGGTTTTGAATCCTAGCTCCTAAGTATAGAAACTGTGTGACCTCAAACCATTCACTCAAACTCCCTGAGTTGGAAATTCCTCATCAGTCAAATTGGGGGAAGTGACATTTTTGACCCAATTCAAACAAAATTAAGGCTGATCCGAGGAAAATGATTTAGAAACACCAGAAAAATTGAATGTTTTCATATTAGGAGTGAGAAGAACTGGGTTCAAATCCTAACTCTGACATTTACTGCCTGTAGAGCTCTCACAAAAAGACAAAATTTCTATAACCACTCTGAGAATGTTTATTTGAATATCATAAATGATGGGGGTCTCACTTTACACTCAATCAGTTCCATTGTCAGACTGTTCTAATTTTGAGGAAGTTCTTCCTTACATTAAGGAAGAATCTGCTTCCCTCTAACCGATATTCATTAGTTCTCTCAGGGAGGACAAACAAAATAATAAACCTAATCCCTTTGCCACATGACAACCCCTAAAATACATGTATAGCCCAGGTTCTGGGCTCACTTTCTCAACTCCCATCCTGACCAGCAGGCTGAACCCACCAGGGTTGACTCCTGTTTCTCCCCTGGAAGGTTGGTTAAGCTCTTTTGTTGAAGAACAAACTATGCAAATTGATTCTAATTTAGAAACTGTGTCAGGCCGATGACCTTAATCCACATCTCTGCCTGACTCCAGGGCCATTGCTCTATCCACTACACCTGAAAGATAGCATGTCATAGTCAAGAGATCACTGAGTTTGGTGGTTTGCAGAAATTCAGGGTCAGAGCCTGCCTTAGACACTTGTGTAACTACTGAAAATTTACTCATTCTGGGAGCCTTCTTTTGCCCATTTGTAAATGAGCATCCTAATCAAACTGTATTCAGCTAGATGGCACCATAGTACAATAGATTACCAGGCCTAGAGTCAGGAAACTCATCTTTCTGAGTTCAAATCCAGCCTCACACACTTCCTAGCTATGTGATCCTGGGTAAGTCACTTAACTGTCTACCTCGGTTTCCTCATCTAGAAAATGAGCTGGAGACGGAAATGACAAATTATTTTGGTATCTTGGCCAAAAAAACACAAATGAAGACAAGAAGAATCAGACAGGACTGAAAAGACTGAACAAATACAAAAAGCACACTTCCCTTACAGCATCGTTATGAGAATCAATAATCATGGCTCCAGCAATAAAAGCTCACATTTATATAAATTTTTAAGGTTTGCAAAGCACTTTACAAATATTACCTCAGTTGATCCTTGCAACGACTCAGGTAAGTAGGGCTATTATTGCTCCTATTTTCTAGATGGACAAAAATGAGGCAGACAGAAGTTACATGATTTGTTTCAGGCCACACACTTGTCAGTATTTGAAGCAGGTTTTGAACTTTTCCTAACTTTGTGCTTTGGGGCTGTGGTGCCACCTAGTTACTTCCAAATGGGAGCTGGTATTATGCCATGCTGCTTCTCCTTTGTCTCTATGACTGATTTTTTGAGCTGGAGAGTAGAGCTTTGCTTTTATCTCTATTAAAGTTCTTCTTATGAGATCAACCCAATGATCCTGCCAGTAGGTTCTGGGTCTGCTATCCAAACACCTCCTAACTCCATGCTGTTGTAAGGAAGATTATTATTTAGTTATTAGCTTAATATTAGTATTAGACCTAGCAGGAAGGGCTGGAGAATTCCAAGATGGAATGGGGAAGCAGGAAGTGGCTCTTGCTCTCTGAGAGAGACTCCATGGTGGTTTGGGGCAAGTTGCAAATGACTTTAGGAGACACCAGATTGCCAGAGATCCTGTGGAAAGACCGTCACCTACTCATGGGAGATTTTGGTAGAGACCGCTAATCCCAACCTGAGTTGCAGGTCAACTTGGGCTTGGTCAGCTCCCAGAATCTACCCACCTGGGAGAGTACAGCAGGTGGTCCCGGAGGAGCAGAAACACCACTGGAGTGAGGCTGGACACTACCGTGAGGATATCCACTTCAATCCTGCTTCTCCCTGGGCTCTGTCTTGATTAGGTCTCAGTTAGTGTAGATAAGTCCCTTCCCTGACCCTGGGGTTTGCCCCTAGTCTGAAGAGTGACATGAACCATGATGGTGGGTCCAGTCTTGCTCCTAAGCATGGTCAAATGGCTTTTCTGAGTGGTTTCATGGGGTTACATCCCAGGACAAGTCTCATTCTTAGTCCCGAAGCTCAGCCCATCCAGAGAAGAAAGAACCCTGGAGAACTGATGTGCACTCATTCATCGAGCTGATGAGACCAACTGATGAAAAGTCAACTGATGGATTCATCATGTGAAATGAAACTGCTGAGGCACATGGGTGGAGGGACCATACATGTGGATCAGTCAAAAGTTCTCTTTTCACGGATCACCAGCTTCTCTTTTTTCTAGGTTCCTCCAGACTTCCACCACACTGTTGACTGGATCCCAATTCATCTTATAATTGCACCGATACTAATCACAACTGATACAGCAATTGCCCTTTTTTTTTAAACCTTTACTTTCCATCTTGGAGTCAATACTGTATTGACTAGGCAATAGGGAACAAGTGACTTGCTCAGGGTCACACAACTGGAAGTGTCTGAGGCCAGATTTGAACCCAGGACCTCCCATCTGTAGGCCTGGCTCTCAATCCACTGAGCTACCCAGCTGCCCCCAGGATATGTGATTTAAATCAGAAACTAAGTAGAATAATGAGATGAGTAGATAAAGGCAAATTATACACTTGACCAGAGTTTAAGCAAGTCCCTCCCCCAGTCTAGGCCTCACTTTCCTCTTCTGTAAAATAAGGGGACTACACTAAGTGCTTTCTGAGATCCCTTCCCAGTCCTAGATAAATGCATCTTGAATTCTGTGACCCCATGTAGATGTATTTTACCTTTGTTGAGTAAAGCTGTGGACAAAATATCTCATAAACAAGATGAAAGAGATGAAGACTAGACTATCACACAATCAGTTGGGTTCAGACCCAAAGATTAGACACTAATGCTTTACTATCCATTTGGAAGAAAGTCTCTCATGTAGTGCCCTAGTCCTAGGCTTTGACTTAGTCTTTTCAGCCATTTTTATCAATGTCAATTAACTGATAAACTACTTTGTGAATGGTCTGTGAATTAAGAATGGGTTGATGGTTTTTATATATAATAAAACTTGATTTTGAAATGTAAAAATTATTCTTGGTTCACTGTACACCAAACATTGGATTGGATTTCACCTATAGGTCTATTTTGCTAACCTCTGGGCTAAAGCATTGGTCCTGATTTAATAAAATAAAACTTCATAGGGTCAAAGTCTTAGTGACTTAGACTGAAAGTCACCATACCAAGTTTAAAATGGCAGAGGTGTGGTTGAATTTCTAGTTGTAAGACCCTGAGCACGTCACTTAACCCCATTCACCCAGCCCTTCTTGCTCTTCTGCCTTGGAACTTATACTTAATAGCAGTATAAAAAAATAAGTGTGGCGAGAGAACATTTCACCAGTAAGAGATATGGGACCAAGCAGGGCTGCTTAGACAGTAGCATATTGAGTGTATTAACATTGTTTATTTGAAACAAGAGATATTGGTTTCATACTGTTGGGGAATTTCTCAACATAAAGAAGCCATGGGAGGGTCCAAGGATCATTCAAGACATCAGCTTGAGTCACTCAGCATTAACTGATCAATAATTGAAAAATAGAAAGATTTATTAGCTTACTAAAGAAGACTATTTTGCTGGTACCACCTTTAACTTCCTAAGCTATAAACTGGGCTTTAATAACTTTTTAGGCTCACTTAGATAACAATCAAATAGTGGAAATTTTGTTCTGCAGCAATTAAGAATTTTACAGATCAATGACACATGTAAAACCCAGCGGAGTTGCTAGTTGCCTGTGGGAGTTGGGGGAGGGTAGGATGGGAGAGAAAGAACATGAATCACGTAATCATGAAAATTTTTTCTTAATTAATCAATTAAATAAAATTTTTAAAAAAGAATTTTACAGGAGACATTAGGGGTAGAGAAAGGAGAAATCAGCTAAAGCAAAGAAAAAGTGACGGACAGCTGGCAGAGTTTATTATCAAAACTGAAAACATTTCTTATACAAGAGCAAGAAAGAAGTGACCAAGTACTCTTACAATTGTTATAGACGGCTGTTTTGATCTAAGACAGCAGAGTAGAGGTATGCGAAAGAGAATTTGTATTCCCTTTGTCTTTTTATAATCAGGAACTTAAAGTACCCCTACTTAACACTTCACTAAGGAAGAGAGTTCCCACTTACTTAATGTAACATCAATTTCTGATAAGCAAAATGGAGAAGAGGATGAGTGACACCCAACAGTTTTAGAATTTAGAACTACCCCAGGTGCCATAAGCCAGAGGGCAGTTACTGCCAGGTCTATAAAAGGCAAAGACTGGATCAAGAGGCACTCTTACTCCTGAGAAGCAGACCTGGGTGGTTGGGTGGGTAGGCCAATCAACCTGCTTAGGTTAACTGTGTCCTGTTCCACTAATTATCACATCCTCAACTTCTGGACAGAGCTGTGCTGTATATTGATTGTTTAACATCAAGGAAGAGCATCATCAATCCTCAACTCACCTGGTCAGGGCCAAAGGTGCCTGGCCTGGCCAGAGTGCCCCAGAGAGGGAAACCTCTCCAGCAGACAGTCTCAACCTGATTATTCTTTGATTGACAAACCTGATCATCAGTAGTCTAGCATAGTTTCCCAACACCTCCTTCCTTCAAGATTCTTGCTGAAGAGACTACCGTGACTCCTGGTTGCAGATCAGGACCTGAGGGAACCTTTGTTGGAGTTGAACTGGATTTCTTTATAGGGTATTTAGCTAGGCAACATTTTCTACTTCCTTCCTACATTTCTCTCCTTACTATCTCTACCCAGCTGTAATAAAGCTACTAAAGCTACTAATCAACTTACTAACTTAAGAGTTAATTTTATAAACAACGACTACAATAATTCTTTTTAACACACAAATTTAGTCAGACCATTATTACATTTGGCCAACCAATTTTAATTATTACAGGTAACTATTTGGACAAAGCTGCAGGTGTTCCAGCCAAGGACTATACAGTCTTTATAACAGTAGATGATATCATCCTCTTTACTATCTTTCCTACTAAGCTCAGGGTGAAAAAAAGTAATCAGTGAAAAATAAACAACAATTTTTAAATAGTTTTTTTTCCAATGTAAAAACGATGCTTGACACTGATTAATAAAATGTTTAATTTCCAAAATCTCTCCATTCCTCCCTGACTCCTCCCTGAGCAATTTTGATTAAATTTAGGCCATACATGTGCAGTGATGCAAAATATGTTTCCATATTAATCACACTGTGAAAAAAATACAGACCAATAAAAGAAAAATAATTTTTAAAGTATTTCATTCTACATTCAGACTCCATCTGTTCTTTCTCTGGAAGTGGATAACATTTTTCATCACAAGTCCTTGAGAATTGTCTTGGATCATTGTGTTGTTAAGAATAGCTGTCATTCATAATTAATCACTCTACAATATCACTGGTACTGCATACAATGTTCTCCTGCTTCTGCTTCCTTCATTTTGCATCAGTTCACACAAGTCTTTCCAAGTTTTTATGAAATCATCCTGCTTGTCTTTTCTTATAGCACAATAGTATCCCATCACAATCATATACCATAACTTGTTTAACCAACCCCCAATTGGTGGGTACTGCCTTACTTTCCAGTTCTTTGCCATCATGAAAAGAGCTCCTATAAATATTTTTGATATATGTGCCCTTTTCCCCATCTTTTTGGCATACAAATTTAGTGGTTGTATTTCTGGGTCAAAAGGTACGTATAGTTACCAATAATCACTTTTTAAATTTTTATTTTATTTTTCCCCAATAACTTGTAAAAACTTTTCCTACATTTAAAAAAAATTTTTGAGTCTTGAATTCTCTCATTTCCTTCCCCCAACCACTGAAATGGTAAACAATCTCAAGTAGATTTTACATGTGCAATCATGTAAAACATTTTTCCATATTAATCCTTTTGTGCGAGGAAACTTTAACTAAAATTCTTTATAAAGAAAAATGAAAAAAGTTTGCTTTGATTTGCATTCAGACTCCATCAGTTCTTTCTCTGGAAGCAGATGGCATTTTTTTTATCATGAGTCCTTTGGGATTCATTTAGATTATTGTATTGCTGAGAAGAGCTGAATTATTCACAGTTGTTCAAGATAAAGTATTGCTTTCCCTGTGTACAATGTTCTCCTGGTTCTGTTTACTTCATTTTGCTTCAGTTTGTGTAAGTCTTTCCAGGTTTTTCTCAGCTCCTCTGGCTCATCATTTCTTACAGCATAATAGTATTCCAGTCCAATCATATACTATAACTTACTGAGCTATCCCCAATTAGTAGGTATCCCTTCACTTCCAATTCTTTGCCCCCACAAAAAGAGCTGCTTTAAATATTTTTGTATATATAGTTCTTTCCCCTTTTTGTTTTTGTTTTTTATGTCTTTGGGATACAAACAGCAATGATATTGCTGAGTCAAAGGTATTTGCACCCTTTGGGCATAGGTCAAAGTTGCTCTCCAGAATGGTTCATAATTCTCCAACAGAGCATCAGTGTCTCAATATTCCCATATCCTCTCCTAGTTTTGTCATTTTATTTTTCTGTCATAATAGCCAATCTGATAAGTATAGGGTGGTACCTTAGAGTTGTTTTAATTTGTATTTCTTTAATCAATAGTAATTTAGAGCATTTTTTCACAATGAAAGCTTTGAAACCCTCACAGTAAAAAAGATTCCGTATTTCTTTATCTGATCTTAAAACTTATCAAAAAGTTAATGGAAATCTCTGCTTATTAGAAAGAGTACCCATTTCTTTCCAAATTCTAAAATGCCCCATGAGGAATGGGTACTCCTTCTTCCACAACCCTGGTCTTAGTCAGTAATTAAAGATGCCAGAGGAAAGTGCTGGGGGGAGAGTGGGCACAGAGCAAAGATGACAGCTTAAAAGGAGTGAAAGCCTAAATCATTCTGACAATCCTTCCAAACTAATCTTTAAAAACTACCTCAAAACTACAGGTGTCAAAAATGAACAGCAAGAAGGTGTGAGGGGGCTGTTCTACTGAACACAACTTGAAGGGCAGACAGAGAGTTGATTTTCATGGGATAAAAGGGAATTGGAAGCAAAACTGCACACAGAGGGCTAGCCAACCACCCCTCCCACCTACTGCGCTATGTTCTGCTATTGGTCATAGGCTAACTTCAAGATCTCAGGATGGGGGCTATACCAGCAAAAGAGCACCTAAGACCCACCCCTTAAAGTCCTAGGCCCTGACACTAGCCCATAGTGAGGCCCAGAAGTCCATAGCACTGATCCCTTTCAAACCTTCCCTGCTGCAGTATGGACCTAGCCATAGGGCAAAATAGCTCGCACTGCCAAACCCAGCAAGCCAGAAACAGAAGAGACAGATTCAGCAAGCAGCTTTCAGAATTCCCAGTCCACATGCAATAAAAGGCTGGAGAAATGAGTAAACAGCAAAAGAAACATTTAATGTTTGAAATTTTCTATGAGAATAATCAGCAAAGCACAGAACCAACAGGAGATGGTGAATCCATACAACCACATACAAAAACTTCAAAAATAAAAACAGGAATTGGTCTCAAGCTCTGGAAGAAATTAAGAAGGAATTTTAAAAATCAAATAAGACATATTGAAGAAAATGGGGAAAAGCAATGCAAAAAGAAAATAAGAGCTTAAAAAGCAAAATTAGTCAATTGGAAAAAGAAACACAAAAAATCCAGTGAAGAAAAGAGTTCCAGGAAAAAAAGAATGGACCAAATGGAAAAGGAGGATCAAAAAGTCATGAAAGAACTTCAATTTTTAAAATTTAGAATTGGACAAATAGAAACTAATGACTTCATTGGACATCAAGAAACAATAAAACAAAATCAAAAGAATGAAAAATAGAAGAAAATATGAAATATCTCATTGAAAAAACAACTGACATGGAAAATAGATCTAGGAGATAAACATATTAAGAATTATTGGATTACCTGAAAGTTGTGCCCCCCACCAAAAAAAAAAAAGCCTAGACATCATATTACAAGAAATTGTCCAATAAAACTGCCTTGATATTCTTGAACAAGACGGTAAAATAAAAATTGAAAGAATCCACAGATCACCTCCTGCAATAAATCCCCAAATGATGACTCCCAGGAATGTTATAGCCAAGTTCAAGAGCTCCCGGACCAAGAAGAAAATACTGCAAGCAGCCAGAAAGGGACAATTCAAATATCATAGGGCCCTAGTCCAGATTACACAGTATCTGGAAGCTTCCACATTGAAGGACCAGAAGGTGTGGAATATTTTGGAATGCAAGGAACTTGGTTTACAACCAAGAATCACCTACCCATCAAAACTGACTATATTCTTTCAGGGGAAAGTATGGTCATTTAATAAAATAGAAGATTTTCAGGCATTCCTGAAGAAAAGACCAGACATAAACAGAAAATTTGCTGTCCAAATACAAAATATAAGTGAAACATAAAAAGGTAAATAAGAAAGAGGGAAAAAATTAAGGGCTTCGATAAGGTCAGATTTTTTTTTATATCCCTATACAGAAAAATGATATCTGTAACTCTTAAAAATTGTTGTCATTATCATAGTAGTTAAGAGAAGTATACATAGACAGAGAGTATGGTAATAAACTGTTTAGGATGATATATAAAAAAATACTAAGGCTGAAGAAAAGGATTATACTAAGAGAAAAGAGAAAAAATGGGGTAAATTTTATCACATAAAGATGTGCAGTGGGGGGGAAGATTTTTATAGTGGAGGGAAGGATGAGGTTGGTGGCAGGTAATACTTAAACCTTACTCTCATTGGAACTGTCTCAGAGAGGGAAGAAACAGTCAGGTTCATTGGGGTATAGAATCCTATCTTACCCTATAGAGAAGTAGAAGGGGGATGAGAAGGGGGGGGGGATGGTAGTAATATAATGGAAGGAGAAGTTGGGGGCAGGGTTAAAAAACCATATAAAGAAGTAAGAGGTGTAAGGAGCAACCATGCAGCAGTCTGGAGAAGCCTGCAAAACGCTCTGCCTCCAGTGGCAGATAGGTACTTCAAAGGCCAGTAACTGTTAGCTCTCCCCACCAAGAAGGCTGGTCTAGATGTTCCTTACTAGAGGGAGAAAGGTCTCAGGTTCCACTGACAGGATTGGATTTATTTCTTCCCCAACTTGATGGAGTAGTTGAGGAAAGAAGTATCTCTACAAGGAGAGATGTTTCTGGCTGATAGGGGAAGTTCACACACAAAGACAAGTGCTAGAATCAACAAGGCCCACTCTGCTGATCTTCTCTTCTAACTGCCAGTCTTTGATAGAATGGAAAATTCTCTCTGGTTGAGTGAAGATGTTATGGCTTTTCTCAACTGAAGACATGTAGGCTATTTGAACTATACAGTAACTACTTTAATAACTAAGGGAAATAGATGGGGAAAGGGATATTGGGAAAAGGAGGTCTCTACAGCTAATCAAGTTGAGTTTGAGGCTGGCCTCACTCTGGCAAGGTCAGGATCCCCTTTCACAGTTCTTCCTCTCTCTTCTCTATCTGTAATACTAAGATCTAACTAACAAATAACATAGTAAACTTCAGCTGAAATGGAGCTTTTGCTGATGGAGGTCACTGTGGCACAATTGAATGTAATGAACTACTAGCAGCAATGCAATGACCCAGGACAATTCTGAGGTACTTATAAGAAAGAACGCTATCCAGAGAAAGAACAGTAGGAGTAGAAACACAGAAGAAAAACAACTGATTGATCACATGGTTCGATGGGGATATGATTGGAGATATAGACTCTAAACAATCACCCTAGTGCAAATATTAATAATATGGAAATAGGTCTTGATTAATAACACATGTGAAATCCAGTGGGATTGCTCATTGGCCACAGAAGGGGGTGGGAGGAGGGGAGGGAAAGAACATGAATCATGTAACCTTGGAAAAATATTCTAAATTAATTAATTAAATGAATTTCATTTTAAAAAGTGTAAAAAACACACACACATACATATTTGAGGCTGGTGGACACACACAGAGTAAAGGTAAGAGCCTGGAGCAGAATCTATTGGGCTTTGACTGAGGAGGAAAAAAAGCAGGAGTAGCTATCATGATCTCAGACAAAACTAAAGCAAAAATAGAGCTGATGAAAAGACACAAGGAAGGTAATTACATCTTGATTAAAGGTAGGCTAGACAGTGAAGAAATATCAGTACTTAACATGTATGCACCAAATGATATAGCATCCAGATTTTTAAAAGACAAAACTAAAGGAGTTTAAGGAGGAAATAGATAGTAAAACTATACTAGTTGGGAACCTCAACCTTCCCCTATCAGAACTAAATAAATCCAACCAAAAAATAAATAAGAAAGAAGTAAGGGAAGTGAATGAAATTTTAGGAAAGTTAGATGTAATAGGTATCTGGAGAAAAATGAACAGGGATAAAAAGGAATATACCTTCTTTTCAGTAGCACATGGTACATATACAAAGATTGACCACGTACTAGAGTATAAAAACTTCACAACCAAATGCAGAAAAGCAGAAATAATAAAAGCAACTTCTTCAGATTATAATGCAATAAAAATTATAATCAATAAGGGTTCACTGAGAGGCAAATTATAAATTAATTGGAAACTAATTTCTTCAAAAATGGTGGGTCAAGGAACAAATCATAGAAACAATCACTAATTTCATTGAAGAGAATGACAATGAGGAGATGACATAGCCAAAGCAATACTTGGGGGGAAATTTATATCCCTGAGTGCTTATGTCAATAAAATAGAGAAAAGGCAGATCAATGAATTGGGCATGCAACTAAAAGAACTAGAAAAAGAACAAATCAAAAATCCCCAGCTAAAGAATAAATTGGAAATCCTAAAAATCAAGGGAGAAATTAATAAAATTGAAAATAAAAGAACTATTGAACTAATAAATAAGATTAGGAGCTGGTTCTAAGGGGGGGGGGAACGAATAAAACACATATAAGATTGGTTAATTTGAGAAAGAGAGAGAGAGAATCAAATTACCAGTATCAAAAATGAAAAGGGTGATTTTACCCTTAATGAAGAGGTTAATTAAAGCAATTATTAGGTAATATTTTGCCCAATAATATGACAAAAAATGACAATCTAAGGGAAATGGATGAATATTTACAAAAATATAAATTGCCTTAACAAAAGAGGAAGTAGAATATTTAAATAATTTCATTTCAGAAAAAGAAATTGAACAAGTCATCATTGAACCGTCCAAGAAAAAATCCCTAGGACCACATAGATTGACAAGAGAATTCCATCAAACATTTAAAGAACAGCTAATCCCAATACCATATAAACTATTTGGCAAAATAACCAAATAGGGCATCCTACAAAATTCTTTTTATGACACAAATATGGTGCTGATGCCTAAACCAGGAAGGACAAAAACAGAGAATGAAAATTACAGACCAATTTCATTAATGAACATTGATGCAAAAAATCTTAAATAAGATACTAACAAAGAGATTACAGCAAGTTATCACAAGGATTATTCACTATGATCAGATGGGATTTATACCAGGAATGCAAGGCTGGTTTAATATTAGGAAAACCATCAGCATGACTGACCATATCAACAATCAAACTAAAAGAAATCACATATTTATCTCAATAGATGCAGAAAAAGCCTTTGACAGAAATACTACTACTGGGTCTGTATCCTAGAAAGATAAAAAAAAAATATTTATAGTTGCTCTTTTTGTGATGGCAAAGAATTGGAAACTAAATGGAAACTAAGTTGGGGAATGGCTGAACAAATCATAGTATATGACAGTGACAGAATACTATTGTGCTATAAGGAATGATGAACAGGATGATTTCAAAAAGAGCCAGAAAGACCTCCATGAACTGATGTAGAGCGAAATAAGCAGAATCAGGGGAACATTAGAAATATTGTGGGACAATCAAATATGATAGACTTTGCTACTAGCGGCAATACAATGATCCATGACAATCTGAGGGACTTATGAAAAAGAATGATATCCACCTCCAGAGAAAGAACTGTTGAAGTATAAATGCAGATGAAAATATATGAGTTGGGGGCAGCTGGCTAGCTCAGTGAATTGAGAGTCAGGCCTAGAGATGGGAGGTCCTGGGTTCAAATCCGGCCTCAGACACTTCCCAGCTGTGTGACCCTGAGCAAGTCACTTCACCCCCATTGCCCACCCTTACCACTCTTCCACCTAGGAGCTAATACACAGAAGTTAAGGGTTTAAAAATGTAAAAAAAAAATATATATGAGTTATCACTTGTTAATTTGGGTATATGACTTGGGGTTTTGGTTTTATAAGATTATTCACTTTCAAAAATAATATGGAAATGTTTTACATGATAATACATGTACAACTCAGATTGAACTGCTTGTCAGCTCTGGCAGGTGGGAGGGAACAAGAGAGGGAGACAACATGAATCATATAACTTTGGAAAACTTGTGCGTAAATTTCTTATTAAAAAATAAAATAAAGAGAAAACTAAGAGAAAAAAAGATGCCAGAAGAGATAACATTTAAATCCTCTGTTTCTTTTATGCTTGACAGAATAGTTGTTTCTGCCAAAATAATCAAAGGGGCAGTGAAAGTCCCTGTTTATAGATGAGTTTACATCAGAATTGGCTGGTCAATTTATTTATTCAGTGCCATGCCAATAAAAGTACCAAAAATTATTTTATAGAACTAGAAAAAATGACAATGTTATCTGAAAGAACAAAGGGTCAAGAATATCAAGGGAATTAATTTTTTAAAGTGAAGGAAGATTGCCTGTCTGTACCAGACATTGGACTATATTATAAAGCTGTAATCATCAAAACAATCTTTTATTGACTAAGAAATAGTGATGGATCACTGGAATAGATGAGGTACACAATATACAGTAGTAAATGGCCATAGCAATCTAGTAGGTGATGAACTGAAAGATCCAAGCTTTTGGGATACAGAATATCTTTTTTTTAAATTCCCAGTGCTTTAATCCCCAGTGCTTAGTTTAGTACCTAGCAGGCCATGGTAGGCATTCAATAAATGTTGACTATTGACCCTAACCTGTTTCCTTAGGCAGCCATGGACAGAGTAACTAGGCCTGGAGTCAATAAGACCCAATTGATAGCCAGTCTCAAACATTTACTTGCTGTGTGACCCTGGACTATTCACTTAACATCTGCTTGAGACTCCTCATCTATTAAATGGAGATAATAGCATCATCTACCTCCTAGGATTATTACAAGCATAAAATGAGATATTTGTAGAGCATTTAGCACAGTCACATAGTAGGTACTTAATAAATGGTTATTCCCTCCCTCAATCTCTCCCTATCACTGAAAAATTTGTCAGTGAGAGATTTCAAACAGAGATTTTTTTCATTCATTTCTTTTGTACTTTGATGCGAAATGTGTGTATTATAGGGTTTGCTCAAGTAGACCAATATAACTCATTTGTTTCAAGAAGTGAATCTTTATTTTACCTTTTAGAATTTTGTAAAGATTCATGACTAAAAGTGCCATATAATAGGGAGTAGCTAAGTGGGTTAGTGGATTGAGAGCCAGGCCCAGAGACAGGAGGTCCTGGGTTCAAATCTACCCTCAGACATTTCCTATCTGTGTGACCCTGGATGTCACTCAATCCCCATTGCCTAGCTTTTATGGCTCTTCTGCCTTAAACCTCCCCACCCCACAGGATTGATCCTGAGTTCTAAGGCAGAAGAAGGATTCTACTGATTACTGGAAATTTATATCAGATCAGTGGTCAAGACATTGTAGTAATATAAATGACAATCAAATCTATACATTTTTTACTTATTTGCCCTGGAAGAAAGAAGATGAAGAGATACAGAGTTCAGAAGAATGCTAGAATTAGCCCAGATATTCACTCTAAAATAAAGAAAGCTCTTCCATTACAACCCAACAAAGTTCTTCACCCAAGCCCTTGGTTGGAATCATGACTCAGAGCACCACCACTTCTCATGGAATCAGAGGGGTTATTGCCTGGTTGAGCACCTCAGTCAGGATTTAATAAAGATTATTCAAGTGACAAAGAGACAAAGAGAAAATATTGGCAACAATATCTGCAACTCGGCAACTTTCTGAATAGGACTTTACTTGACCAGCTAGTTCATTTTTCCTACCCAGAAATCTCCCAATTGTAAAAACACTGGCAAGTTACTGGCTGGAGAGCTTAAGTTTGGTCAGCTTCGTTGATGCCTCCATGGTCCCCTTGAATTGCAACACCAGAATTGTTCAGAGTTCCATTGACTAGGTGCTGGGTTCAAATATGACCACTTCCTAGCTGTGTGACCTGTGATGAATCACTTAATCCCCTTGCCACACTTCTGCCTCGAAACAAATCAATTCTAAGACAGAGGGAGAAAGAGAGAGAGAGAAGAAGAAGAAGAAGAAGAAGAAGAAGAAGAGGAAGGAGGAGGAGGAGGAGGAGGAGGAGGAGGAGGAGGAGGAAGAGGAAGAAGAAG
>NC_058134.1:217085691-217101166 GCF_016433145.1 Gracilinanus agilis | reverse complement strand
GAAGGAAGGAAGGAAGAAAGGGAGGGAAGGAGGAAGGAGGGAGGGAGGAAGGAAGGAAGGAAGGAAGGAAGGAAGGAAGGAAGGAAGGAAGGAAGGAAGGAAGGAAGGAAGGAAGGAATACCTGTTGAAGTGTATGAGAAATTCAGGAAAGACTAGCATCTCTGGTGTGAACCAGGGTTCTTTGTACTATGGCGCCACCTAGCTGCCCAGGGGTGACTAGCATCTCTGGTGAGAGATTTTACCCTTTTCAGGGCTGCTCATCCACATTTTGGTGTCCACCTGTTACTCAGCTCTCATCTGTGACTCCAAGAAGCTGTAGCATGTTGCAGCAGCCACACTCCAGTAAACCATGTTGAAGTTTACCAACAAGCCTCAAAGTTGTTGGTGAGTTAGGTGGATTTCTACCCCAGGCACCTCTCCTCTACCACAGAGGGCAGCTGGGTGGCACAGTGGATAGAGAATAGGGCCTAAAGTTAGGAAGAGCTGAGCTCAAATCTGGGTTCAGACACTACTAGCAGTTTGATCCTGAGCAAGTCACTTAATCCTATTTGCCTGTTTCTGTAAAATGAAGGAAACAGCACTGCGGTCCACAGGGTCAAAATCTGAAACCACTGAACAAAAATATATGTATATACATATATATATGTATATATATATATATATTAGTCATCGATTGTAACAGACACATATTTCCACTAGTATAATATTATATATTATATATACACTGATACATAAAAGACACACATGCAAAATGCAGATCAAAACATGATTTTTCACTTGAGTTTATTTGGGTTTCTGTTTTGCAGTTTGGGTTTTATAAATTATTTTCTTACAAAAATTAACAATATAGAAATGTTTTAAATAATAATACATGTATAATATAAACTACATGTTTGACAACTAGGAGGAGGGAGAGAGATATTTTGGATCATATAACTTTAGAAAACTTATGTGGAAATTTGTTATTACATGTAACTGGTAAAAATAAAATATCTTTATAAAAACCGCACATATATACATCTATCTCAGTGGTCAGGGGGAGAGACTCCCATTGGGGAAGTGTCACACTCTTGAATGAATAAGCTGCAGTTCTTCCTATTTCAGCATCACTTACTAGTCTTTGGCAGCAGTCATTGTGGGCTTGAGAAGCGCTTGTTGCCTTGACCGCCATCGCTGCTCAGCACTGAAGCTGTAGTCCTGTGTCATCGCTTCCTCTCTCTAGCGTCTGTTTCCTTCTCTTTCAATGGGAGGGATGGACTAGGGATTGTCTGGGTGCCTTCCACCTCTGGTCTATGACTCTCTGTATCTCTTCCCTTTCCTCTGCCTCAGTTTCCTCTTCTGGGGTCCTTGCCTCTCTCGGTTGGGGCAGTGATGAGAGCGGCGGACTTGGCTCCTCAAGTTCCAAGTTCCGGCCAAGGAGATCATTTCCCTGGTCTAGATACCCGTCCTGGTCCCAGCATCCTCCTTCACCAGCCGGAAGTGCTTTCCGGAAGCGCCTCTGTGGTTCATTTGCATAAAGTAACCGATTGCCCCCGGGGCAGATAATGGAAGGATAACTGGGGAGAGAAAGCGAGGCTCCTGTGAATTTCAAGCCTCGAAGGCCATGTCGGTCCTTGAGGACACACCAGGCGCTGAAGGCTGAGACGGAGAGAAGGCGCTGGATGTTGGTCACCGTGTCCGAGGAGAGTGTCTGTGAGAAGGCCCCGCATGCTCATCACAGATTAAAATTAATTAACACTATTTTTCTCAAAAACATAGTGTTTTATCTAGAACAGTTCGCAAAAGAAGGCTTAAGACTAGCAGAAGTGTGTGATGGAAGCTTCATACCTGCTCTTGAAGATGATTCCCCGGCTAACTAAATTTAAGAACTGGTTTCCTCGAAAGGACGATGTTCTCTTCTTCGAGACAAAGTTAAAGTATGGCATGAGCAATAGAGCGTCGATGCGGTGATCGGGAGGAAGGGCTCGGGTGCCATCTGCTGGAGGAGAGTGGGACATGTAAAAAGCGGCGGCCAGGGAGAATCTGTTGCCAAGATCCTCTTGGGTGCTGCAGAGAAGTTCCCGTGCGGAGCAAGCGGAAGGGAGGTTTTTCTCCAATAAACAGTGCCCTACTCTTTTGCGTGACACCGATAGGGCCTTGGTCTGCAGGCGGCGTTTATAAGCTTGTTAAGATATGAAGAGAAAGAAGGCCCAGCCGCTGGACTGGAGCGAGTCCTGTATCGGAGGGAACTTCTTTAGCTCTATAAATCCACTACAAGTTGTAAGGTAATGAAGCCTTCTGCTTGGTGTTGGAGCGGAGCCACCTAGGGACAGCATGTGGGAGCGACGCTCCCCGACTTGCACAAGCTACCCAAGTGAGGGTTCTTGAGCAACCCTGAGCTTTACCTGGGAGCGAATGGGCCAAGACGGGCTGCCTCCCTGTCTTTGGCTCCACTATGAGTTGGACTGATACTGAAACCCCACCAGAGTAGAGTCCTCCCTAGCAGAGCTAGACCTGCTTACAGAGCTATATGGAGGTGTAACTGGGAGCCTACTTGGATCCCTGCTCTCCATAGGATTCTACTCGGCTGGACTGCGGGCCAAGGAGCCTTCTGAGGGACTTTGCCATAGGGCCAAACTCCGAATTACTTCTGAACAAACAGGTGGGAGGCGGCCTGGCGTGTCCTCCCAAGGGCCCCCATGGAAGCCGGGGAGTTTCAAGGAACACCCTTGGAAAGGAATGAATGGAACTTGGAGCAAAGGAACTTCAACATAAACTGGACTAAATGGCGCCCTACACCTAGGCTAGGCAATCACATCCACCAGGAGCTTCGAAAAGAGCCCAGTAGTCCTGGGGGGGGGGGGGGGGGGAAGGAGCAAGGGATGGCTTTCCGAGGATACTCCATGGAGCTGAGAAAGAGGTGGGATTTGAGGCTGGACTGGATGAATCTGGGTTTGCAGACGTAGCCAAGGGGCTTGGGTGTTCCAAGAGCTTTTTGGGACTCACTGACCCAAAAGGATTGTGACCAGAGAAGGGACAACAGCTAAAATATTGCAAATAATTGTCTTTGCTTTTATTAGGTGCGATGACAATAAACTGCCAGGTGCCTGAACATTTTCTTGAATGACTTCTATTTGTACCCTGTCTTTGGGTCTGGGATTGGGGTGGGGGTGGAGCCCTTTAATGTTAGCTTCTCCAACACAGAGGAAACTGTCACAGCATGCATGTATGTGCACTTAATGTTAATCTCGGAACTACTTATGAATCTACAGAATACAAAAACCACTTCTATGGGATTGAGGTTTTTTAGATCAATCAAGGAATAACTATTGCTAAAGAATTCAGCCCCCAGTGTGTGTCTAAAACCTCTGGGAAGTGAAACTGTTTTAGCCTTCAATTTTTAAGTGACAGAATTAACGCATATCAAAGCAGTGTCAGTCAATGAGCCTTTATTAAGTCAGAGTATACAAAGAGGCTGGGAGTGTCATGAGGAAAAATACAAGTCCCTGGCCTTGTGAATTCACAATCCAATAGGGCACATATACAACATACACATTTGTGTATAATGTATATGTATATGTGAATGCTTATGTGTGTGCACATATATATACACACTTAAACAGGCACACACATATATATATGAATTAAAATGGCCAGAGATGGAGGATCTTGGTAGGGGAACGATCACTGTCAGTGGGCGAAAGAGGCCATTTTGTGGGGAAGGAGGAGATGTAAGAAGACTGAAAAGGTAGGAAGGGCCATGTTATGGTTTTATATTTGATTCTGATGGCAAAAAGGAGCCCCTGGATTGTATTGGGCTGGGCTGGCATGCTCGGGCCTGCGCTTCAGAAGAACCACTTTAGGGGCTGAATGGAGGATGGATTGGAGTGAGAGAGGGAGCCTTGAGGCAGGTGGAGCGATGGAGGTCTGCCCCAAGGTGATCTCGGGGTGTATTCATGAGATGCTGCTGAGAGGCCAAGGCACTATCTTGGCTGTGGGGAGGGATCCAGGATAATTCCGAGGTGGGGGAATTTGGGGGGGCGGCATATGTGTAGTTATGGCCGTGTCTAGTACAAGCGTCCACGGGACCTCGGCCTGGGAGTGTCTAGGAAGTCGTGAGCGCGGAAAGAAACCAGAACTAAGTCGACGCTCTAAGCCTCAGTTTCCCCATTTGTTTAGGGAAAGCCGTGGGCGGGGCCGGAGGAGGCGGTGCGTAAAAGCGGAAACGGAACCTTCTGCGTCGGGTCACGTCGGACGCCGACGCGCAAGCCAACAGTCGGCTTCCCCCGGAAACCGCGGTCGCCTCCTCTCCCGTCTCCGCCTCCACCATGGCCCGCAAGAAGAAGAAGAAGTCGAGGGACGGCAGCCAAGGCCGTCTCGTCCTCACCTTCGACGAGGAGAATCGGCAGTAAGTGGTTGGGGCCGCACCCTCCTCCCCTTCCCCCCGGAGCGAGGCTTGGGCTCGCCCCGGTGTACCCCCCAGCCACACTTAGTCTGTCTCAGAAACCACGTGTGTTCTCCGCGAGGGCAGGAGCCGGTTCGACTCCTGTCCGAGCATCGATGGGGGGGGGGGGAGGGAGAACGACTTCGAACGATTAAAAGTTAAGGTAAAACGAAATAGCGCGGGATTGGCGGGTCTTGGAGGTTACTCTGGAGCCCCCTCTGCCTGAGGGTGGGGCCGGTGTCCATTATTCTCTCGCCCCGCTGTGTAGCCAGGGTAGACGTCAGCGTAGACCATACTGCAGGACTCAGCCGGGCTTCTGGCTCCTGCGCCCGAGACTGTAACCAAGGTCCTTGGAGTCAGGATTCGAACCCAGGTGCTACCTGACAGTAGCACCAACTCCCCTGTCCCTGAGAGGGCCCCTAGAGAACACACGATCCTTTGGAACCGGAGGCACCTTAGAGACCCTTGAATCCGCATTCCTCCCATCTTATGGTTGGGGGAACTGAGGCAAAGGGCTGTCAAAGGTCTGACTACAAGGCCAAGCAGTTTCATCCGTCCTCACTTGGATTGGCTGGACTTGTCCATGCTGCTTCCTCCAAAGGGTCTGCCATTTGAAATCTTTTTACCAAAACCCGGTGTTTTCTCCTCATCTTCATTCTGAGAGTGTCTGCCCTCCCCCACCCCAGAAGGTGTTCCTTTTAACAAACAACAAAAAGGGGGGAAACATTGGGCCCTTCCCCACTCTTGATCTGGATTTCCTCTTCTAGAACTCTCTGGGTGGTTGTGAGGAGGAAGGGAGGGAGGGAGTAAAATCCATCCCAGGGCCCTGGGCCAGCCTTGGGGGTCAGGGTCACAATGTGTGTTGGAGGTTTGCTTTATAAAAGTGCTGGGGAGCAGAGGCAGCCAACCAGCCAGGCTCCCCCTTTTCCGGCCCTGGAGAATTGGGGTGGGGGGGCCTTACTGTCCCCTCTCCTCAGTCTGACCCCCTCTCCTGACTCCACAGGGACTTCCTAACTGGCTTCCACAAGCGCAAGGTGGAGCGGAGGAAGGTGGCTCTGGAGGAAATCCAGAAGAAGCTGAAAGAGGAACAGAGGAAGCTCCGGGAGGAGGTGAGGGGGAAAGCCCAGAAGGACTGGGAGGATTTGGGGGTCTCCCTCCCTCCAGCTCTATCATTCCTGGGGATTGGGGAGGCTGGAGGCCTGCTCACATCTATCCCTCCTCCTGTTCCAGCGCCACAAGAGGTATCTGAAGATCCTCAGAGAACGACGAGCAGCTTTGGGTAAGGCTGGAGGCAAAGTGGGGTGGAATCTATAGAGCTGGTCCTCACCCTGCCCTGGGGAGAGGCTCCCTCTGTCCTGGGCTCCAGGCTCACCTGGGGGTCTGACTCTGGCCCTTTGCAGAAGAGGTCAACGAGCTGGACCAGCTGGTGACCTCCAAGACTGAGTGTGTGCAGTACGACCACCCCAACCATACAGTGACGGTGACCAGCGTCAGCAACTTAGACCTCTCCGAGGCCCGGCGCCTGGGGCTGTCCCAACCTGGGGTAGGTGCATGGTGACCAGAGAGGGGCAGGATAGGGCTCAAGAGCCCAACCTGTGTGTGTTGGGGGGGGGGGGGGGTGGTGACACGTCAAGTCTATAGTGCCCTGGAGCATCCTGGAAATAAAAGGCAGAGAATATGAAGGACCAGCATCTCAGGAGGAAGAGAGTAGGGAGCATCGGGGGAAGGAGTTACAGCTAGAAATAGCCCTGTCTAGGAACCTGGGGGAGAAGAAGCCCCCAGGGAGGTAGGGGCAAGCCTGACTTTCATTCATTGATTCATTCACCAACAAAACTAGGGTTAGAAAAAGGACCCCTTGAACAGGGGTTTTCAGAGCTGGTCTCCTTACAGACTTCCTCTCATTTTACCAATGAAACGGTGGTGGGAGGTCCAAGCACATAACGAGGGAATGTTACATAGAGTCACACAAAAGGCCTGGCATCTCTGGAAGGGGGTGGGTGGGAGGGGTAAACAGGATTTCCACAGTGGGAGGGATCCTTGCTCCCTTCTAGATTCCCTTTGTCCTGGGTCTGATCCTCCTAGGGACCCGCTCCCCCATCAGGATGGGGGAAAGGAATTGTCCCATTTGCTCCCCCAGGGAGGCCGTAACCCAGAAGCAGAGGAAATGGAGACCTCTGTAGAACAACCCAGCTGTGCTTTGCCCAAGAAGTCTCGGTACCCCTTCCTGTCTCAGAGGTGAGTGCCCTCAGTCGTTGGTACCAGCAGAGGGCACCAGAGGGGTGGGTAGTATCTTTGGGGACACCCTGGGCATCGCTCTCCCCTTAGGGCAGGCCTGCTTTTGTGTCCTTTGTTCTAGATCAGATTTCAGGGACACCCCCCTTCAGCCAAGAACAATCTTTGGCTCTTCCCATTGGGAAATATTTGGTCCTTTTAGGTGTCTTCTAGGGCTCTGTTTCTCTAGATTTGGGGTACAAGAGCACTGACAGGTTTTATACCAAGGGGGCAGAGAACAACTTGGTTCTGAGGGGGCTGGGCAGGGGCAGGTTGGGGTCATTCTCCCTCCTTTTGGATCTCCATCACTCCTGCTGACTTCTTCCATCTGACCCCCAATTGTAGTGGTGGTTCAGAATCAGAAGCCTTGCCTGGAATGCAGGGTGGCCCAGGTTCCCCTCCCTGGAGGGAGGTACCTGGTTAGAAGGCCAGATAGGGTAATGGGTGGCACGTGGGGTTTTGGAGACGTAGACTTGCCTGCTTGTCCGAGCTATACAGGAGGAGGCTCCTTTCCTCTTTCACACTTTTGAGCTATCTTCAGTCCTTTAACCCCTGCCTGGAGAAGGGCCTCATCATGTAGCCGGGCCACTGTCCACAAGGGAGTGGCAAACTTGCTTATTGGTCAGGAAGGGCCTTGAATGCCCCTGTGCCATTCCTCACCCCTTCAGTCTCCATATCACTTCGGTCGTTGGCCAGGCCAGGGAAGGGAAACCCCATGATGTACGGGTGTCCACAGCCTCTGGTTCCTTCTGGGCAGGATCTCCTCACTCACGGCCTCGCTCCATGCACGGAGCCAGAAGCAGACCAGAAAAAAACACCCCAAGCCACACCGTGGCCGAGACCCTGCCAAGAAGCCGCTACGTGCTACAAGAACCAGCAAGACTCATCGTCGCAGGATGACCGGCAAGGCCAGGGGCAAAAGAAACAGGAGCCCAAGGTAGCTCCAATCCTTCCTTGAGGCCAGGTAGTGGGACCTGGACCTGGAATCCTCAGGACAGTGCCATGGAGCCACAAGGAGGCCGGGGTTTAACTGCCTGGACTGGGTGTAGAAGCCTTTTTTTTTACCAACCCCGCACGTGCCTGTGACATCCAATAAATCCAAGGAATGGGACCCACAGGAAGGCAGCCTCAGAGGCCCCTCATCCGCTCCTGGTTCTCCTTTGGGTGAGGCTGTGGCCCCTAGAGTGTGGCCTGGCAGCCCCATCTAGGCAGGGCTGGGGGTGAGGGGAACCCCTAGACTGGGATCCATCTACCTGCTGAATTCCTGGGGGGCAGGTACCCACTCTTCTGTCCTCTCTGATTGGACAGTCTCTACCAAGGCCCCCCAGCATTTATGAATCCCTTCCTGTTGGGTGAGCTCAAGAAGAGCTCAGCCATCCCAGAGGAATTGCCCCCCCAACCCCAATAGGGAACCTCGGACTCCTTCCCAGGGATTGGTGGGAGACCCTAAAGATGCTGGTCCTTGGGGGGGGGGGGGCCAGGAGGCCTGTGTATTCAGACTAGGATCATCTGTCTAAGGTGGGGATATTAAGCACCTACTGTGCGCCAAGCACTACAGAGAATTCAACCTTAGCAGAAAGAAGCTTACACTAAGCTTGTGGGTGCCAAGGAGAATTCCCAGAGGAATGGGCCTCTTCGGGCGCAGTTGGGGCTCAGCGGCCCCCGAACTCCCAGGCCATAATCCCATGTTTTGGGCCCTCCTGCCCCCGTCTCTGGCTGGGTAAAGTGGAAGGATTGGTGGGGCACTCAGAAGGGGCCTCTGGGCCTGTGCTGGCAGTGGCTCACACCCCGGTGGCGGGTAGGAAGAGGACCCTGGAGGCCACAGGTTGGGGGGCTGGGGGGGAGGGGGGATCAGCTCAACTCCAGGAGAATTTTCAGCACCTACTCCCCTGGTCAGCCCTGTTAGGTCTGGGCACACAGACCAAAAATGGGACTCTGCCTTCTTAGTACTTAAGGCAGGAAAATGCAACATAAAGCCCAAAGTGGGGATGGGGTAGGAAGGAAGAGCTGACCATCGGAAGATCAGGGGAGTCTGCCTGGCAGAGATGGCACCTGAGCCAAGCTCAGAGGAGGCCCTGGGGACCAGGAGAGGACACCATGCTGTGGCACAGATAAAGGCTTTTCTACCCACAGACATTTTTTTTTAATGGAGAACTGCTTTTCAGTGTTACGGCTTTGTACAATGGGGGGTGGGCAGTGGGGGGGAGGTCAAGTTTTTCCATTAAATATTTCCTAATTAACATTTAAGTGTTTTGAACATTTCATTTTTTAAATCTTACAATTGAAATCCCCACTCTTGGCCCTTCTCCCCTGGGAGGGTGTTTTGGGCACCAGTGCCCTTATCACTTTGGGAAAGTTGGGTTACCCAGGCTTTCCTAACTCAAGGCCCAGAATTCTACACCCCTCTACTGGGGTGGGGGGCTGCCGTGGGCCAAGGCAGTAGGAAGGCCAGGCCGCTTCAGCCCGAGATGGGATTGGACATTGAGGGTGCCTGAGGTGGGGGCTGCAGGCCCGCAACCACTCAAGTCTGATTCACACGCAAGCCCTGCGGGACTGCCTCCTGGGACCCTGACTTCAGATCCCTCTGCCACAGCGGCTCCGGCCCAGTTTAACCCAAAGTGCCAGGTCAGGCCAAGCACGGACAGGCTGGGAGGACCCGGGAAGGAATGTGCCTCGGGCTCCCGGGGCAGCTCCCCAGGAGCCAGGGCATGTCGGGAGCTAGGGGCCGGATTTGAGAAAACGCCCAGCCCCCACCCGTGGAGGAAAGAGCCTTGTTTGGGGTTCAGTATCTGGGACTGGGAGAGGGAACAGTCAAGGATCCCTCCCCCAGCCAAAGCCAAGCCTATTCGAGCGGCCCCTGCGGGGCAGAGGCCACCGGCTCCTGGGGTCGAATTTTTTATTCTTTTGGATAATTTTCTCACTTTTTAGGATTCCGCTCCCCTCCTCCCCCCCCCCCGGCCCCGCCTTTCACACAACACCTATTTCCCTGTTGCATGTTGCCATAGAAGAGAACCTCACCAAGGAAATACAGTAGGAGCTTTGATTTGCACTCAGACCCCAACAGCTCCTTTGGTGGTGGGCTGCATTTCATGTGTCCCTTGAGGTTGTGGGGCAGATTTGAACCCAGAACTTCGTGATTGGGAGGCTGGTCCCCCACCATCCCCTTTCCCCTCCCCGGGCTCTAAGGAAGTCGTTGCCACGATTGATTTTATCCTGCCACGACCCTTGGGCTTATGGGCTGGCAGGACAAGACGCCCACGTAGGTTCCAGTATCTGCGTAGGGACCCAGGCCGGGTCCATGCAAGACCCGGGACGTGCCCAGGGTCGCTCTACAAATACTGGCGCTGCACCATCCCTGGGGTGGTCACGGGACGCGCGGGATCGGAGGGCGGGCGCTGTGCAGTGCCCAAGACCGGAGAGGGGCCGCTCAGGGATCGCAGTCTCTAAGCAGAGCTTCGGGGGGCCCGGACACCGCCCTCCCCTCCCGCCCCGCCATCTAGTCCAGCCTCGTCTTTTGTCTGCTGAGGAGGTGAAGGGACTTGTGCTGGGAATCCTCAGAGGCGGCAATTCGAATTAAGGTCCTCGGATTCCAGCGCCCGGCGGAGACCCGATCCTTAAACTAGATGGAGGGGAGGTAGGGCGTGTTCCGTGAGTCCCACGTGCTAGGAGTCCCCCAAGGCAGATAAACTTGGGGATGCGAGTCCAGAGAGAGGAGAGCCCACGCCGCCGAGGAAGGCCTTTCTAATCACTCCTTCCGGTTTCCCCGGCCGGCCAGAAGGAGGAGGTCGAAGCGGGTGCCAGCCATAGCAGCCACTAAAGGGAGGTGGGACCACCGTCCCGCTGGCCCAGAGGGGTTGGCAGGACCGCGGCCGCTCCGCAGGCACAGCCCTGTGTCCGCTGAGGGTCTCCGCAGGCCAGACCTGAGGCTTGGGGCTCGCGGTGGCTGCAGGTGGCTGAGGAAGGCATTCACCCACTTATCGTTCGCAAGTAAGGAGCGTGCGGACTAGTCAGGCCGGCCCCTCCGGCGGCCCTACCCAGCTTCCCCTGGGCTCCCGGAAGCGGACTCGAGTAAAAGTGAATCGGTACGAGGCTAGTAGATCACTCATTTCCGAACGTATCCTTCCGCTCCGCCACCCCGTGCAACAGAAAATAAAAATGGGGGCGGGGCAGGTTTGAGAGCTTTTCAACCCAGCTGAAATCTAGCTGTAATAACCGCAATGAACCCCTCCTCCACGCTGGGAGCGGCGCTAAGTGCTTTACAAATGTACAATTTTCTTTCTAATCCCGGGAAGCAATCGCTGTTATTCACCCCATTTTACAGACCTGGAAACGAAGGCCATTAGAGGTTGTGACCTACTCAGGCTGCCCCTAGGAGCTGCCCGAGACCGCATTTGACCTGGGGGGCTTCCTGACTCCACTTCCGGCACTCAGCCCAGCGCACCACCCAAATGCCCCCTATTGGTTGAGTTTAACATTACATAATGTTCCCCATCCCCGTGATGAAAGCAGGGAGATATGTTTCATCATTTCATGGGGCTAAACTTAGTAGAGGACAAAGCAGAAGAGAGAGTATTTTCCTTGAAGTGAAGACCTGGGTTCTAATCCACTCTCTGACACTTTGGGTAATCGTGTGTGTAACAAAAATCAAATTAGCCCCATTTTGGAGATAAAGAGACTGAGGCATACGCTCACAATGTGACCTGCCCAGGGTCTCTTTCGTAAGGAGTTTCATTTTTTCCATACGATTTCCCCTGACTCTCCTCTCAGCATTGTTCCATAGGGGTCTAAGTGCCAGGTTTTTCTGCGATTTTCACAGCTTTATTGGCTGCCTTTCTTTTCTTTTTTCTTTTTTTCCTTCCCAATTACATGTAATTACAAATTTCTGCATAAGTTTTCCAAAGTTATATGATCCAAATTGTCTCCCTCCCTCTCTTCCCTGGAGCTGACAAACAATTTGATCTGGGTTATGCATATATTATCACAAAAAACATATTTCCCTATTATATATTCTTTTTTGTAAGTGAATAATCTTGTAAAACCAAAAAACCCAAAAATATATACCCAAATAAATAAGTGAGAAACTGTCCGATTTCATCTGCATCCCTATTCCAACAGTTCTTTCTCTGGAGGTGAATAGCCTCCAAGTCTCTCAGAAGTGTCCTGGACCCACTGCATTGCTGTTAGTATATCACAGTTGATTGTCCCATATATTGCAGTTACTGTGTATGATATTCTCCTGGTTCTGCTTGTTTCACTCTGCATCAGTTCATGGAGGTCTTTCTACTCTTTCTGAAATCCTCCTGTTCATCATTCCTTATATCACAATAGTATTTTGTCACCATCATAGACCAATTTGTTCAGCCATTCCCCAGTAGAGGGACATCCCTTCAATTTCCAATTCTTTGCCACCACCCAAAGAGCAGCTGTCAATATTTTTGGACAAATAAGTCTTTCCCCACTTTTTTTTGTCTCTTTGGGATCCAGACCTACTAGCCAGCTCTGTTGCAGGATCAAAGGGCAGGCAGTCTTTTATGGCCTTTTGGGCATAGTTCCAAATTGCCCTCCAGAATGGTTGGATCAACTCACAACTCCACCAGCAAGGTATTAGTGTTCCAATTTTGCCACATTCCTTCCAAAATTTATCATTTTCCTTTACTGTCATTTTGGTCAATCTGATAGGTGGGAGGTGGTACCCCAGTTGTTTTAATTTGCATTTCTTTAATCAAGAGGGATTTAGAACATTGGCTTCCTTTCTTTTGACATAGTGATACCCTTTGACATTCATGGAACAGGTTTTTCAGCCATCATTCCCCAATTGATGGGGTCCAGAGTTTTCAAAGGAGGATTCATATAGGAAGGCCCAAAAGAGAGGAATGTGTGTGGGAGAAGGGGGAGTTCAGACCCTGCAGGGAGCCAGAAGGGATGGTCTGTGGGAGGTTCTGCTCTTGCCTCATTTCCAAGTGTCCAACAATAGACCTTCTGAGCTGGGGTCTCTGAGCTGCTGACTTGGGAGTGATGGATATGGCTGAACAGCTCAGATATAGATTTAGGCAGTCTAGTGTGACCTTACTCAAGTCCTTCCATCTCTTCTGTAAAATGAAAGGGTTTAGCCCAGACGATCACTAAAGATCTTCCATGCTTAGTGCTAGGGATCCACATTGAGGTTCCTGATGCTTTTCTCCATAGCCTTCACCTCTCCTTCAAACCCCTTCCCATTCCAACAAATCCCTTGTCTGTGTTCCTCAGCCCCCTGTTGCACCCACATCCTCCCTGGTGGAGTGAAAGACACCAGGTCCTTTAGGAGTTTAGCAGGCTTCTTGAGGCTGCCAGCTAGAATTGATGGAAAATCCTGCTGCCATCAGAGGTCCTTTCCCTGCCCCAAGAGCAGGCTTCTCCCCCCCTGGCCAGCTCAGGCTTTTTCTCTTGTCTAGCGGGTCCCAGTTCCTTCCTCCCTCTTTGGGGCTGAGAATGGTCCGAGAACCAGAGGGACTCCATGGCCTCCCAGTTCCAGCCTACCTGGGATCCAAGGGCAATGGCCAGTGCTTCAGTCACTACAGAGCCTGAGGAGCAAAGTTCAAGCTTCAAGCATGAGGAGTTACTCAAAATGAGTCATCCATCCTTTGGGAGGATGAAGATGGATGGCCACAGGGAAGGCCCTGACTGTCACCAGCCTGAGCACCACTAGGATCTAGGAAGCTGCTATCAGCCTTATGGATGAACACACCCAACCTTGTGCAGATCACAAAAACACGGGGGCAGCTGGGTAGCTCAATGGATTGAGAGCCAGGCCTAGAGATGGGAGGTCCTGGGTTCAAATATGGCCTCAGACACTTCCCAGCTGTGTGACCCTGAGCAAATCACTTGACCCCCATTGCCTACCCTTACCACTCTTCTGCCTGACTCCAAGATGGAAGGTAAGGGTTTAAAAAAAAAATCACGAAAACACTGGTCTCCAAAGGAAGAAGCTTGAAGTGTAATGTTGAAAAGACTGGATTTAATCTCACTTCAGACATATATTATCTGGGTGACGTTCCTTAGATCCTCTTGACTTCAGCTTTCTCATCTATAAAATGGGTACATGAATTTGATGACTTCTAGGATCTCTTTCAGGTCTAAATCTATAATCCTATTGGCGGGCCTTGCATTTGGCCTGGAAAAGGTGGGGGCAGGTTCTCCACTTATGGCCTCAGTCAACCCCTCCTTAAAATGATGATGGTGAGATGTTGTATCCTGGTCAGGATGGAGGATGTGGTGAGACCTCTCCTGTGAGAGGAAAGTGTGGTCCAGGGTAATTACTGGGACTCCATGTTTCTATTAAGGAGAGAGGGAATTAGAGCTCAAATGGAGGGATGAGTGGAACGGGAATGCTGAAGGGAAGCTAAGGAGAGACCTCCCCACAGGGCCTGGCAGCCTCACCTTTATGCCTTTGACCCCTCACATTTAAAGGGAATAACAATAGCTAGCATGGCCTGTGTTATTTTGTATAGCTCGCCCAATCGCCCTATAAGTAGATATTATTATTAGCCTTGATGTGTCGAAGTGGAAGCTAGAGACCCCAAACTTGTGGCCTAGTGAGATCTGATGAACCCCAAGTTTTAGGAATAGCTTGTAGGTTGGAGACCCCCAAAGTTTGTGCTTGTTCCCTGTTCCCTGTTCTCATGAGAATCCACCCTGAAGGGAATCTTAGACTAGCAGTTGCAGACTGAATAATGGACCCCAGGGTAAAAGCTAAGGGACTCTTTTGCCTTAGAAGCTTCTCCCATTGTACCACATCCCCCTTTCAGGGATCGGAACTCAGGACCTTCAGCTTAAGAGACTGACACGTTGCCTACGGCAATAAAGAGTCACTTAGCTTTTACCCTCATTATTCAGTCTGCAACTGGTAGCCTGAGATTCCCTTCAGGGTGGATTCTCACGGGAACAGGGAAACAAGCACAAGCTTTGGGGGGGGGGGTCTCCAATCTACAAGCTATTCCTAAAACTTGGGGTTCATCAGATCTCACTAGGCCACAAGTTTGGGGTCTCTAGCTTCCACGTAGAAAATTATATGGCTCTAAGACCTTATCATTTTCCTCCCCATCGTCATTATTCTCCTCTTGCCCTGCCCCCTGCCTCTAGTTCTCTAAGATCTGCACCTGCTTGCCTATTCCCTCCATCTCTGCATTTTGGATGGCTGCCCATCTTGCCTTCCACCTCCCTTTGGTATTTTGGGGTCCTTAAAGCTGGAGAAACAGCAATTCTCTTAGATCTAGTTACAATCAGGGCACAGCCAGGTGGCTCAGTGGATGGAAAGCCAGGCCTACAGATGGGAGGTCCTGGGTTCAAATTTGCCTTCAGACAGCTCCTAACTATGTAACCCCATGCAAGTTATTAAATCCCCATTTACCTAGCCCTTACCACTCTTCTGTTTTGGACCTGATACTAATGGATTCTAAGAAAGAACTAGAAGGTAAGAGGTTTTTTTTTGTTTTTTGGTTTTTTTAAGTGCACTAGAAGCCTAAGTTTTGGAGCTTTAAAAAAAAACATGTTACTTCCCAATGACTCCCTCTCTCCCAATAGAACCCTCCCTTGGGACCAAGGCAAAATCAGCTAGCATTCAGGGTCTTGCTTCAGGGGTGTCCAGGTAAATGTTTAACAAGGGAGAGAGAGAGAGAGAGAGAGAGAGAGAGAGAGAGAGAGAGAGAGAGAGAGAGAGAGAGAGAGAGAGAAGGAAGGAAGGAAGGAAGGAAGGAAGGAAGGAAGGAAGGAAGGAAGGAAGGAAGGAAGGAAGGGAAAGGAAAG